>NC_133112.1:0-345285 GCF_022965805.1 Primulina eburnea | reverse complement strand
CACTTAAATATTTGGTGGACGGGTCAATAAAAAATATCTGATCCATTTAAAATTTAATTAAATAAAAGAGATTTTTACTTTTTAAAATCGAGGAAAATGAGTTGACTCGCTATTAGTTATGTGAGATTATTAATTAGCTCATGTTTAGTTAGATTTCACTTTTTTTAAAAATATATTTTAATTGATCTCGTCTCGGATTTCAAGGTTTCATTTTAATTATTTTTATGTTCTTGTCAGCAAAATAATCAAAAATCAACTGGAAATTTGTAAGAGAAGTAAGTATATTCTCGTAATGCTATGTTGTAGGAATTAGATTTGTTTCAGTTTAGTTATGGTTGTTTTTTGTTAGAATTTTTGTGGGTAGAGTTAGCGTGAATATTTCAGTCGAGCAAGGTAGTATGGATTGAGTGTGTTAAGTTAGTGGGTCGAGGAGATGGATGGAGTGTGCTGGTGTAGGGTCGAGTGTGCAAATATGTGTGGGTCGAGCATGGTCGTGTGTGTGGTTCGAGCATGTGTGTTGACTCGACCCAAATCTCGCCCCATCACCCTCGACCCACCTGTGGGTCGAGCTTTTCACACGTCGACCAGATGTGAAGAGTGGGTCGAGCTCATCACACTTGGGTCGTGTGTGTGGGTCGAGAGATGTGTTGGTTGAGCTTGCAATTCATGGGTCTAGTGATGTTTATATGTTGCAATTCATGGGTCGAGTGTTGCATGTTGTGATCTCTTTGAGGTAGCATTGCGGCGCTGTATAGGTAGCGCCTAGGCGCTTGAGCTTTGCAAATTCAGGCATTCGGCACTACAAACTAGTGCCTAGGCACTCATTTCTTTCCAGTGACTCTTCACATAGCATATTCTTTTGAATAAATAATCTTGTCTCTAATATAATATTTGATCTAATAATATTTCTTATCTATGTTTTGTAGGTTATGCCAACCGTTGTTGTCTTTGAGTACAACGCGAAATGAGAAATTAAAGAAGATAATATTTAAATGGTGTCCATGGTCGTGTGGTAAGTGGGCAAAAATACCTTCGGATTATGATATTTGTTTTATGGAATATATAGAAAGGAAGATATACATAATTATGAATCTAGTCGGCACAGAAAAATAGAAATTAAGTTATCTTCCTGATGTGAAGCATCGCAATATTCGTCCAATTTATATTGAGCATGAAAATGATTTGAAAGCATACTTATATTTTGGATGTGCACAAGAAAGAAATGTACTTCATGTCGAATTTGAACTCAATATTTATTGTTGAAAGTGAAAATATCATGTCAGCGGATTTAAATGTGACTCATTTTGATTATGATTGTGCCGATAATGAAACAAATATGTATGATCACTATTTTGATAAAACTTTTGTCTCAAATGACCATAACCAATAATGATGTATTGGAAGATATAAATACTTCATGTTCAACTGAAAATATGGAAAAGAATGATGTGAGAAGCAGATAAAATGATGTGGAGGACATAGATGCAGTGCATGTGGATGATAATGATGTCATGCAACAAACTTACATCCACCACATTAGTGTAGCTCATGATACTGAGATTTATGTTCAAGCCAACAATTATACATTTTCTTTACCGATGGTTCCAATATATTTATTGGTCAAAAGTTTTCAAGAAAGACTGAAGTGAAGAAAATGTTATTCGAAATTGCTTTGAACTCGTATTTTGAGTTTGAAAGTGTCAAATCTTCCCCAAATATCTATTTGGTTCGTTAAGTGACTAAATGTTGCAGCTGGAGAATTTGGACTTCAAAATATGAGGACTCGACAGATTTTGTGATTCATAAATACTGCAACACACACAATTGTGACTTGACAGGAATGCGCAAAAAGCATCGAGAAGCAAGCTCATATGTCGTTTGTGATATGTTGGTAGTGATCTTTCGAGGACAACAAAAAACACTTCACCCAAAATCTATTATGACAATAATGCAGAATAAGGGGGCTGACATTACTTATTACAAAGCCTTGAAGGGCAAACAACTTGCTCATGATATCTTCAGAGGTGATCCTAAAAGAAATTTTGCTCTTCTGCCTTCATATTTGAAAATGGTCAAGAGAATGAATGTACGCAGTATAATAGATTTAGTAATATATGAGCATAATATACTCAAGTATTTGTTTTTAGCATATGACGCATGTGTATGATGTTATAGATGTATGAGAAAATCGTATATATTGATGGTACTTGGTTGACAGGAAAGTACGATGGTACTTTACTTGTGGCTTCAGCACAAGATGAAGATTTTCATCAATATCTTTTGGCTTGCACTGTTGTGATGTAGAATCCATTGCTTCATAGAGTTGGTTTTCGACGAAGCTCTTGGAAGTAGTGGTTGATGAGGAAGAGTTGGTGATTATCTTAGACAGATATCCGGGTATCATTGCTGCAGTTGCTGATGTTTACAAACATGCACATCATGACCATTATATATGGCACTTGTCACAAAATATGAAATTCGTTACAAAAAGAAGGGTTGTACCGAAATTTTTATGCGTTTAGAAAAAAATTATAAGCAAACCGACTTTGACGTGGAGTATGAGAAGTTTAAGAAAATAAATCCCGATGCTGCAAAGTTTTTGGATGAAAGCGATTCATTGGATCGAAGGACTCGAGCATATAGCCCAAGATTTCGGTATAACATTATGACAATGAATGATGTTGAATTTATAAATGCAAGATTGTGTGAAGAAAGAAAACTTCTAATTATTGCACTACTAAATTCTTTGGAGACATTAACTACATCTTGGTTTTCAAGGTATCGAAATGCATCTATTGCCTCAACAACAAATTTCACTGCAATTATTGAGTCGATTATGTGTGAACTGTTTAATAATGGTCGGGGATATCAAGTTTATGAGCTGGGCTGTCTTGAGTTCGATGTCGAAGTGCTACAAACAATGACATTGGATTTGGAATCGAAGAGATGTACCTATAGAGAATTTGATATTGACAAGATTCCATGTTCTCTTGTAATTGCATCGAGTTATTTCTGTGATTTTAATTTTTATTCATTGTGCTCAGAATATTATTTTGTTATAATATGGTCGTTTACCTATTTTTAGCCAATTTATCCTGTTCTGAATCAGAACAAGTGGCCACTTGATGATATTTTAGTACTGGCACCTGTGATCAAAAGAAGACGTGGAAGAAAAAAACAAAACATATTTCCTTCCATTGGAGAATTTGGTAGAAGATAGAGTTGAATGATATGTAATTTGTCTAAATTTAAAGACAATAGATTTTATTAATGTGTAATGTGTTTGTGGTGAATTTTTAAGTTTGGGTCGAGTGGGTCGAGTGGACAGAGATTGTAATGTGTTCGCAGTGGATTTCTAAGTTTGGGTCGAGTGGGTTGATTTTGGGTTGAGTGGTGGAGTTTGGAGTTTGGTTTAGGGTTTTGTTTAAGATTTAGGGTTCGGGTCGATTTGGGTCGAGTGAGTAGAAAGATTTTGAGTTTTGATCATATTTTAATATATAATTTACTTTAAATATAAGTAGAATGTAAGTATATAAAAAAAAGTAATTGTGTAAAACTTTTTATATGAGTTATATATAATAATTTAAGTATGTTAGTTAAAAAATTCATAACAATAATGGAAACCTAATGGTAAGAATGTATTATTTACTCTAACAATGTGAGTTGAATATCTACTCGACTAAAATTCGTAAAAAAATTCATAATTCGACTAAAACTCATAACAAATTTCACAACAATAGAACCTAAAAAATTCATAACAAATTTCATTACAACATTGACTGAATGTTTAATGTATCTCGAGCCATATGAGTTGAATGTTTAATGTATCTCAATGGATCGAGCCTCCATGTTATTCGTGTACTGAGCATTGATCGAGCCTTCATGCTAGGGTCGAGCCACCTCCATGGGTCGAGCCTATCTCGACCCAAAACCTCTTAGGCTCGACACAAAAACTCAAATTGGGTCGATGGGTCGAGCTTTTTGGTTTTTTTTGCTCGACCCACACGACCCAATTTGAGGTTATGGGTCGAGCCTAAGAGATTTTGTGTGGCTCGACCCACACGACCCCGACCTCGACCCAATGAATTGTTTTCATTGTTAAAATAGATTTAGTGTATTGAAACTACAAAGCTCTGATCAGAATTTATTAAATCACATAAATTCAACTCAAAATCAATATAAAATACCATATAATTGTTTTAATCCAATGATTATAATTTATCTCAAATACAACAAGAACAAAAATGCCTAAATTCCTCAATCTTCTCATCGTTCAATTGATAGGCATTTTCTCTGAACATTGTATAAGCTGCTGCTGCTAAATAGTAAACTCCACATTCACCGCTTCAATAAAAAAATGTATTTGATATACAACAAACCATAATGAAATAATAATTTTTAAAATAAAAAAATTAACCTGATTTTTTGAGTAAGAAAATCATCTGGTCTAACTAGGCTCCATCTTTCAGAAGTATCACTGACACCCATAATATTTGGAGACATAAGCAACAAAGGGTTAATAAGTTTAAGTAATGTCTTGCCCGACCTATCTACGTTGCGGTCTAAATCCATGATTGTGATCTTCTTAATGTCAGGCAAAACTTTTAACAAAACCTAATGTCCTGGAAGATGAAATGATATCAAAATTATTTTGGCTTTATTCCATGAAACAGCTGAACACTCACCAATTTCTGTTCTCACGTAGGGCATCAAACATTCTATATTATTATGCATGCTCTCATTGAAAGCACTCAAAACGAGCTGATGAAAATCGACGTTCATCAATGACACGTCTTGTGACATTAAATGTGAGTACGTCCTTCGTAACTTAAGCAACCCTCGACAACATTCTTGAATATGCTGAAGGTGATGAAGTGAAACATGTTAATTACTAACTCAATGTAATAACAAAAAAGAAAATAAGAAAAAATTTGCGGTCTCATTCAACCAACAAGCAGGTGTCCCAAACATATCTTTCAAGCTCGAGATATCTGTCTGCATATGTTTCAATACACCCACGATATGAGAAAATCTTTCGGCTTGGTCCTTTTACATTGTCGCAATTTTATCCTCCAAACTTGTCAAACGAACTTCATACATATATGCAAGAGATGTATGTCTCATGTCAGTCAATGGAGGAGACGGTTGATTCATGTGTGAAGGACTACCAGATGGCCGAGAAGGTTTTCAGACTTTATCTCGAGATGTTCCGGAATATGTATATGTGAATGGCTGGTGAAACTGTTGATCCTCAGTCTGTACACCCACTTCATCCTCTAGGTCGCTCAATAGATCTTGACTGCACACTACTTTGATATCCTGCTCCTCCGTGATGGGAATAAGTATCCCCAAAATATCCTATATTAATCATTAACATTAAACATGAAAATTAGTTAACAGTTAATCAAGATTGTATTAGATAATACAAAATAAATAAAATGATATTTTTGTATTTACCTTGGTATATAAATTTTTAAATGCTTTGTTTACATCATCAATGGAAGGGGAATGATTCTTACTCCATTTTCTAGTCAACTAATTACACATCCGTGGTATCAGTACATTGGGACCTTCTCGACATCTAGCAAACACTTCAGCAATTGCTGAAAAATATTCATACGCTAAAATCTAGCACAAAGAAGTAAACACATTAATTAGTATGTGTTAGGATTGGTCGATAGGTTGAGATGTGTTTAGAAAGAAGGGTTGAATAAACACTCACGATTTTATAATCTTTTCGAATGAAGTGTCAGTTTTGTGACAAACTGAAACTAGGAATCTTGTCAGTCAATGACAATCAGTTTAACTGATAACAGTTGCGGAAATAAACTGAATGAAAGATAAAATAAATAACTGAAATAATAACACAAAGATTTATGGATGTTCGGAGATTTTAATTACTCCTACGTCACCCATTCTATCACAACGGTAGGATATGCACTAAAAGACTTTGATCGATACAAAGCTTGTACAGACTCACTTCAGTTTGGACTTAACACTGCCAAAACTGAAACTCTTAGTTTACTAAATATCTCACAGTTCTTCGACTGAACTTAGTACAATTGATCTAGTTAAAAGATCAAATAAACAATAAATTAGTTTGTGCTTATATGCTCGGAAAGTAACCTCAAATGCTACAAATAAATCTGATAAGTGTGAGCTTTTTTATTCTTGAATAAGAGTGATAAATTCAGCAGGGTAACAACAAGCTTAAGAGAATATATAGATCGATTGTTTCTTCAGCTGCTCTTTTCACCTATTTATAAGCTTCTCTTCAACGGTAACATTAAATATTATTTGAATTTTATATATGTTATTGTCACGTCAATATTACTCTGACATTTGTACACTGTAAACTCTGAAATGCGGCGTTCCACTACGAGTTTCAGTCTGCTTTGTACTGTTGTCGGTTGAATGTCTTTTTCAACAAATGATGACGTGTACAGTTGAATGATCAGCTGATTCGCTGTTAAGCTCACAACTGAATATATCAACTGATCAGTTTGCAACTGATCGGTAAATTGTCTTCGTAAGTTCAGTTCGGAAGAATGAGGTACTGAAGATGATGTAGGTTGAGCAACTGAAGTGGAAGGTGCAGTTGCTTGTTGGGTAGATTCAGCAACTGTGTCTTTGGATGGCTTTTGAACTGACTGTTCAACTGTCTCTTCTGATGATAAATCTTGGGAGGCCGCTGGAATGATCAGTTCTTGATCCATTTCCCAGTTTTTTATTTCCATCTGCAATGAGATAAGATCTGAGTCCAATTGGTCATACACAAATTTGTAATTATATGCAGTTGGACTAGTAAGATCATAGTTCAGTCACAGTTCAGCAACTATCTGTTGTAGCCTCTTTGCTCTCAGCTGATTGAAGAAATAGTTCTTGCGATCCAGAGCCTGGACAATTGTAGAAGCCTTGACTACCTTCATAACAACAGTCTCCAGACCAATAAATTTCTTCAGTTTAGACTTCATCTGAAGCTGATTGGCAAAGACTTCAGTTGTGAACTTCACCCATTCATTGTAGGCCTTGAGCATGTTCTATGAGAATTCCTCGATCTCTTGCCAAATAAGATCAATGTGAGTTTGGATTGCATTGGTTGGCCTGGGCTCTTCTAACATTTTTCCCTTGTCTTTAGAGTCAGTCAGGGCATGAGGAATGCTCAACTCTGAGGTAATTGCAACAATTTGTTCTCTGATCACTAACCCCTTTGGTCTGGCAGTAGGTAGAGATGTGTAGCCAGCAATAGTGATAAATGGAGCTTTAACTCCAGCCAGTTTCTTCTTTTCACCAGATTTGGTGACTTTCTTCTTCGGTAGAATGGCATATAGAGGTAACTGATCCTCAGTTGAGGGTTCAGTTGGAATAGCTTTCAAAGGGATAGCTTTGATAGGCTGTTGGGCCTCCGACTGCATCAATCTTTCAGTTGGGAATGGTCCCAACTAGGGGTGGGCACGGGTCGGGATTTTCAAGTTTCGGGTAGTTCGGGTCGGGTACCCGATTTTTTCGGGTAGCATTTTAATTACCCGATCCGATTTAGGCCACTACCTAAATTTTCGGGTACCCGATAATTTCGGGTTCGGGTAAGGGTCGGGTTCGGGGGTTTTTTTTTGACAAAGTATCATTTTATCATTTTGTGTCTAAAAAATAATATATGACGAGAAAATAGGCTTATCAAAATAATATTGTCTCGTAAATGTGTACAAAAGTTACACAACAAATATTTATCTCAAAACTTAGAATGAGTATTATAATTAACAAATCTTTAAATCGAGCATAAACTATTGAAATTTGTTGGAATTTTGATGGCTTAATGAATGAAAATTAAGCAAATAAATCAATGTGTTTGATTTGAAAAATTTCGAAACGAATAACAAGCTTAATGAACAAATATTAAGTTCGATGGTTCTGAATAAACTTGAGAAGAGTTCATCAAACGTTGAAAGAAACTTAAACGAGTAGTCAGAACGTGTAAGGAACGAAAATCGAAGAAAAAAATAAATAATAAAAAATAAATAAATAAATTTCGCGTGTACAGTATCCGGCGCGCGCGCCCTTGCAGGTCTTCGTGTCCCTTCGAATTTTTCATGCATTTTTTCATTTCCTTGGCATTGTTTGATGATTGTGGTCAGTTACAAGGGCCAAGGGACACCCCTATGAATGACAGATCGTGTCTTTTAACATGAAAAAAAATTAAATGATTGATTATTAAAAATAAAATACACATTACATCATATCATCTATTGCATCTTCTTCTTATAAGGTAAAACTGGTCCAATTGATGAACTCTTGAATTTTCTATATTCTCACTATCCAAGTTTGATAACCATTCTAAGTAGAAGTCTCGCGAGGTGCTTTGGCTTTGGCCTTTGGAATGGATTTTGGAATTCTGAAACGTAGAATATAAGCTTGGACTTTGGACTTTGGCCTTTCCAATTTATTAAAGTGGACCGGTCATTAGAAGCCCATATCTTTTTTTAAAAAAAAAAATCGGGTACCCGATCGGGTAATTCGGGTACCAACTCTATACCCGAACTCGATCCGATTAAAAAATATTCGTACCCGAACCCGACTATTTACCCTATTTTACCCGAAAATTGCACCCTATCGGGTTCAGGTCGGGTGGAACCCGAAAAACCCTACCCCATTGCCCACCCCTAGTCCCAACTGCTACAACAGGTTTAGTCTTCAAGGTTCTTGGTTTCTTGATGACCTTAGGAGATGGAGTCTTCTCAGAATCAGTTTCACTACAATCAGTTTGCGCTTGATTGTCTTCTTTTGAAGGGTCTTCTTTTTCTGAACTGATCTAGGAGCCTCCTGTGTCCAAATCTCCTTCTTAACCTTCAAGAAGTGCTCAAGAGATATGTTCGGTTTCTGCTTCGGTGGCTGGACATTCTTAGCATTGAATATTTTTTTTTATGATTTTTCAGAATCATCAGTTACCAGGCCTTTTACTTTCAGCAGATAGCTGAGCTGCACCGCATAGCCTTTAGATTGCTTGGATGATTGAAACATATTCTTCAGGATGTTGAAGATTAGATTCTTCCAGTTTAGTTTCCGTCCAGCCATAATAGCAGCCATGGCCTGAAACTTCTAAAGAGTAAGTGCAGCAAAGGATCCAGCTTTTGCTAAAAGCCATTTGGCTACTATATCTGCCAGCAGTTGTAACTCTGGCTTCAGCTCCTTCTTGAGATCAGAAACTTTGATTTTCCGACCATCAGCAGATAAAATGGGTTGCATCTCCTCAACATCAGATGCCTTAACTTCAGTAAGATTAACTAGCCCATCAGTAGGCAGTTGAAATAGGTTGCAGAAGAACTTCTCATCAATGATCAGCAGCTGACCATTCACAGTGGATGGGATAGTGCTAGTTGTAGTGACATATCCGTTGGCATAGAGTTCTCGAATCTCTTTGACATAGATTTCTTGGGAAGATAATCCCAGAAATTGTTTCAATCCGGTTTTTTCCAGTTTGAAGAAAATGTTCTTCGCAGCTTCATCTGCTATAGTCATAACTGATTCAAAAAATCGATCGCCATTGTGTTCATGACGTGAGCTGGGATCTGATTCGCCATTTGATTGAATATTTTGCTGCGAGAAAGAAGGCTTGAATTTGTTTTTGCTTTGTAAATTTGAAGTAAGCGTAAGGAGAAGAACTGAATTGGAGCGGGTGTAGTACTAATGTAAGTGACTCATCACATTTTTGGACACGTGTCAGTCCAGGAAAATTTGAATTAAAAACGTGTGTACGTGTGGTAAAAACGTGTGTAGAGTATTAATGGATTACGTGAGTCCACGTTCCAAAATACTATTCGTTGACAGACAACATTTAATGCTTCGACAAACAGTCACATCATTTAATATAGAATATTATTCGATTTATCAGTTAACTTATAGGAGAAGATCAGTTAGATCAGCAGCTGAATGACCAGTTGAAAACCTAGTCAGTTCAGTTGAAGACCAACTAACTATTTTCTTCTCAGTTAACTTTTCAATTCGATATTCCTATTTAATAAGTGCATATAATTAAAAGAAAGGGTAAGAAAAACTCAGTCTGTGTAAGTCAAAAGACGTTTCAATTGACTTAGAGTCTCTTCATCTTCTTCAATATTAAATGAGACATGTCTATAAGTAAGATGAAACAAATTTAAGATAACAATAGTTCAATATGTCTAATTTGTCTAGTTTGAGCATTTCAGATTTCTGCAGCAGTACTCATCACTTAGTGACACAAATGACACTTCCTCAACTGGAAGTTGTGAAGAAAAACATCGAAGAATACGTCTAGAAGAAGGTCATGTCTTCTTGGGTTAAAGTTCAAGATCTCCAATCTATTTGACGACACGGTTCAGTTCCCACTACCACTCAGAGAGCTGTAGCAAGAAAGTACTTCAGGCGTTTTAACGTCTGTCATGTTTCACAGCTCGTCATTGATGTAGTTCTGTTGCATCTGCTGCTGTGAAAAGAATGACATCAGCTTGAGAAGATCTCTACTTCAGAGTCCTTCAGATAACTGCATTGCCAAGAACTTAATAATTGGTTAAATGATTGGCAAGATGCTGTAGGAAGAGAATTGAATGATGTTGTATAGTTTTGATTTTATTCTTAATGAAATCTTGATTTGTATCGTTTCTGTTTTCTTTTTACTTTCTGCAAAAACCTAACTTTCATTAGCTAATAAATAGTTAACTAACTGAATATAATAACTGATAAATGACTAAGTGACATTAGTTGACAAACAGTTAACAAACTGAATATCACAACTGATAACTGTCTAACTGGCATCAGTTGAAAAACAACACAATAATAGATGAAAAACTGAATGAACAGCAATTGACAAAGCAGCAATAAAACTGATCTAATTAAGATAAATCAATTAAACCAAGTATATTGCGAAAGTGAGAAAACTTAGTCTCTGACAATGGTTTGGTAAAGATGTCAGCAGCTTGTTGTTTAGTTGACATATATTCCAGTCTGATAGCTTTCTTCAGAGCATGATCTCTGATGAAGTGATGCCTGACATCAATGTGCTTCGTCCTTGAGCGAAGAACTAGAAAGTAAGTTATGGCAATCGTGATCGTATTATCACAAAATATGGGAGATTCTTTAGCATCAACTCCATAATCTTTTAGTTGTTGCTGAATCCAGAGCAGTTGGGCACAACCACTTTCAGCAGCAAGGTATTTTGCTTCAGTTGTGGAAGTAGCTATAGATGTTTGCTTCTTGCTGAACCATGAGATCAGTCTGTCTCCTAGAAACTGACAAGATCCACTGGTGGTTTTACGATCTAGCTTCATCCTGCATAATTCGCATCTGAATATCCAACTAAATTGAAAGAAGAGTTTTAGCGTACCATAATCCCACAATTTGAGTGCCTTTTAGCTATTTTAAAATTCTTTTGGCAACAGAAAAATGCGATTTCTTAGGATTTGCTTGAAATCTAGCACACATGCAAACAAAAATACAATATCAGGACGACTAGCAGTTAGGTACAATAATGAACCTATTAAACCTCTGTAGAGTGTCGTCTCAACTGATATTCTCCCTTGATCATTGTCCAGTTAATTTGACTGATGAACTCATATGAGTACTTGCAGCTGAGAATGTTTCCATGCCAAAATTCTTGAGCAATTCCTTCGTGTATTTGGTCTGACTGATAAAAATACCAGTTTCCAGTTGCTTCACTTGTAGCCCGAGAAAGAATGCCAGTTCACCCATCATACTCATCTCCAATTTGTCATGCATTAACTTGGCAAATTTCTCACACAATTTGGGGTTAGTTAACCCAAATATAAAATCATCAACATATATTTTCACAAGTAAAATGTGATCATTCTTAGAAAATTTGAACAAGGTTTTGTCAACTGATCCAATAGTAAAATCAAGATCAGTTAAGAATTTTGAAAGTGTCTCATACCAAGCTCTTGGAACTTGTTTAAGACCATATAAAGCTTTGTTCAAATGATAGACATGATCAGGAAAAAATTAATTGATATAACATGGTGGTTGTTCAACATAAACTTCTTCTTGCAACTGACCATTCAGAAATGCATTTTTTACATCCATTTGGTAGATTTTAAAGTTCTTGAATGATGCATAGACAAAGAACATTCTGATTGCTTCCATTCTTACAACTGGTTCATACGTCTCATCATAGTCAATTCATTATTCCTGCCTATATCCTTGTGCTACAAATCTTGCTAAGTTGCGTGCAACTGAACCATCTTCGTTCAGTTTATTTTTGAATACCCATTTTGTACATATAATTGTTTTACAAACTGGTCTTGGAACTAAGTTCCAGACATTGTTATGAGTAAACTGATTTAGCTCCTCTTGCATTGTATTTATCCAGTTAGGATCAGCAAGATCTTCGTCAGTTTTCTTTGGTTATAGTTGTGAGACAAAAGCAGAATGAATGAACAAATTAAGCATTTGATTTCTTGTTCTTACCGGGTCAGATAGATTACATATCACCAATTCTAGAGGATGTGATTTCTTCTATCTGAGTTCAGTATTTGTTGCTTCCATATCAACAAATTCTTCTGTTGGAAACTGAATGTTTTCAGTTTCAGTTGGGGATGTATCAGTTGGTAACAGAATTTCATATGTTTGCTCCACCAACTGATTGTCAAGAGTTGGTTCCTGTTCAACTGATTGATCTAGTATTTCTGGTTCAGATGTTTGAAGGATCTTTCAATTGATATGATTTTATTCTTCATTATCATCCTCCAAACGGATCCCTGTAATACGATCAACTAGGTCAACTGGATCAGTTGGCTTATCAGTTAGCATAGTTTCATCAAAAACAACATGAATAGATTCTTCAACATTTAAAGAGCTTTTATTGAAAACTCTATATGCTTTGCTAACGAAGATTATCGAAGAAATATTCCCTCTGCAGATTTAGCATCAAAGGCTTTTAAATGATTTTTAACTATTATTAAGAATAAAACATCTGCAGCCAAATATTTTGAAATAAGAAACCACAATTTTTCTTCCATGCCAGATCTCATATGGTGTTTTCAAATTATTATTATTAATCATTGATATTAACTGAGTGTAACATGCAGTGTTTACTGCTTCTGCCCAAACCTTTTGAGAAATACCAGAATCAGCAAGCATTGTTCTAAGCAACTTCTTTAAGGGTCTGATTTCTTCTCTCAACTACACCATTTTGCTGAGGTGTTTTAGCTGCCGAGAGCTCATGCTTGATTCCAGTATTTTCTAAAAAAGTTGAAAGATTTTGATTGATGAATTCAGTCCCTCTTTCAGACCTTATTTGATCAATCTCAATTGATTTTTCATTTAATAGTCTTTTGAACAGTTTAATCAGTTGTGCAGCAGTTTGGTCTTGGATTTGAGAAAAATTGCCCAAGTAAATCTGGAAAAATCATCCACAATTACTAATGTGTATTTCATTCCCTCCAAACTCATGACTGGTATGGGACCAAAAAGATTCATATGTAACAATTCTAAGCACCTGGAAGTTGATTTACAACCTCTGTTTTTGAATGAAGATTTTACTTGTTTACCAAACTGACATGCTGAACAAATTTTATCTTTTGAAAAATCTATTTTGGGCAAACCAGTTACAATATTATGCTTACTTAGATAGGCAATAGATTTAAAGTTTAAGTGGTTCAACCTCTTATGCCACAACCAATTTTTAGAAGATTTGGAAGCAATGAAACAAACTGGTGCATAAGGTTATTCAGTCCAACTGACTTTGTAAGTATTTCTGCAACGATTTCCAGTTAGGATGACCTCATCGGTTGAGTCTCTAACTGAACACATGTGTCTGTAAAACTAAACTGAGAAATTATTGTCGCATAAGTGATTGATGCTTGTCACGTAACTGACTGATACTTATCAAGTTACTTTGGAGTTGTTTCAAAAACTGATGTTTGGTCCAGTATACTTGATAAGTTGAGATAGCAAATTTGCATCTCTTGTCATATGTCGCGAACAGCCACTGTCTGGATACCAAGTTGATTCTTTGTTTGTTCCTGTTACCTGCAATTACACACAGTATACAACTTTGGTACCCATATTCATTTGGGTCATAAACTGATTAGTCCTTTAGGAACCCAGACTTGAATCAGTCTAACTGATTTCCCAGTTGCTGTGTTCCAAATGATTTTTCTCAAATTTTTGGCAATATGTGTGTGATGTGAGGATGAAATAGTATGATTTGTATCCTTTTCAACTGACTATTTTTTTGATATCGTTTCTGAACTGGCTTACAATTGTACTAATTGTAATAGTCACTCCTTGAGTACTGATTTTTGTAACTGAATCGTTTAGGTGACCAGTTTCTTGAATCAGTTGAACTCTATGAGCTATATCCAATTCCATATTGTTTGTCTTTGTTCTTACTTTCAGTCAATTGAACAGCTGGTTTACTATGTTCTGAGAATTTATTTACCATGGTTGGTTTTACAAAGGTAATGTACTTTCCTCTGTTTTCATTCAACCTTGGCTTTGTATCACTTGCAGAATTTTCATCATGATTGTTAAAGCCTAAACCAGTTTTATCTGCAACTGATTTTTGTGAATTCCGCATTTCAGTCAATGCAACTGAAGACTTGTTCCAAGCTTGAATCAGTTTAGTATGTTTTGAAATTTCTGTTTTTAACTGACATATCAAAGCTTGATTTTCAATCATTTCAGCTTTTTACTATGCAATCTCCCTTTCTAGACTCAACATTTCAACTGACTCATCAGTTTCTGTCTTGTTTTTATTGGGATCAGTTTGCTCAGTTCTAACCTTCTCAAATGATCGAGCAAGTTTGTGATACTCATTTACCATGTCATGCAATGTGGTAATGAGTTCCTCACGAGTGAAATCAGTATAAATGAAGTCAAATACATGTTCACTTGCTGACAGTTCAGAATTTCTGTCATTAAGCACTTGACTTCCTCTTCATCTTCACTTGAACTGCTTGGCTTTCTGGTTCTGACTTGTCATTGTCAGTTTCTGCCCACTTAGATTTGCTTTCTTCAACCAAAATCACTTCATATTTCTTTTTGAATGATTTCTTGTTCTCCTTGGTCCTTTTTTTGTGCTCATAGGGCTCCTTTCCCTTTTCAGTTGTTCCTCGACTGTCCTTATTTGGCTTAGGACAGTCTGCTATGAAATGACCAGATTAGCCACAGTTTTAGCAAACATAGGATTCTTCTTTGGACTGATTATTCTGATATTGCTTCTGAAAGTTTCCTTGATTTCTCCTCCTAAACCTTCCAAATTTCTTGACAAACAATGACATAGTATCATTACTCAGTTGATCAGAAGATTTGTCAACTGAACCAGTTGGTTCCAGTCTGACATTAGTTAAAGCAGTTGTGGAAGCTGGTGTAGAAGGTTCTCCTTCTCTGGTTTGTAGTTCAAACTCATAAGCCTTTAGATCAGCAAACAAGTCATGAAGTTTGACTTTGTTAAAATCCTTTGAATCTCTCATTGGCATGGTCTTGACATCTCATTCTTTGGGAAGACCTCTGACCACCTTCAGTGCCACTTCTTTGTTCGAATACACCTTTCTAAGTGCATTCAACTCATTGATAATACCACTGATCCTCTCATCATATTCATGCATGGATTATCCAGCCTTCATATTGATGTTATCAAATTTCTGAACAGCAACTCATAGCTTGTTCTCCTTTGTTTACTCGTTTCCTTCATACAGCTGGATCAGTTTCTTCCATATCTCTTTCCAGGTTTTGCACATCTTGATTTTGCTTAAAGTGACTTTATCCAGCGTTTTGTATAATATATCCTTAGCCACATTGTCTAGGTTGGCTTTCCTTTTGTCCTCAGTTGTCCATCTTCTCTGGGCTTTTCTATGCGATGAGGTGCCCCATCAGTAATGACAACTATTGTATTTGCTTTTAGAATCTTCATGGGACCATCAGTAATGACATACCACATGTCATCATCTTGTGCAGCTAAATGAGCCTGCATTTTGATTTTTCAGTCGTCAAAATCTTCTCTGGAAAACATCGGTATTTTGTTGAATGAAGACATGTTGATCAGTTTTGTGAATAAGAGTATTTTGAGACAAGATTCAACTGCTCTGATACCACTTATTAGGATCAGTTGAGATGTGTTTAGAAGGGGGGTTGAATAAAAACTCATGATTTTATAATCTTTTCGAATGAAGTGTCAGTTTTGTGACAAATTGAAAGTATAAATCTTGTCAGTCGATGACAATCAGTTTAACTTATAACAGTTGCGGAAATAAACTGACTGAAAGATAGAATAAATAACTGAAGTAATAACATAAAGATTTATGGATCTTCGGAGATTTGAATTACTCATACGTCACCCCTTCTATCACAAAGATATGATATGCACTAAAAGACTTTGATCGATACAAATCTTGTACAGACCCACTTCAGTTTTGACTTAACATTGCCAAAACTGAAACTCTTAGTTTACTAAATATCTCGCAGTTCTTCGACTGAACTTAGCACAATTGATCTAGTTAAAGATCAAATAAACAATAAAACAGTTTGTGCTTATATGCTCGGAAAGTAGCCTCAAATGCTACAAATAAATCTGATAAGTGTGAGCTTTTTGATTCTTGAATAAGAGTGATAAATTTAGCAGGGTAAAAGCAAGCTTAAGAGAATAGATAGATCGATTGTTCTTCAGCCGATCTTCTCACCTATTTATATGCTTCTCTTCAACGGTAACATTAAATATTATTTGAATATTTATATCCGTTGATTGTCACGTCAATATTCCTCTGACATTAGTACACTGTAAACTCTGAAATGCGGCATTCCACTACGAGTTTTAGTTTGCTTTGTACTGTTATCGGTTGAATGTTCTTTTCAACAACTGATGATGTGTACAGCTTAATGATCAGCTGATTCAATGGTAAACTCACAACTGAATATATCAACTGATCAGTCAGTTGTCTTCGTAAGTTCAGTTCGGCTGGTTTCATTTGCCTTCGATAAAATGTGCATTAATTTTCAGTTAGACAACTGTCAGTTGATAAGCTACTTGATCACTTAGTCCAATAAATTAATCACTTAGTTTGTCAAACAACCGAAATTAAGTTTTCAACAGTATGATATAAAATAACAACGATATTTCATAAAATGAACAATATTTAGTTACCTGTAAATGATGAATAAATTCATTTATATGGAATTTACTGCACTCACTGAAATCTGGATCATTCTCACGACGTGCGACCAAATTTTCATAGCTTCTAAACTTACCTTCGAGATCTTTTCTAAGTCCATAAAGTACTTCCTCGAAAGCTATTCTACCCCATGGATAGTTAATAAAACTATCGAAGTTATTTACTAATCTAATCCATTCTAAATCCACTGTATCATTTTTATTTTTTCTTTGTCTACTCAATACACCTGTCACGAACAAAAGACTGACCAATTTCAACTTTTCTACGTCTATCTCTTCGCCTAAGTCATTCTCATACTCATCCATTCTAACTATGAAACCCCCCAAACCTATACTATCTTTTCCACCAAAATGCCTCCACCTAAATTCATATTCCTCTGATATCACATGATAAAATTTTGAACAATTTAGCCCTGTTAGCAAATAATATTCTAACAATGAAAATCATAAAGGTCGTTTACGATATACCATCCAAAATTCCTTACATCCACTGTCATAAGTCTGTCTACTCATAAAAAACCATAACAATCGATTCATATTATTATAATCCTTAGCACATATAATTAAATTACCAAATTGTTTATGCTGGACCAAATATTTTATTCTTTCTCATTCAAAAATGATACAATCTTCTTACAAATCTCAATGTATTTTGATTCTAAAGTTAACTTACATTCAAATAATTGATTTCTTCCAAGTTTAGTGGGGAAAAAATCTACAAAAAAAAAAAACAATAAACAAAAATGTTATTACTTGTCAAATGTTATTACTTGTCAAACTTTAAAATTAAATAGTTTCCATTTAAAAAATTAGGTCGAGTCACTGAGATTTGGGTGAAATAACAGTTCGACCAATCACGCCCTCATTCGAGGTGGGTCGAGCTCTTTGTTTGAGTCGAGAGCTGTGACGAGCTCTTCACACCTGGGTCGAGAGAGAAGACCCTCTCGACCCAAGTGTTAAGAGCTCGATCACACCTTGACCCAATATCCTGGGTCGATTTGGTCGATCTAGTTGCGAACAAAAATTTTTGGTCGCAATTTGTGTGCGTGTGTGTTGGCTAATAGGTAGAATAAGAAATGAACAAAATAGATTTATAACATTTTAATCGATTTCATGAGTCGAGTTCGACCCAGTAAAATTCAAAATAAAAATTTGATTTCTTACCAATACGTGATTCTCTCGTTCTATTTCTTGCAGACGAATACCTTATAGACTCATTGTTAGTTAGAAACAAAAAAAAATTAGAATGGATGATAAGGAGAGTTGAGAAGAATAAGATATTTTGTGAAGATTGAGAAATAATGGAGTTACACGTGGATTATGTTGAGTTGGGTGGAGTTGAATCGTATAATTTTTTTATTTAATTAAATTATAAATTTTATTATATACAAAACTAAAACAAAAATTTAAACAAATTTAAAAGAAATAAAAAAATAAATTACATTCACTTCTTGGGACAATAAAAAATATACGACTCATTTTAATTTTAATTAAATAAAAGAGATTTTGATTTTTTTTAAATCGAAAAAAGAGAGTTGATTGCTGTTAATTAGGTGAGTTCATTTATTAAGTCATTAATTAATTAGTTAGATTTTACTTTTAAAAAAATATTTTTTTAATTGATATATCCCTCCTCGATTTGAGTTTTCATTTATTCCCGTTATTTTTGTGTTCTTCACGACAAAATAATCAAAAATCATTTGAAAATTTGAAGATTTGTAGAGAAGTAAATATATACTCGAATGCTCTGTATTGCTAGATTTGTTTCAGTTTTGTTCTGATTGTTTTTTTTAGAATTTTTGTGAGTGAAGTTAGTGTGAGTATTTACAGTCGATGAACGTGTTTATTGTGTGGGTCGAGAAGGTGGATGGAGTGTGATTCGAGTATGATCATATGTGTTAGGTCTGTATAGTGGAGTGTGAGTAGAGAGTGTTAGTTCTGGCTATTGTCTCGAGTGGGTCGAGGTGCAGCTGTGGGTCGAGGTGCGCACAACATGTGCACCAACTTGTGAGTCGAGGTGTGCATGTGCACAACTCGACCCACATAATACGTCTATATATTAGCATATTTATAATATAGCATATTTTTTTAAATACATAATATTGTATATAATATAATAATCTTATCTATATTTTGTAGGTTATGTCACCTGTGATCAAGAGAAGACGTGGAAGGAAAAAAAAAACAGATTTCCATTTGTAGGAGAATTTGTTAGAAGATAAGATGGAATGATATATAATTTGTTTGAATTTAAAGACAATCGATTTGATTTTATTAATATGTAATGTGTTTGTGGTGAATTTTTAATTTTGGTGTGGGTCTAGTGGACAAGATTGTAATGTGTGTAGTAGATTTTTAAATTTGGGTCGCGCGGGTGGTAAATTGTTTCAATTTTGGAACGAGTGCATCGAGTGATAATGTTAGAGGTTTGGTTTAGGGTTTTGTTTAGGGTTTGGGTCGAGATGGGTAAGAAATTTTTGATATTTTCGAGTTTTGATCATTTTATAATATATCTCACTTTATATATAATTAGAATGTAAATATATATAAAAAATTTATTTGTGTAAACATTAGTTATATGTTATAATTTAAGTATGTTAGTTAAAAAATTCATAACAAGTAGAAGAATGTATCTCTTATTCTAACAATGTGGATTGAATTTAAACTCGACTAAAAATCTTAACAAATTTTATAATTCCACTAAAATTCATAACAAATTTTATAATAATAGAACTAAAAAAAATCATAACAAAATTCATAACATATTCACTTTAATGAATGTATATCGAAGCATATGAAATAATGTTTATTGTATATAAATATTAACAAATTTTATAATTCTACTAAAATTCTTAACAAATATTATAATAATAGAACTAAAAAAATTCATAACAAATTTCATTACATATTCACTTTAATTTAATGAATGTATATCAAAGCATATATATAGCTAGCTTTATGGGTCGAAAAGCCAAAATTATGCTTCTCAACCCATCTCGACCCAATTTTATAACGAAAGCCAAAATTATGCTTCTCAACCCATCTCGACCCAATTTTGTAACGAGTCATAATCGTCGACCCAGTTTTGATTGAAATTGTTATAAGCCTTAGCACATAAAATTAAATTATCAAATTGAGTGTACTGCACCAAATATTCTATCTCTTTCTCATTTAAAAATGATACAATCTTTTTACAGATTTCAACATAGCTTGATCCTAAAGTTAACTTGTATTCAAACAATTGATTCCTTCTAAGTTTAGTGGGAAAATAAACCTGTAAAAAAAAATAAACAAAAAGATTATTAGTTGTATAAATTTAAAACAAAACAAATGTTATTAATTATAAAAATTTAAAATTAATGGATCATGTTACGACCCATGCGTCATGAAGGGGTCGTGAAGTCTTCATGTCATGACTCGAGGTGAGTCGTGAAGTCACGACCATGGGCCTTGGGTCGTGAAGTGCTTCACGACCCAACTTTGGGTCGTGAAGTATAAGTGTTTCACGACCCAGTTCACGACCTCACGACCCATGGGTCGTGAAGACTTGTGCACGACCCATGGCTTCACGACCCAGGGTGAAGCTCTTCACCTTGGGTCGTGAACACTGACGACATCCAATAAATTTAATATCTCAAAATAAATTTTTTATCAATTCGTGATTTTCTTGTTGGATTTGTTGTAGAGGAATAATTTGTAGACTCGTGGTTAATTATTAGCCAAAAAATGAGAGGATGAAAGGTTGAGAAGAAAAAGATTTTTTGTGAAGATAAGGAATGAAATGAGATCTAGGATTGAGTCGAGAAAGATGGAAAAATTGAGTCAAGTAAGTTTTTAATTTAATTTAATTATAAATTTTCTTATATAAAATTAAAATATACTCATGAAAAATTAGTTTTTAAACAAATTTTAAACGATAAAAAAAATAAATTACATTCACTCTTTTTGTTTTTTTTAATAAACTCTTCCGTGAATCCCGTTTTCCTCATTTTCCCTTCACTTCTTTTTGTCTGATAAACACTCCAACGGTCCTTCCTATTTTCCCTTTGGTGGACTGCCACCAGCAAACAATCCTTCTCTGCAGCAGAGGTACAAGGACAAACAAAACGCTTGCCCACCGCCGATCGAGTTATTGAATCTGTGCCTTATCATCTTTTATTTACGTAAGTTTTATTCAAGCTAGCTGATTTAGGAATATAAATTTGTGATCTGGATGATGTGTAAGACGGCAAAGCTTAGATTACCGTTTGCTAGTGTTAAGAACTGAAATCTCCACCAGGGTTGTCGATTTTTTTATTTTTATTTTTTAAAAGTACGGATTTTATGCATTCGAATCCCCACGGTTGGATTTGAATAAATGAGGTGTCGGATATGGTCTTTCAGAAATTTAATAAGTTTAATTAATTTTGTCAAAAAAGTTTAAATTGCAGTTTTTTAAATAAAATCCAAATAAAGGAGATGAATATATGAAATACAAGAAGATAATTTTGATTCATCGGGCTTGGATATGGTTATCGTTTTGCTTTTGTGTAAATTGACAAAAACGTAAAAGCTTTGTGAACTGCATGGATGAAATCAATGAAGGGACTATTGTCATTTAGTGCCTGCCTTTAGTTAGTAACAAGAAAAGAAACTTGGAATTGGGTATCAACGTTTGTTTTTTTTAGATAGTATAATGTCTTTGTGCTTTTATTTATTGTTTTCAGTCTTATTATTTTCCTGATGTTTGCGTAAAAGAGAAACTATTGTATGATTAGTGCTTACTCTCGAACTGGTCAGAAAGGTGCATGTTTGAATAAATAGCGATGCATAGAATGTCACAGGTTTCTCAGTTTCCAAAAGTTATGCAGGGAAGGGGCCTAGATTGTATCGACAAAATGGAGAAAGAAGTAGCTGCCTGCAAAGCTCATATTGTGGTGCTTCCTTATCATGGGCAAGGCCACATGAATCCATTGCTCCAAGTTTCTAAAAGATTGGCCGCAAAAGGAATCAAAGTCACTGTAACCACTACTCTCTCTAACACCAAAGCCATGCAAGCTGCATCTACTTACATCACATCTGAATCAATATATGATGATTTCAGTGAAGGAGGGTCTGCAGGACCTGGTGGTTTTAAAGGATTTCTGGAAAGATTTGAGGCCATTGGCTCGAGAAACTTGACAAGTCTCTTGAGAAAATTTCAAGATTCTGAAAATCCTGTGGCATGCCTGTTGTATGATGCAAATGTAACATGGGCCTCAAATGTAGTTAACGAGATGGGTATTAGGAGTGTTGCCTTCCTCACACATTCTTGTGCTTTCTTTGCTAGTCTCTACCTGATGCACTGTGATTTATTGGGGGTTGTTCCATCAGTTCCTATTCAGTCAATGCCTGGATTGCTCGAGCTTCGGGTTCCAACTATGCCTTCATTAGGTCCTCAAGCAGGACGTTATCCTCCGATCATCCGATTTTTGTTAAGACAGTTTGACAACATCGAGAAAGCAGATTGGGTTCTCTTCAACTCATTCCATATGTTAGAAGAAGAGGTCATTTAGCACCGAGCATTCATTCTGTTTGAATAGCACGGAGTTATTTATAATAAATATATGATTTACAACGTTGTTGAATGCAGGCGGTCAATCAGATGTTGAAACTCTGGCCTGTGAGGCCCATAGGACCGACTTTGCCTTCTTTTTATCTAGACAACCGCGTAGAAGTCGACTATGATTATGCTTTCAATGTGCACAAGCCAAACACTGATATTTGCCTGAAGTGGCTCGACTCCAAAGATACCAGGTCAGTCATCTACGTATCGTTTGGCAGCGTCTCCAGTTTAAGCAAGGAACAAACTGCGGAATTGGCCGAGGCCCTTGTGAATAGTGGCAAGAGCTTTTTGTGGGTTGTGAGACCATCCGAAGAACACACACTTCCAACTAATTTCATTGAGGAAACTTCGAATCAGGGATTGATAGTGAAATGGAGCCCACAGTTGGCAGTTCTAGGCCATGATTCTGTTGGATGTTTCATATCTCATTGTGGTTGGAATTCTACCATAGAAGCAATAAGCTTAGGAGTCCCTATAGTGGCAATGCCTCAATTTTTGGACCAGATAACTGATGCACATTTTGTAGAGCACATATGGCAAGTCGGAATCCAACCTAAGGCAGATGACAAGGGATTTTCTCAAAGTGTTGAAATAAGTAGGTGTATTCTGGGCATCATGCAAGGAGAACGAGGAGAAGAGATACGAAAGAATGCCGCTCGTTTGAAGGCGCTAGCAAAGGAGGCGGTAGCTGAAGGAGGAAGTTCGGATAGGAACATGTGCGAATTTATAAGTCAGCTCCTGCCAGGATAGCAGTTTTGTATGTATCATCTTTAATTAAATGGAACATGATTTGAACACTAAAGCAAAAAGGGTGCATAACATACCCCTTGTTACAACTACAAAGAATTACTTTCTATTATCAAAGACATGGACTTTAATTATTGAGGAGTCTTGCAATTTGTTTAATAAGCAAAGGGAAAGCTTTTCTGCAGAAAGAAATAAGAATAGAACAAAATTAAACACAAATAACCTACAAACATTAGGAATGATGGAACGAAGAAAAGTTTGGAGTAGAAGCAGATAAGTCAAGAGATTTAACTCAACCCAGTCAAGCATAAAAAAATGAAGAACATAAAATTTAATAAAAATTTGAATGCATAAGAATCCATGATTGTCTATTCTTTACATGTTTGCTTAATAAACTCATTAAAAGGGGCACAGAAGTCAGATAGTTAAATAACAAAAGTAAAGATGATATGCGATGTAACAATTGAACTTTTGTGTGAGACAATCTCACGAATCGTATTTTGTGAGACGAATATTTTATTTAGATCATTCATGAAAAAATATTATTTTTTATGCTAAGAGTATTATTTTTTATTGTGAATATCAGAATGGTTGACCCGTCTCACAAAATAAGATTTATGACATCGTCTTACAAGAGACCTACTATTATTTCTTTGGTGATCTTCCTTGGAATTCTTCATTGCATTTAATTCAAGGCAAAAACTTATGTGAGACAGTCTCACGAGTCGTATTTTATGAGACATATCTCTTATTTAGGTCATTCATGAAAAGTATTACTTTTTATGCTAATAGTATTACTATTTATTGTAATATCAGTAAAGTTGAACTGTTTTACAGATAAAAGATTCGTGAGGACAGTTTCACAAGAGACCTACCATTAATTCAATAATAGATTATAATATGTTTTTAATAAAAAAATATACATGCGTTACATATATTCTTTTTTTTTTTTATTAAACCGAGGCAAACCCGTTCTTCCGTTTGAACTACGAAACCGCAGAAGCAGAAGTTTACAATCTCTCTCTTCGCCGTATTTGTTTATTTTTGTTCGCAGAATTCTCTCACTCGCGTCCCCTCTTGCCGTATCAGGGGAGAGATCTCACATTTAAAGATACAAATTTTTTCAATTTTATTTGCACTCGAGATTCTACTCGGTTAATCATCACCTCTCTCTCGCATTCCCTCCGCATTTTCCTGCAAAAACAGGCCAAGCCCTGGATTTCATAATCGAAGCTCTGGCTGGTTGTTACAGGCTAGTATTGGCGCACCTTTTTGTCTTTCAAATGTGTTTTATTTCGAATCTTGGAATTATATTTAACATAATTATGTTTTTATTGCGCTTCAGTCTTTTTCCCCAAATATCGGGCTTTGGGTTTTTAATTCATGCGCGGAAATTCACTTGTTTTTAATTTGATACGTAATCAGGGTTTTGAACGGGTTAGCTTGCTGATGGGCGATAAAATTTGATGGGTTCTGTTCGGTTTGTTTGAATAATCATTTAGGTTTTTATTTGTGATGATTGTGATTTTGCACGTGAGTTTTTCTTCTCTTTGTTTTTTTTTCTGATCCCGAGAATCATGTTTGCACCTTTTTGTCATATATATATATATATATATATATATATAATTCTTATCAGATATCATAATGGATAAGAGTGATGTAGAGATGGAGGATATTGAGACGCTCAACCATTATACAGGATACAGCGTTCAAGAGTCTGAAGGTAAACTGCATGATGGTAGGGTTGAAAACAAAGATGAAAACTTTTCCCCTTCAATACTTATACCAGAGGATGCCAATAAAAGCTTGAACAGTGGAGATGAACCCAGTAATTTGAAAAATGAATCAAGAGGCAAAAACACTGTTATGAGTGACATGGAAGGCAAAATTAACAGCAAGAGTAAGGTTATTGAGCCCAGGAATGCTGAGGAACCTGTAGGAGTATACATCAATGCTCAGACCAAAAGTGAAAATGAAGAGTTAATCGAAACCAAAACTAAGGAAGTTAAGCAAACTGCAGCTGGTTGTGCACTGGAGGGACAATCTCATGTCAGTAATGAAGTGGTGATGTGCCACACTGCTAGTGGTGAGTTGGAAGAAGAGAAGGCTACTGAGGAAGGCATGGGCAGTGGAAGTACTGTCGACAGTGCGATGAAGGAAATTGCAGGTGAAGATGTTGAGAAAAAGCACAAGGAGGATGCAAATCCTGTTGAACATGTTAAAATGGAAGAACAGACTTCAGCAATTGCTGATGCTAGGAATAATTTGATTAAAGTTGGGAAATTTCCAAGTAAGTTATCTGCCTATAATGTTCATCTGAGTCAGACAACTGCTGCTAATAAGCTTCTGACAGATGGGGATGAGGAAATGAAAGATCTAGCAAAAACAAGCCAGGATAAAGAAGTTGAAGATGAGATTAAAGAACAAAATAAGGAAAAAGAAGTCATTGCTGCTGAGATTGCTGCCGTAGATGGGGGTGATAATGCTTCATTTCCAAACCAGGAAGAACCTTTGACTCCCAAGTCTCTTCTAAAATTGTTACCTGCAACAGGTGGAGACCATAATGGGGAAACTGTCGAGCCTGTTTCTACACTAGCCACATTGCCATTGGTAATAAATGTGGAATCAGATCATAAGTTAAAATCTAAGAATGGTGGTTGCTCATATGAAGTTATGACTTGTGAGATTGATAGGTGTCGTCGTTGATATTTCTCTTATGATTGTTAGATGGGAGAGAGTGATGATGGAACACCAGAGGAGCAAGCGATATTCATGAAGGATGTTGAAAGTTTATATCGAGAGAGGTCAATGGAATTTAAACCTCCCAAATTTTATGGCCAGCCACTGAATTGCCTGAAGTAAGTATTCTGTTTATTGATCTTATTATGGCTGTGTTCTTGGATAAACATTTACTTCCTCATTTTTGGGATGCTAGGTTATGGAGAGCTGTGATTAGATTGGGCGGCTATGACAGGGTATGCCTGCTATTATCTTCTTTTGCTCTGCACACTCCATCAAATACTACTTCTTGGAATTTAGATAATCAACCTGGCCTTTGCACCAAATCTTTCTTTTAGGACACTTTGTCAAGTTCTTCTCTTCCCAGACACTGCATTCTAAAAGGCACACCATTGTGTGCAAGTCCATTTCTAATTCCTGCTTTGATCCCACGTTTATTTCTCTTTTGTTTCTTCTCTTGTGAGTGTCCTTGACATTCCTTCCCTTGTTGCATATCTTTGTCCTCTTCTTTATTCTAAAGACACACAGGAACCCACAAATGTATGTATTTCACTTATTTAAAGAACTTTAATTTTTCCCTTATTATTTAAATTTTAGTATTTCCCTTTTTTTTCCTTCAAAAATTGCTCTTACTTAACGTATTTTAATATGGCGATCACCTTACCCAAAAGGGCCAACACCTCGTAGGCATTGAACTAGCAAATTAAGAACAAGCTTTTGATGTTTACACATGTTTTATGTTAACTGTATATTTGTGTCTGATGTTTAATGTATGTATAAACTATATGATTCATGAAGTTTGGTGTCCTATGGAAAATTTTCAGAATGTAATATACTTTCTGCTATTTTTCCAACACTCTATAGAGGCAATATATTACATATCAACTAACCTTTATTTTGAATATGTTGTTCTTATCAAGAAGGTTTTTTTTCCCCGAATTCTTGTTGGTATATTTTTTTACCAATTGTTCATTTTTCTTTAAATATGACTGGTCGCTTAGGCTAGAAACACTACAAATCATTAAGTATTTTCTATCTTTGATGATTTTTTTATGGATTTATCAGGTCATTAGTTATCGAAACAATAGCCACAGGGGGTTGCATCTTGCATGAGCCGTAGTGTGTAAACAACGATCTCAAAATTCTTTGATATGCTTGTTAATTGTGATGCATGAAGCCCATTTATAAGCCACTGTCATTATTCCTAGTCTATTACTGTTGGAGTATGTTTCTTGTCCTTGTCCAATAGATTATAATTTCTCTTCGCTGTATTCCCACTATCTCTGTGGTACTAACAGGATGATTAAGAAATTTCTTGTCTGTGTCAGCACATTATTTTTCATCTGTTCTGAGGTGGAAATACTCTTCATGGTTAACATAAAAATGGATACTGAAATTGTCGGAAATCATACTTGACCTGACTTTATTAGCTACTTAAAGTACATATTCTCATTTACAAATCAAATCATCTTTGTTTTGGCTGCATTGTTTCTATTGTTTCCGTAATATACGCAAAATAGCCTCTTGATTGGTATGCACTTCAAATACTTGTTCTTGGCTGGACTATGATATAAAATCAATAAATAAAATCAAATCTTTCAAGACCGCGACCATTTTGTAACTCCTGAAATTTTTTAGATAAAATTTTGCAATTATTCTTCATCCTAGTGGTTTAATTGAGGTACAATGACTGTAGCTAAAACTGTTTAGTTTACCTTGTACTCCAGGTATAAATTACAATCACACTAACAGGAACGAAATTAACATTGCTTTCACAGAAACCTGTTATACTATCATAGTGGACTGGAAACTTAAATTTTCTTGAAGTATATTTAGCATGTATAAGAACTCTTACCATCATTCTGATGATGAAGTGTCAAAATACCTGTATTCAGTCATTATGAAATTCAAGGTCTTTCAACAGGTAACTGGAGCTAAATTGTGGAGGCAGGTAGGAGAGTCATTCCATCCACCAAAGTAAGGCTCTTTGGCAAAAGTTATGATCATGCATTTTTTTGGGGTACAAAACATGGTGTGAAATTCTTTGTTCTTTTTATTTCATTCTATTTAACAATTTATGGTACGGGTTACTAACGTATGGAATATATTTAGTTATTTTCTGAATCCTTTGAATATTGAGAGTTATTGTATCAAATGGTTGAGAGTCTTGTGACATATATCAATGGGCGGTTGGCCTAAGATTCATCAATGTAACTTTAATAGTTGATCAACATTTTTTTCCTGGTGAAGAAACCTTTAAAAGTTTCATTGTGGTGAGTGTTTGTAAGTCTCGTTTTACTTTTAGGGTGCATTGTTTAATTCTAAATTTTCCATGTGTCAAATCTTCTGTAGGTAGATTTTTGTAAGTGGGTATGAACATAACTTGTTCCTTTTTAGAAAGTGAATCTAGATTATGAAAACTGATCATGGACTTGCCTTTTATTTTATAGGACATGCACAACAGTTTCCTGGACATTCCGTATTTTCTATGAGAAGGTGATATACTGGCTTTCCTTTTCCCCTCCCATTTGATTCGGTTGTAACTGCTGTTTTATTTCCATACATCATCTGTTCTTGGTGTGAATCCATCTGAGGGGACCTAACTCATCCGTTTATATTAAAAAATTGTGCTCCTTCGAGAATTTTACAGACCGTGATAAACATTTTGTTATTGTTACTTCTTCTTTATGCCACTTCCTGATATGAATATGAGCTTGAATTTTGCTAGTTCATTTAAAAATTATGAAAAAAATATTAATCAGATTAGGATAAAGTCCCGGTGAGATTAAGGTGGTATTTATCTGGATATCCTGTTTGTCCCTTGACATGAAAGAAAGTGATTGAACTAAATTTGGAATTTCAGAGTTTTGTATCTATAGCTCTCAGAAGTATGCGGTTCTTTTTACTTTTAACAATTACACTTGGTTCCTGTGTTAGTTACTACGTTTGATGACCTGATTCCTCGATCTATGTGGTTAGTCTCTTCTGGAATATGAAAGGCATAAGAAACAAAGTGGCGAGCTTCACTTTCCAGTTGCTCCGCTCCCTGAAGCTTCTGGTGTTGACATCGAGGTTTGTAAATTTGATCTTTCTTAATACATATCTTCTTCGCGAAGGAACTTTTTCGGTATCCTTTAATTGTTTTTGTGAACTCAATTAGATAATACCTCCAAGGAACCCAATGTAATGTTGACCTCTAATTGTGTGAGCTATACTAACCCAAGTGAGTAGGAGTATTATTTCATGCTTTGGAATGCAAGTTTAGGCATCACTACACAATCTCAATTCTCTATTGAAATGCTTTCTCATCCTCACTAGAAACACTCCAATAATTACAAAAGACTTTCGTCATTAATTGTAGTAGACTTGTTTTTCTGTGTGTGTCACTGTATCTCTATTTTTTGTTTGAATCTTGTTAATTTTGTGTGGAGAGATACAACCTTGCCGTTTTTACAGGCTAGAACTGGGAAATTTGTATCTTTTTTATATTATTGCATAATTACACTCATATACTTAGAAATTTAAACATGGCATGGAGATGAACAAATGCTTCCTGAAGCTTCAATCTATCTTATTTGGATTTTTGCATGCTAATGGAGGATATGTGGCACAAGAGATGCTTCATACTGATGAAATATAATGTATTTTGAAATAGGTTTCTTTAGTTTATGCAAGAAATTTTAATGGCTCAAATGTTATTTCCAGCACTCCCTCCCTCTCGCAATTTTTCCCTGCCCTGCCCTCAAACATATGCTAATTGATAGTTACGTACAAGTGTACCAATCATTGTGCCATGTTTTTAAAATGCATATGTTGATTTGTATGTTCATGTGTTTATGTGGCTGTAATCGACTGATGGTTGCATAAAAACTAATATAATCATACATTTTTTGCATCTTCGATATGTATACAGGGAAACGGATATCAAGGATCGGGATCAGGAAGGGCTAGAAGAGACTCTGCGGCTCGTGCTATGCAAGTGTGGCACGGCCAAGACATTTTTTGTCATGGTGAAGCTGGTGAACCAGTGGCAAAGGTTTGTGGATATTGTCATCTGAAAGCACATTGTTTGAGCTCTCATTTATTTTCGCATTGTGCGGCGCATAATGTTATGGGATATGATAGGACAAGAATCTTAACAATACGACGAAGCGTGAGAAGAGTCTCAAGAGCATTGGTAAGGGAACACTTGAGTTTTTGAAAAATTACAGATGAACTCTTTTACATTCTGAACTTTGCTAGAAATTGGTTTTTATTATTATTAATTTACACTAAATCGATATGTGGATTCAGGCTCAGTCAAACAGAAGAGACCAAATGAGGTAGAGCTTTCAGCCAAGGTTGCTCGGACTGAAACATCTAAGCAGTAAGTCTAGGTTAAAATATAGTTAATCTCTATTCTTTGGGTGATTTTTAAAATATATTTAGTCTTTATTCTTTGGATGTTTTTTTTTTAAAATTTGCAAGTGTGATGGTCAATTTGATAATTTTTTTCTAAATTATAAGTTCAATTTTTTTGTTATTTGAGTTGAACTTGGCTGGTTGAATGGAATTCAATGTAATTTCTGTGAACTAATCAATTGCACAGGTATATTAGTTGTTGTGGACTAATTTGATTTGTCTGATGTGAATTCTGATCGATTTTATACAAAGTGAAGGATTTGAATCTGAAATGATCATAGCACTTCAAGCTGCCAAGCTTTAGTTCTTTATGGCTAGTTTGTGTCAGATCTTCTTTTGGTTTTGTTGCAGTGGCAAAACAGACGTTGATTGGCTTAGCAGTTGATATGAATATTGAATCGGCACGACGGACATGCTTTTTGTGTTTATGTTCAGAATTTTGTGCGCATTTCTTAAATGTATAAACAAGATTTGACAACGGAGATATTTGGGCCTAAACGTGTGTCTATATTTATGATAACCCGGACTGTTACTTTTTATATGGATTAGCATGGGACTGAATTCTATCTGAAAGTAATAAGGACAAACCAAAGAATATGTATTCAACTGGTACTTCCTGATGCCCTTAATGTTTAAAGGCATTACTGTATGTGCTTGTCTATTGATTGTTTATCTTCCTTACCCAAAATATTGAATCCTCCTTGTGATATTGTTCTCCCTTCTAAAGTTTCGAGTTGGCATTGATATTTTTCAAACTTCTATTGTTAGACTAGTGACATCAGTGGTTGATATCGGTACTCCAGCTGATTGGGTGAAGATCAACGTACGCCAAACTGTATGGCTGCCTCACATTTTATTTATTTTTCTCCAGTCTGGGCTTATTCACATAGATGATTAAAAGTATTGGCTGATACTGGTTTTATGTGTGCAGAATGATTGTTTTGAAGTTTATGCTTTAGTCCCGGGGCTTTTACGTGAAGAGGTGTGTACTTGTGACTTTTGGTAGTGTAGTTTACTTTGTTTTTATGTGGTGGTTGGTTCTTCCAACCCCTTCCCCACAAATAAAAAATCCACTCTCTCTTCATGTGTGTCACTGGTTCTTGATATGTGTAGGTCATTAGGTATATGTTCTTTATTTTGTTTTTTCATTTATCTGAAAGATATCATGTTGAGTAGCAAAGCTGAAAAACTACTATAACTATATTATTATTGGTGTTGAAGATATTTGTTGGTTGTAGCATGGTTTTTCTAGAGCAATCAAGACGAACAATTAATGGTTTGTTCACAGTTGGTCATCTTTTAGGTCTGGGATGTTGGTCTAATTTTGTGAATCTTAATTGGAAACCGTTTTAAAAGAAAGAAAAATCAAAGAATTACGATTTTATGGTCGTGCTACTGTTATGTAGAATCCCCGAACGCCAGTGTTTGCAGACTTGAGTATTGTTCAGAGTTACAATGGAATGTCTGAAACGGTTGCAAAAAGTGTCTCCACAGCTAATTTGTTCGGATATTCTACTTTTAATTGTTCAAATCTTTTGTTGCAGCTATGGTTGGATGATTTGCTATTCCTTCCCGCTTAATTGGTCTTTAAGAATATGCTTTTCTGTTGGATGCAATTCATTTGTTGTTTTTCTTCCTTTATTAGGAGAAAAAATGATATTTATAACATTATTGCTGCCATAGGTGCGAGTTCAATCAGATCCTGCTGGACGTTTAGTCATCACGGGGCAGCCCGAGCAAGTTGATAATCCTTGGGGGATAACACCATTCAAAAAGGTAGCCATGTGCTCTCTCTCTCTCTCCTTTGCAGACATGAATATGGTGGGATTCGATTGTTTATCCTATTTAAAGGAAGCTACTTGGATAGCGAGAGTTATAAGTAATGAGCTATTGGGTGGTTTTCAGATTGTTAGCTTACCTTCAAGAATCGATCCACTTCAGACCTCTGCGGTGGTTAGCCTCCACGGACGCCTCTTTGTTCGTGTTCCTTTCGAGCAGTCAAATATTTGAATCTTCCTGCATTCCTTTGAACAAGAATGCGAATGGATTAGTAGGCGTTACAGTAACCCCAATTCTTGCAGAAAAACCTTTAAGTTTGTGAATGTGTAGGTTGACCAGTGCATGCTTGTGTGGTAATTGCATTAGCAGAATAGGTTTTCAGATGTCCTCCTAAGTCTGGATTTTGATGGAGGTTTTTCCGGGCTGCGGCCACCACACCCCCTTTTTTAACTTACTATCTCCTCTGTGTGACCAACCATGGATCGTTTAGCTAGTCAAGCTTGAATTTCTTTTCGTTAATGTGATTCACTTGTTTAGGTTTCGAATTCGATTTCCACTAATTTTGAATTTACTCCATGTTGAATTTCTTTTGTACGTTACGCCCTTGATATTTTGATAAAAATGTTAACAAAATAACTTTTTAGGTAATGTCCTCGTTTAGCTTCAATGACCCAGTTCTTTTGGTCTCTCAATTTGGATTCTTTCCCTGTGTCCGAAGATTTTGTTTGAACTCTCTAACATCGCATGGTTTACCATTTCAGTTCTTCCACATTTTTCGGGTAAAAAAATAGTTACATATCAATGAAGTTGTATAAATATACGAATTATGAGTAATAGTAAACTTTGATTTGACATATTATTTATGAAGATGCAAAACGTGAAAATTAGAACAAGAAATATTGATACATATTATTGAAATTATAGAAATAATTGAAATTATAGAGCAAATATAGAAATGTATGGTACCAACATAATTTATTGATACAAATTAACAAAAAATCAAAATATCAATTGAACAAAGAAAATAAAGAAATCGAAATATAAACTTTCAAGATCTTTTATTTTCAAAAAAAAAAAAAAAACACGTTTGATGGAAATGGTAAAACTCAGTAGCTTGTTCCATTCATTTTAAATGATTACATTTACATACATATTTTAATTTAATTTATTATTCCATGCTACTTCCTAGTAATAACAAGGCAAACTTTCCGATGAAAGAAGCATGCAAGACTTTTGTTAAGATAAAAATCTTTATTATTAGGACAAAAAATATATATGATAGTCAAGATTTAATTTTATTTATTTTATATTTGAGGCAACACAAAATGAATCTATATGAATGCTAATGGATCAGGATTTTAGGTCTATGAATTGAGGATATGTGAGTGCTATCTCGGGCTGTTAGGTCCATGAATCTGGAGATGTGTGTGTCTATTTGCTGATGCTGTCTTAGTTTTATTATTTCCTTACCACCGACTCAGTCTCCATTAGAGATAATATTACCCGTTAAGATCTGACGTTACTATTTCATGGCACACCTAACCAACTAGATCAAGTAGCGTAACATCAGCATTTTGACGCACGAGAACTTCCCATGAGGTCATTCAACCCAGTACTACTCTCATTCATATACGTTTAACCAAACATTCCCCAGAAACATAAAGTATGCTTCTTGAAATACTTGAATTCATGACCTCGGTCTGATATCAATTGTTATGATCAAACGCTTGTCATTAAGTCAAAAGATATAGTTGTTAGTAAATGCGCAATTTATTTACTTATACTTGTGGCGGCGCAAAGTTCATCCACTTAGATGCTAATGAGTCGGGCTGTTTTGGCCACGAGTCCGAAGATGTGCATGTTTATCTACTGGTGTTGTCTCATATCCATTAGAGATCAGTCTTATCTTTTTTTTACCGTCGGTGTAAGGACCTCGTATTGTATTATCGTAAATCATATTTCGATTCTCGATAATTCATGAAATTGTCATATTATTAAGTGTATGAAGTATATAATTAACAATGAAATTGAGAAAATATGTTGTGATACAGATAGATTGTAGTAGTAATTGATTTGTGTTTGAAAAGTATGCTGGACCGCAATAGAGAAGTGACACATGTTACGGTTTTTAGCATGATTATATGAATATAGTTCAAATGAAATGAAGCCAATTTCATTAGAAAGCTAATACATAGTACTAAAACTTTCATGTTTTGAGTTTTGTCTAAATCCATCTGGAAATAGGGGCAAAATCAACCCGAAGTATATCGTATGCATCGCAGTTCCTACACTGACACATTTTGGGAGAATGAGTACAACTCTCGCGTCTGATATCCAAATTGAATGAGGTCAGTGAAAAATGTAAGCCAAGACATAGATCTAAAACTTTCATGTTGATCACTTTTGCTAATTCGGAACTTAAAATAGTGTTTCAGACAGAGCAAGGTGCGCACTTGTGCAGGAATCAGCACACCAGCGCGCGCGGCTCTGTAAAAATGTTCCAGGAAGAACTCGCGTGCTAGGACGCCATTTCATTTGGGCCTCAGCGCTCACACTTTAGCTGCATACTATTTAAGTTGATAAGAATGAGTTTTTCCTCTGACTTTCTTTTCCATTGCCTTGAAGCTTCGAGACAGAGAGTGAAATCGAGTTCTATCGTACGAATCTACTTCGAAACATTATCGAAACTCGAAACAAATTATATATTCGGAATCCTCAGGTTGAGAGCGTTCTTTTGAGGTATTTTTCTTCTCGATTCAGAACTTTTGTTTATTGAATCGCTTGAATAGCATGTATTTAAAATCGAGATCAATATATGCGATAGAATAACCAACAGAAACTCATTCAAAGTCGGAATCGAATTATGTTGTGATTTCAATTTGATATGAATTTTCAAAGTTTCAAAAGAATTTTGAAACTTGAATTGTTGCTTTTAAATGAATTCACTGATTTAAATGAATATGTTGATGATGTAGATTGATTATCTGTGTTGAAATCTTAATATCAGATAGAGCTACAGTGAACTGTGAACTGGAGATGAAGAATTGAGGTATGTTGCGATCGAGTAACATACGACAAGTATATGTGTCATATGATATATATTTGATTGATTTGACTGAAAATATGTGTCTATATGCCTTATTTGTTGAGTTGATGTGGTGTACATGACATTCATGATTGGTATATCGATGTATAAAATAAATATTTTGTTAACACACATCATTTTATTCATACACAATACATGATATGCACGTTGAGCTATGATCATTGGATACCTTTATATCATTGGATTTGATTCTGGGGTTTGTGAGCACGATGCTATGTTTGGCATTAAGTGTCCCTTAAAAGCATAGTCATTCGTAGCCCCTATGATTGATTGATTGAAATTTGGGATTTGATGGCGTTTTGCCGACGCTTATCATATGATCATCCCTTACACTTGATTGAGGCCGGTGTGCAAGCCGAGCATTGATTTGATAGCGATTCGTTGGTTCTGATACATGCTCAGTGGATGAGCATTTGACATGATATCTCCACGACATGCATGTATTGCATATCATATATCATTGTGTAGATACATGTTGTATATATTATGATTGTTCCATATGGAGCGTTTGCTCACCATCAAGGGGGGTTGTTGTCTTTGTATGTGAACAATGAAAGATACTCGAGGTTATCAGCAGACCGAAAATGATACTTCTGGAGGGAGTCACATCTGAGTTGAGATTGATTGATCTATCCTAGTGTATATATGTATCTATATACCGGAGCATGTCCCGAGGATATGAGTTGGTTGTATGTAGTCGATTTTGATTATCTGTGAGCATATTTTCTGATGTGGTATGTTTATATGAGACTTTATCATATACTATTATTAGTATCATAATTATAGTTGAAATATTTTGGGCTCATTGTAAAGAAATTTTTTAATCGTTTTCCGCTGTAATTATTGAACTCTAATCAAATTGTATTGTAATAACGATTGAGAGCTAAGTGCCCCACAGTTGGCTCTGTACCTAACATAGACAATATTATTCATTAAGATCTGACGTCACTCTTTTATGGTCCACTTATCCAACCAGATCATACGGTGCAACATCAGCAACTTGACGTACGAGAACTTTCAAGAGATCACTCATCTCAGTATTACTCTTACTCATGCACACTTAACGCAACAACATCATCTTTTTCTTTTCTTAATTAATTATGTCATGTTTTTAGTCACAAAAGTAGAGATGTTGACGGTTTGGGTTCTAGATTAGGGCATGTTGAGTCGCCATTTATGTTATTTATTTAGTTGATATATAGTTGCAAATGCAAAAAATAATGCAAGTATCAAAACAACTTTTTATGGCGACTGATTAAATATTTTAGAGATTAATAATGAGGAGAAAGAGAAAATGGATTAAAAAAATACAATAATATAATAATTGATAAATTTTGAAGTATTATTTATTGTTTATTTAGTTTTTTAATTATTGAATTTGTACATGCTTAATATAATGATATTAATGGTTAAATTATTTGACTAAATATAATAAATAATATATGTATTACAAAATATGGATATAGTCAAGGTTTTAAAAAGTGTGAAGCGTCCCGATGTACGCATGTCGAGTTCCAAGCTTTTCAAGTTTAAGCAAGATTAGCACAGGTTTAAGCGTGAAAAAATATTTTTTATCTTTAGTATAATTGTTATTATCTCCAACCAATAAATAGATAAAACAATACATAAATATGATAAATTTAAGTCTTATGTATTAATTCTAATATTTATAAAAGCAAAAATTCTCAAAATTACAATATTTATTTGCAACTAGCCAACATTAAAAAGTAAAATGGTAAATATTTGTCAAATCATTATCAGACGTACTTAATCATAATTAAAATTTAAAATAAACATCTAAATTATAAACTTAATTTATTATTTTAAAATAGAAAGACATACTTTTAAAATAAAAAATTTAAAAATAAATAGATGTGATTAATTGTGTTTAAGCACAATTAATTAAACGTCTTAATTACGCTTAATTCGGTCAAACTACATTTTAACTATTTTTTTCTGTTTTTTTCCAAAACGAGACGTTTTTATCGAACTTCAGGATTAAACACACTTAAGCGGGCTTTTTAAAACACCGAATATAGTTAGTTTTTTTCAATTTTTGGTGGGTTAGTTACCCGGTAACTCATGGTATATTGGGTTGGGTTGAGTTTTCCCAATCCGTAAAATTGATGGGTCATCCCCTCTCATTTGATGGCGGACTAAGGTGGGTTGAGAGTTGAGACTTGAGATAATCGGGTTAGGTTGTCCGTTTCGAAATATTTACAGAAAAGTCAAACTTTCCAATTCCCATTCGATTTCTCACGCTAATAATAATAATAATAATAATAATATACAAACCAAAGCCGAGAAAACAAAACCATCATTTCTGAATGGCAATAGACAACCACCCGAAACCCTCTTCTTCCTCCATTCGCAAACGAGGCAGCCATCAAATTCAAAACCATATAACCAGAAGCCATTAGAAGCCCCAGGCCACAATTGTCAATCCGACCTCCTGTACCATACAAAAAATATGGAAAGCACACCAGCCCCTAGCGGAGTAGGATGAATCTGAAAACAACCAATGCAGAGCCGCCGCACGGATACTCACATTTGTTACCCTGACGCTAATTAAGATACATATTTGAACTCACGAAATTATTTTACTTTTGGAAAACCTGTTTTTGGGCTATCAAAATTACAACAAGTTTTTTTCCGTGTGTTATGAAGAAATATAAATTAAACTAGTGAACGACGTCCGCGTAAAATAATAATCGAAACACCTTTTTTTAGATTAAAAACATCCATTAAAACTAAGCCCTCAAGTCTTGAGAAGCAATTACAGTAAACTATTATACAAACCTAGGCATAACAGAACTAGCGTCATGAGCTAATCTATTAGCTAATAATGGAGCTGATAATCCGCAAAGAGGAGGTGAAGTTTAGATAACCAAGCAAGTCTCGAATCTTCAATAACAACGCTCCAACAGAGCCAAGATCTTTTATAGATTGGGTCACTGTTTGGACCACGAATATAAAATTCGAGAAAATGCAAACAATTGTCAATTTATGGCGTAAACAGGAATCCGAACCAAAACGAATAGCCGCATCTCCGCTCCTTTCACCGATCCGGAGTGCCGAATGATACAAGCTGTTGCCCCTAAGACAGTCCCCTGCTGCCACAAACTGAACTGACATCTCTTCTCGTCAAATCCTGCATCCACGTCCATTAATAGGAACAGCAATCAAAGGATATATATACCATTAATCGGAACAGCAACGAGCTGAATCCGTGGTTTTCAAAATATAAAGAATTAAATATTAGTAGCATGTTTTTTTAGGGTAAATAACTCTGTTGTTTGGTAATTTTTGAAAGAAGTTTACATATGACTAGTCAACTGTGCTCCCTCTACCTCAATCCCCCGCACTCTTGTCGCTTCCGATGTACTCCAGTAACCTTCGCCGTACTGCGCCGCCACCACCGTCGCCGCCTTCTCAAGTACTCTCCCTCACCCACCCGCACATCCTCACCCATTCCCTCGGTCTTCAAGCTCTCTGATGATTCCATTCAAATAAATTTAAAACCACCTCCTCTTACTTCCCTCCGAAATTTCCAAACGCGACTACGTCAACTCCTTGATGACAGCCTCGAATCTTTTGACGACCTTAAAACTGTCATCACCGTTGATAACCGCAATGGAGGCGGGGTCGTAATCACTTGCAAGAGGTCCACCGTTGAGTTTTTTGTTGCAATTTTACTTTCTAGTTTGGTGATTATTTTTACTTCCAGAGCTTTATTAAAGCTCCGACAATATGATGGTGAGAGGCTGATCTACAAGAGAGATCGGAGCCTTGGTGGCAGGGAAGTGGTGGTAGGGAAAAGTCAGGGCTCTTTGCCGACAACACATAAATCGGCGGCATCGAGTGGGGAAAATTCCGATTATTTTAATCAGAAGAAAAGAAGACCGACACAGATGCTGGGAAGGAGGAAGGAAGTGTTACCTCAGTGGTGGCCTCAGGTTATGAATTCGGGTTCCATTGAAACAAGCAATACGGAGGAATACCAAAGAATGGCTAATCAATTGACCCGAGGTAGGTTCTGTTTCTAATGTCTCTGTTATGGCGTATATGAAAGAAAGACCGGTCTGTGCTTCGAAATAGTTAGAGTTGACTTGATAGCACCTTGGATTGAGGTAGCACACTGATACGGAAGGAAAAGGTCGCTGTTCAATTTTTTTTTTTCAGGCAGTGAAACTAACCTGTGGTATTTTTGTTTTGTTCCTGTGTTTCGGAGACTTAGTTGTCTGCATTTGAAATCCAAGGGTTTAACTTAATTTGAAATTGAAAATTAAGATAAAGGGTGATTGAGTGAGTGAGTTCCTGCATCATCTTAGTTTTTTTTTCTTTACTCATATATATATATGTTATACTTTGATGACATCCTTTATACTTTGATGACATCCTCCTGCATCATCTTAGTTTATGATCTTGGATGTTGAGTCAGTTAGCCCCTGTTTGAAGGTTGTCTGATCTTTTGACCTCAGTTCAAAGCTTAAACTTTAATTTCCAGAATTTATGGACCGCAAAATGAGCGGCCAAGACATTTTGGCAGATGACATTGTTCAGGTTTGCTCTTTCCTTCTAACTAGCATTCCTTTAAATATGATAGCTCATGAGTTTATCTCAATCTTTTAACTCTCACTTTATCTTTATAAGAACAATATGTGGTGTATTTTCTTCGGCTTGGAATTTCTAGTAGGTGCCGAGTCTGAGAGGCACTTATTGGTGTTATATATTTATTTAGAAATTTCAGAGGAAATGTCGAGACTGGTATTTATACGCTAGCTGCTGTCTTTTAGATGAGACAATTAGTTACTATGTGATAGACAAGCAACATTGGAAAAGGCAGTGGCCAGAAATTAAGACCATATATATATATATATATATATGTATGTATGTATGTATGTATATGTTTCTATTATATGTTTTCATGTGTGTATGTTATTAGTCAAGACCGCGAGATACATTTATGGATGATTCAAGCATGAAGCACCAGGGATAGAGATTTTGTTTCAATCTTTTATTTATGTTCAAATTTCAAATGTCAATATACCATGTGCGCTATGAACATGGGATATCTTTTTTAAATATGAACTTATCTTGGTAGAAGTAGTTTTTAGAAACTATTGTGTATAAATAATGCCTTTGAGGGGACAAAAGCAGTCTTAAGGTTTATTCTTGAATTTAAAGTGACTATATGCTGAGCTTCATTGTTTCTGTTGTCCAGGGACAATTTTTTTTAAAGAAGGTAAAAATAATGAACTTGATTTTAGGGCCTCAACTGGGAAGCACCTTTGCATTACATGTTGTTAAAGTCGCTGTCATTTATATCCACTTTTAAACTAAGAAGCAAAAAGAGAATGTGAGGATATATATCCTATTGGTGGGTTAATATCACGGAGGAAGACTGCGATTCTTGTGGTGATCATATTGGATAAGTTGCACAAACTTTACCCTGTTTGTTTGCATCTGGAGCTGACCAGTAAATACAATTAAGTGATATTTTTGTCATTTTTCCTGGGCGCCACAGTTACGTCATATATGCAAGTCCTATGGAGTGAGGACCTTCACTGACACTGAAAATGCACGGGATTCTCTCTATCGTGCCTCAATCAACTTTGTTTTGAATTACTGTGAAAGGTATGTTTAAATATAGTATGCACAGCCGTATAGAATTGCCAAGATGCATATCAGGTTCTTATGTCGTCTTATGTCATTTATATTTTGGCAAATAAGTAACTTGATCTTGTTTTACCGTAGCATATCCGATATATCCACCTCCGTTCACATTAATGGTGAGGATGCCAGAGACTTTATTGCTGGGCTTGCTGATAACATTGGACTTGAGAACACTCGGGCTGCTAGAATGGTGTCCGCTGCTGTTGCTGCACACACACGATCTAGAATTCTGCAGGCATGGGTATGCTCCTCGGTACTTGCTACATGAGATATGATCATAGGTTTTGTCGCCAATATCTCTCTGAAAGATATACGAAACTCTCATTTTACAAATGTTTTTGGTCTAAGGTGTTTCCCGACATTAGAAATTCGGAGAAAGCTATTTTACGTTTGGCATTTTCTAAGTTACAGAATACCTCCCATCAAACATCATGACACGTCTTATTCCTCGAAGATTAAAAATTGTGTACATACATTTCCCATATTAAAAAAAAGTTTTCATCTAAACTACTTTGAATATACAAATAAAGACATCTCAATATCCCTGGTGAAGGCAAATGTTGTTTTTGATGGTCAGATGTTTGATGGTGTCCTTCATGCCAAGGACATAACAATGATTGTACTTTTTCGCTGTAAATATCTTATTTTAATAATCTTCTCTCAGGCATTAGAAGTTCAAAATAAACATTCTGAAGCACTGGTCGAATTGTTCAAAGTATGTCTCATTCACCGGATCTTCCCTCCTGGGGAGAGTTCGGTAAGTGCTGCTGACTCCTTTTTGCTCTTGGAGTTCTATCATTTTTTTTCTTGGTGCAAAATATTTTCTTCTCAGTTTTTAAGATAATATACGTGTCTGTGCCATCGATTCATCCAAATGCGCCCATGATAACAATTTTTTATGTACTGGTACTGGAAGATTAAATGGACTTTACATGTAAAAATGCCCATAGTCTGTTAGGTTTAAATGGGATCAACCCATTTAACTTATAATGGAATTGAACACTAACCGCCTGCATCCAAAATTATCAATGCATATCTTATCCCAAAATCGCCCCGTCCTGCCACGTCATACCTAGATTTGTTTGCCTCTTTTTATATTTTTTCTGGACAATAAAACTGATTTATTATTTACATATCTCCAAGGAATTTCTGTGCTTTCAAGCCCACGATTCACTTAACTCAGTACTATTGGTTTCCATTATTTTTATATCTGTTGCTGCAGCTCGAGATGGAAATGGTTGCCCGAGGCCTTGCAAAGTCTTTGAGCGTGGAACAAAGAGAATTGATTTTTACTTCATTCAGTGTCATCTGTGGTCATGAAATGCATCAAAGCATGGCAGAAGCATTGGGTTTGGTATGCACAGTCTTGCCTTTGACCTTCTAACCCTTGTAGTCCATGTTAATGTTCCTTTGCCTACTGTACACGAGTATAGAAGCTTCCTGACCTACTGAATGCATCGAGTCTATCGCCTGTTGGGGAGAAGAAGAAAAAAATGGGCATGTAATTTTTATAATATTCATGTACAGTTGGAGGAAGACTACTGCTCTCGCTTTTGTGTTGCCGTGAGTTTCAGTTGTCACAAGAAATGAAGCATAGATTATAGCATGAATGTTGTGAACTCCATACAGTTTCATCATATATTCCTTATTCCATTTGGTTTATTCTGTCTCGATTCATTACAATTATTTAAATGGAACGTTGTTGTTGTTGCGAGGCTGACACAGGTAGGAGTGGAAGATCAATGAGGAAACCAGCGTTCATAAACTCTAGATTTCTTCATACAATTTGCTGATAGGTGTAGAGGTGAAAAACACGTAGCTCAAATTCTGCCTCCGCATTATGATTGTTGATTAATTTATCACGCACGATGTAACTTCAAATCAGGTATCGAAGAGTTTTGGGGAACATTCTTAGTTAGAGAAGTACAGGTTATGAAAAAGTGTATAATTTACAGTATGATACATAAATAAATATAATAGTAGATGCGAATGTTATTGACTAAATTGTCCTTTTTACGTGAATTATACGTTGGTTGTACGCGATATCAATTATATTATAAAAATTAAAAAAATTGATTTTTAAAAACAATTTGAATCATTTAATTATTTATATGTGTTTAATTTCTTATCATATTAGACGATTTATAAGAATTTATATATCTTACTTTCAAAATTGTTTCCAAATTAAAATTCAAACAGTTGATTTTATGTTATATAATAAATTGTAATGAACATAATATATAGAACAAAATGAAATGAAATAAATTTTAAAACAAATTATGTATTCAAACACCAGATATAAAGCATAATAACCTAAAAATCAATTAAATTATGGATTTTATCAATGTATAAATTATAATCTACGAAAGCGAAACATATTAAAAACAAATAATTATCAATTTAAAATCACTATGATTAACGCATAAAAATAATATTAAACTAATAGTTGCTTCTTTAAACGAAGCAGATGCCTTGGCAAAGATGGTTGCTTCTTTATCAGAAACCAGTACCCAGAAAGTGCTACATGTTTCTCGGCTAGTCCTTTCCGCAGAGGAAGAAATATTGCCAGCGCCCGAGGAATCCTGGATGACACCCCTGATCAAATTCATTATAAATAATGAATTACCTGAAGATAAAGCCCGAGCCCAAAAGTTTAAGAGACAAGCTCTCAAGTTTGTTCTCTTAAATAATGTCTTGTACAGTAGATCATTCCAGGGACTTCTATTGAGATGCTTATCTGAGGGAGAAGTGGATTATGTTCTCCGAGAGATTCATGAAGGGTGCTGTGCTGAGCATCTCGGAGAATATCTTTGGCCCGGAAGACAATGCTTGTCGGATTCTGGTGGCCAACTACTAGCCAAGACTCTGCTCAAGTGGTTCAGGCTTGTGATGGTTGTCAACATCAATCAAGTTTTCAGAATAGCCGGGCCACCCTTATGAAGCCTATTTGGGCATCTTGCCCCTTTGATCAGTGGGGTATGGATATTGTGGGTCCCTTCCCAATTGCTCGGGCTCAGAATAAATTTTTGCTGGTGGCTGTAGATTATTTTTCTAAGTGGATAGAAGCTGAGCCTTTAGCCAAAATCACTGAACAAGAAGTTTTAAAGTTTTTATGAAGAACCGGTTTGGAGTACCTAGAAGACTGATCTCAGATAATGGAAGACAGTTTCAGGGCAGAGAGATTACATCCTGGTGCCGAGAAATGAAGAGCACACAGTCTTTCACATCTGTTGCCTATCCTCAAGATAATGGATAAACAGAAGTTGTGAATAGAATTATTTCACAAGCATTGAAAACCAGAGTGCAAGGCAAATGATAGGATTGGGTGGAAGAATTACCTAGTGTTCTCTGGGCATACCGAACTACTCCTTGCCCCTTGGGCACCTACTCAAGAAACTCCCTTCAACTTGGTATATGATTCTGAAGCAGTCCTTCAAGTTGAAATTGGACAAACTTCTTCCCGGGTAGAATCTTACCCGGATAACAATGATCAAAGTCGGGCCATGGAGTTGGACTTGGTAGAAGAGAAGAGAGATCGAGCGTTGATTCGAATGGAAGCATACCGAGGTCGGGTTATGAAATCATATAACAGGAGAGTCCGAATCCGAGACTTTCAAGTAGGGGATTTAGTCATGAAGAAAGTCAATCCAGCTGGGGATGTTGGAAAGCTGGAAGCTTGGTGGGAAGGACCTTACAAAATAACCTGGAGGGTCAGCTCGGGATCTTTTTATCTAGAAGATGCCCAAGGACGTTCTCTCAAAAGGCCTTCGAATGTATTTAATTTAAAGAAGTATTATGCTTGACAGATGTAATTATTTGATGGAAGATATAATGGAACATATATTTTCTCAGAGAAAAGTGTTGTATATGGTTCTTATATCTTAGCCCGGGAGGTAAAAAGCCCCGGTTATTTAAGAAGCCCAGGGCACTACACCCTGTCTTGGGGAACCACACCTCGATCAACAAGTCCAGGGCGGTACACCCTGGCTCGGGGCACCACACATCGACCATTCCCAAGTCTCGGGACATGCTCTCAGGCCCAAGGCTCCGTACCTTGGTTCTTAATAAGCCCAGGACACTACACCCTGACTCGGGGCACCACACCTCGACCATTCCCAAGTCCCGGGACATGCTCCCCGGCCCAAGGCTCTGTACCTTGGTTCTTAATAAGCCCAGGGCACTACACTTTGGTCGGGACACGACACCTCGACCATTCCCAAGTCGCGGGACATGCTCCCGAGCCCAAGGCTCCGTACCTTGGTTCTTAATAAGCCCAAGGCACTACACCCTGGATCGGGGCACCACACCTTGACCATTCCCAAGTCCCGGGACATGGTTCCCGGCTCAAGGCTCCGTACATTGGTTCTTAATAAGCCCAGGGCACTACAGCCTAGCTTGGGGCACTATACCTCGACCATTCCCAAGTCCCGAGACATGCTCCCTGGCCCAAAGCTCCGTACATTGGTTCTTAATAAGCCCAGGGCACTACACCTTGGCTCGTGGCAATACACCTCGACCAGTCCAAATCCCGAGATATGCTCCCTTGCCCAATTTTCCCATTTTGGTTATACGCACCAAGGTTTTATATCCGGATTTAAGGTTGCTAACATCTTGGTCGCTTACTGAGTATGAGGCATTTTATTCATTCAGGGGTTCAAGATCTCGGGTACTTATTTGAAGTTACCGGTTAGTTTTCAAAACTTAAAAAAAATTTTGGTTTGATTAAATCACAATCGGTTTCATTATTTGGGTATTGAAAAGTTGCTAAGGCATTATGAAAGGCACAAGAAGTGAAAGAAGTAAATTTTCTTTAGAACAACCCGGAGGTAAAAAATTACAGTGCAAGTTAAAAAAAAGGAGAAAAACAAGTACAAATCCTACTATAAATCCATTTGCCCTGACCCTGGCTGTTCCTCTTCGTCTTGGAGTCTTTCTTCTCCTCTTCCCCATCCTTTGGGAGCGATACAATGGCCCGTCCAAAGTCGGGAAAATTTTTCTTATCCTTGGGCAGGAGCCCAGCCTCTGCGAATTGTTCTCGGCATTTATTAAAGCCGATCTTGAATAGAGGATAAGCCCGATCTTCTACAACAGCCTTAAATTCAGGGGAGAGGAGGAAGGATGTTTGAAGTTGTTCCCTAATTATCACCGCTTTAGCCAGGCCTTTTCAGTAGTAGTAGCCCGGGACATCTGCTCTTCCATGCCTTCTGCCATAGATTTGTTTTTACCCTCAAGGACGTGGATGTGTCTTTGAAGGGCCTCCTCCCTGGTGAGGCTCTCGTTGGTGGCTTCCCGAGCGATTGAGAGATCTTGGTGGGCCTTATCAAGGTCAGCACGCAAGCCATCAACCTCAGCTGCATGAATGGCCCGAGCCTGTGACAATTCCTCTTGAAGCCGCTCTTGGATAACCTATAATTGTCGGGCCCGGTTATTGGTAAGAGTGGCTGTGGTGGCTATCTCTTCAAAGACCGAGATCATCAGCTGTACGCCCTGTACAAAGAAAAAAAGTTTAAAAAAAAGAAAAAAAAAAGAAGAAAAGGGAGAGAGAGAGAGAGAGAGACAATGGAAACAACTTGCCGCCAAGATCTTGTTGGAACCTTCGAAAAGTTTTGGAGTGGCCCGGAATCTATTCAGGTGCGCCTGTGGGAGTAGCCCCCTCCATAAAGATGTTAGCCCGAGTGGGCTGAAAAGAAATAAGAGGCTCCTGGGGGCTCTTGGGTTTGCTGTTGGCGAGGAGGGGTGGTTGATTGGCTTGCTCGGGAGGATCTTTGATCTCCTTCTTGGTTACCTTCCACCAAAATCAACTCGAGGCTCGTAATAGACTTTCGATTCCTTTGGAGGAGAGGAACATGGTCTTTAGAATCGGAGATCTCTACCCGGGGCTCCTCCGTTCCTATTCAGAGTTTTCCCGTGCTGACTCCTTCATCAGAGCCGCCTCCTCTACCACCAGTTTTTTCTTCTCAGCAGCCGCTTTCCGGGCTGCAATTTTCTTTTCCTTGGCTGCCCTCTCAACCTCCCACTGTCTAAGGAATGCCTCCTGCATTTTATCTGCATAAAGAACAATCTCAGTTGTTAAAAATCAAGTACTAGTTGGAATAAAAAACAGGGAGGAAGAGAATTATCGGGTTGAGCGCCCGAGCCTGCCACCTCTTCGACTATCCGATCCAAAGGGTCTTCAGCCCGAGCACTCAACCCATAGGCAACCAGATTCTCCTGGGAGATAAGGGTGGAGGAAGAGTATTTTTTGCCCTCTACCAAGTCTTGGTTTCGGGTTTAAAACGAAATAAAAAATCAAATGTCGGAGATGTGGTGAGTTTGGACACAATCAAAGTAGTTGAAACAAATTTTTTGGGCTAAAATAATTAAATTATAAAGCCCAATTCAATTCCGAAGCCCAATTTAATTATGAAGCTCAATTAAATTATATAAGCCCATAGCTGATCAATTCTTATCAATTCAATACGATCACAAGACGTTGAAAAGGGAGGATATCGTTGGAGGAGAGAGAGATCGTGGAATTGAAAGTGGAAGAACATGGATCATGGGAGAGTGGAGAAGAACCGTACAGACGTTGAGAAGAAAAGGGAGATTGACAAAAAGAAAGACACACAAAACTCTGCACAAAAATCTGCAAATACTCTCTACTGAGTTTCAATATTCAAACACTAGTTTTCAAGCATTTCAGTATATTTTCTAGGATTATAGGTCTTATTTTTTCAGATTTCAGCAACTTTATATGTTAAATTTTTTGTCTTGTAAATTCCTATCGTTTATTGAAAATATAGACAATGTTAGGTGCTTATTCTTCAAATTCCAGTAGTTTTCTTTGTTTTGGCGCCATATTTTTTTAGGAGATTAGAACCGGCGGTCGAGTTTAGGATTCGCTTTCGTTTGATAGTTAGAAGTCATATTTTTTATTGTTTTTACACAAATTGATGCATTTTCGCACCTGACACGCCCGTAAATATCAATATTGTGCAAAAAAAATTTCATGCCCAGTAGGACCGTATTATGCCGCCAAGAAGAAAATAAAACGTTAATCAGGAGAGCGAGGAATCTTTGGCTAATAAAGAGGGAACTCAGGTACAAAAGCCCGAGCAACCTGTTGTTGCACCACCGGCCGAAGAAATTGATCTGCAGGTTCCAACTATGTATGATCAAGTTTCAAATAGAGTGATGAAAGAATTGTCAGCTATAAAGACTGAAGAAATTTCACAAGCATTATTTAAGGCAATGTTTGAAGACTCTATTGAGTAAGCCGAATCAGTCTATCCGAGGGAGCAAAATAGCACTGTCAAAGAGACTCATCAAGGAAGCAACCAGGTCCATGAATTTGACCAGAGAGTAGGAAACTCAAGGGCTGGCGATCCTTGCTGCCCCAAGTTCACTCTCCCGAATCAACCAGAAAGAAGGTATACACCACCTCACAGGAGAAAAGAAACCTTAGGAAGGAGAGCTCAGCCATATTCACGTGTTCATGGAGTGGAGAGTTCAAAACAACCGATTGCTCAGGCGTACAATGTGACAAACCCTCTGTATCAACCGAGAGCGTATGAGGATATGTCACACCAAGATTGTCAGGGAATTGATGGAAGTTTTCAAGGATGGAATGCTGGTTACAGCACAGGGGCCCAGACTCGGGGGGCAAACTATTTTCACCATCCATATCCAACAGAAATGCAGCAATGATCGATCCTGATGTAGTGAGAGAAAATGTTCAAGAGCTATATGGGCCGACTTTGAGACAGATAGGCCGCCTAGAGTTCCATAAACCCTATCCAGACTACATATACATGAATAACCCTTATCCAAGGGGTTATATAGTTCATGATTTGAGTTTATTCTCCGAGAAGGATGGCCATTCCAGCATGGAACACATAGCCAGGTTTACCATTCAGTGCGGGGAATTAGCCAACCTGGAGAACTTCAACAATTAAAAGTTGCGGCTATTCCCGAATTCTCTCACAAGGACTTCATTTTCTTTGTATGCCTCACTCCACATAAATTCAGTGATGAGTTGTCAAGAGATGGAAAGACAATTTCACATCGAATTCTATAGAACAGAGCCAAAAATGTGTATTGCCGATTTATCCAGAGTCACACAAAAGAAAGAAGAATCTATAGAGTCTTTTATTAACAGATTCAAAAAGATGAAGAATAGATGCAAGGTGTTCTATCCCGAGACCGAGTTTGTGAAGATGAGACAAAAGAGACTGGATTTTGAATTAAGGAAGAAATTCCAATGGAGTTCAGGGACTTCTTTGAGCTGGCTGCCGAAGTTGCTGAATACGAAGAATTGTTGCGGGAAGAGTCATACAAAAAGAGAACTGCTATGGGGTCTTATTATCAGGAGGTGGAAGATGTGTTATTGATAGAAATTCAATCAGATTGTTCTTGCACAGTTCTCCTACTAAAAAAGAAGCAGGAAGAACCTGAAAAGAAGAACAGCTCCCAACTGCCCAAAAATATGCAGTATACATTTGATGTGTCAAAGACCGATGGAGTTTTTTCGATTTCTTTGTAAAAGAAAAATTCATCACCTTTCCACCGGATCACAGGATGCCACTCAAAGAAGAGTCGAAAGGTCGAGAGTATTGTAAGTACCACAACTCCTACAATCATGCTACTAAATCTTGTTGGGCGTTCAAGAACATTTTGCATGACAGAATTAACAAGGGAATCGTGAAGTTCCCTAACAAACAAGAGTCTATGGCGGTGGATGATGATCATTTTCCCCCAGTAGCTTTGGTTAATGTAAATGTGACAGAATTGAGGGATCTTCTCAATGAGAAAAGAAGCAGATCATTTGCAGGGAAAGACGGAATAATCAAGAAATGCTGAATCCCAAAGGATCAATTGTTTGAAGCTCATGGAAGCCATAGTGCTGATCAAGTAAGAATAGTTCAGCAGAGTTTCCCCAGAAATGTTGGTGAATCTGCGGCCTATCGGCCGAGGAACCAACATTACTTCGAGAGACCAGAGCGTGAGAATCAAGGTTTCAGAGGATAATCATCTTATGCCAATCTATGCATAGAACGTGTGTTTTGAAACCCAAAACTCTTCCTAATGATGCACAAAAGGGCTGCCACGGTAGGGGACCTTGAAAAGATGTTTATCCACATGTTTAAGGACCTTAGGAGCATGCTTGAAAGTTGGACAAGGGAAGGAACTAGGTTGAGCGAAAATTTGATGTTTTAGGAACTAGGTTAAGGAATTTTTATAAATGATAGAAATATGAAAAGTTGATGGAGATGAATTGATTGTGACTAATACGATGATATGATGACTATGATGATATGTAAGGCCAATGCTCAGTTGACGGGTGAGAGTGTCGCTGATGTCCCCGTCATCCAGTATTGTGGTCATACGTAGATGGATCCATCGACCTTCAGCTGATACGAAAGTCATAATTAACGATCAGAATTCAATAAAAGGAAAACGTTTACATATATGATGAAAGGAAAAAATTTTAAGTTTATGCATGTTCATGAAAAGCTATTTTAAGTAAAAGTATTTTCACTATTGAATGTAATCGTATATGTGTTACTTGTTATCATAGTTAAGGTTTGATGAATCAATAGACTCACTAGGTGTGATCAATGCAGGTGAGGATGATATTGATATTAAGGGAGACCTTGATGGTTGATCTTGCTGGACTGAAAGTTCACATAACCTGAGGACCAGCGCTAGTTTTCCGCAATTTAAATTAAGTTTATGATTTTAGTTTACGTTAAAGATTTTATGACTTTTATGATGCTTTTGAGAGGTTTTTGAGAGGATGTTAGAGTTTGGTTGATTTTGAAATATTGCTAAGTTTAGGTTTGATAAACGAATGACGATTTTATGTTAATTACCTTCCTTTGGATTTTTAAATAATAGTTGGTTGGTTTATTTTTAAATGGTGCAAAGTTCTTTTAGAAGATATAAATATGTATAGTAGTATTTCGGCCGAAGTTTTTAAAAAAATTCTAGTTCTTTCTAAGAAAAACGAGTAGTGGGTGTTTCAAAATGTTAGATAAAAGATGATTAAATTCAATAAAAGAGGGAAAATAAGAGATGAAAGAGTGCATGTATCATTAATTTTTTTATTTTATCTCATTTTTAATCTCCCTGCCTTTATGGTAGCCGTTAGTCGTGGCCTAACATTATAAGCTTGAAAATACCTATTGAGCGGGTCATATTCCTCCAACATTTAGTGGAGAAAGGTATGAAAGACAAGCTTATGGAGAATTTCTTTAAAAAAAAAACTTAGAAAATATAAGTACTCCTTGAACTAAAACACCTTTAAGGAATATTAGTTTTGATTTTCACACTACACACGTCTCATTATCTGGATATTTTCTAGTGAATGCTTGAGTTGTAAAGTTGTAACGAAAGTGAATCTTATGATTTTCGAAGTGCGATTTTTTGATTGACTGTGACATAATTTAGAATGTTGAAAAATGTTGATTGTGTCAATTTTTTGGTGAACCATTGAATATTCATCGATTATATTTTTATTATCTGATTTGTTCGAGGACGAACAATTGATAAGAGTGTGGGGATTGATAAGCCAAATCATATAAAGATTTTAGGGATTTAATTTTATAATATTTTTGCTTATCTGTAATTATTATCCTTAATTTTGTGTTTATCCGAATTAATTTTATAATATTTGTAAATTTGAATAAAAGATGAAAAATGCCTAATTTGAGAGATAAGACGATTTTTCAAAATTTCAAAAGAAACAAAATACCAAAAGAAAGGAAATAAAATATTCTTATATTTTTTTATCTTGAGAATATTGAAGTTTTGGAAAAAAAATCTATGTAGATATGATTGAGAGGAAGCCTCAAAACTGAAAAATAAAATCTCTACAATCTTATCTACAATGTTTAAAAATGAGATGAGCTTCAAGGAGTTGGAGGATTAGGCCAATGAAGAAATATAAAAGACATACTACGTGAGCAGCAAGAGAGGAGGTACAAAAAAGAGAAAAATAAAAAGTAGCGTAGAAGGGAGCATGCAGAGGAGAGAGACGTGAATGAGGAGAAGAGAGAGCAGAAGATAAAACAGAAAGATGTAGAGAACAACAGATAAGGATAAAAGAAGACGAAGTGCAAAAGGGAGGAATAGAAGGTTACAATAAAGACAACAAAAGATTGCACATAAAACATCAACAAGGTGGAAGATAGAAGGCAGAAGCATGAAAAATTCCTTAACGCACGCCAAAATCATTGATAATTCTTCTTATTCCTTCTTTATTTTGTTTTCTTCTGTGAAATTAAATCTGAGTTTTCACTTTTGTTTTGAATTTATGGAATAGATTTCTTTAGGCTAAACCACGATAGGGCCAAACAATACTTTGTTTGATAACTGGTTTATTTTAAATATATTATTTTTCTTGATTTTAATTATTGAATGATGTTGGTTTAATATTTCTTGTTAATAGTCTGATCAACTATTTACATGTCTGTTGATTAATCAAGAATCGGAAGATGATTGATTGAATATAGCAACAAAGATATAATCAACACATGGTTAAACTGACTAGAAATAGTATTCGATTTCACTGTGCGGTTTTAGGTGAAAACTGAAATTTCACGAACATTTAATGCATTTAGATCTAATTAAATTCAATTAGAAATAATTCGAATGTTAGATTTAAATAAGTTTATTAACTCGAGGAATCGTTTAATAAATAAAAATGAGGATTTTACCGTGATTGTCAAGAACTAAATAATTAATTGAATTTTCACACGTGTCAACATAATAGAGTTTGGTTCCGTTGTATGTCTTTATTTATTTATTTGAATTTGAATCCCTTATTTTTAATTGCAATTATTTTATTTAATAGTTTAGATTAATAATCCATATATCATCTTTTTATTTATGTTCTCTAGCTTAAGTTAAGTGATATAAATTCTAGTAATTAAATATTAGTCTGTGAGATCGATACTTTGACTCATCATCCATTTACTATAACTTGACCTAATTCGCTTACTAGATTTATTACCAACCGAAATCATCGATCAATGATCACATAAGCAACTCACAGAGTAACAAAATAAAAAGTAAATTTGTATTTAAATAATCATGCTATGTAAGCCAATCATAAGTATATAAAAATCAAAATTTAACGATGTACTTGCTTTAATCTACTGAAAAAAATTACAACCTTCGAAACTTATATTCTGTAATGATAGAGATACAATCTATGCATATACATACACATCTAGGATCAATTTATATTCACTTCAAAATTTCATAACACTTCACAAAACAAACATGCTACCAAGATGATAATTGAGAAACTACAACAAAATCATGAAAAATAATGATTTTTTTTTTTAACCATGACATATGTTGTAGTAGGATCGAATCTGGAATTGCTATAATGTAATGCCCGAGATTTAATTACTGTAATCAGACGTTGATTAACTGTCAGAATTGTGATTAGCCAATATCACAGCAGTCAAATAAGACATGAGAGGTGAAGCCGGGCGTCGGTACATTATACGCTAAGATGTTGGACAGAACATCTGGCGCCCGAGCGGTAGAAAAGAACCGCCCGAGCGCCAATGCACCATATTTATAAAGTTTGGGCAGAACGTATGGCGCCCGATCGATAAAGAATTACCGCCCGAGCGCCAATGGATAATAAGCGTGGTCTCGGACATAAGGCTTCGCGCCCGAGCGGTACTTTCTTACCGCCCGAGCGCGAGGCATGCGAAATAAGAATTTGACATTTGGCCTCTTGCATGCAACGTGTATATATATATGTATATACAAGCCATTTTCCTCAAAAAAATTGAAGAAAGGGCCGAGGAAGATTCACGAAAATCCTTACGCCTTTTTATTTCAATCCGTCCGTCAGATTTTGAATCTGAGTACAGTACCGAGTTCCTATCAACGTAGGCTACAACTGGAAGTAAGTTTTGCTACGTTTTGACATGTTTTGAAATTATGTTGTTGTCAGAATTGAATAGGATTCATATATGATGTTCTTGTCATGTTAGACATCATAGAATCGAAGTCAGATTGAGAAACAGACTGTTTATGAAATTGTTATGATTTTTTGGAATTGATTTGACTGAAGTTCATATCATCTTTGTATTATCGTTCAGATTTGAGTTGTATCGATACTGATTACGAAGTCTGGTATTATATCTGTGATGTTTAGACTGACGGGGTTATCGAGACTGTATTGTTATGCCGTCGAAACATCAGTTGATTGATATTGAACAGATTCGGTGGTGATTTTAATTATATCGTGATATCGTCGATATGGATTAGATCGTATCTCAATTGACATTGATCAGATTTTATTGTGATCTGAATATTGATCAGAACAGGTATTGAATTGAGTTGTTTATTGATACTATATCTGTTCGATATTGTTATGACCAGATTGAGAATTGACCGAGATAGAGTCGGGACTTCTTCTTCTTTTGAGCGAAAAGATAAAGATATAAATTAATGTTGAGTTGGGATTGCACAACTCGAGTGAGGTTTGACTCGAGTTTCCCTAAATCACATACTTTACTTATTGCATTGATATTTGCATTGAGTTGATTGATATACTTGTTCTCTTGAATTATAGATAACAGGCGTTAGACGAGTAATCTTGTGACAGAAGTGCCTGATAGTGGTGGTATCGTCACGGGCACATTGCACGAAGTCTCAAGATAGGATGTTAGCGATGGAGCTACAGTCCATGACGGTTAGGTCAGGACACCGGATGTTTGGTTATATCGAGTAAATAGAATTGGAATTTCTTCTATTACGGAATTCGATATAGGAACACCATATTTGGTTATATCATAATTCGATATAGGAACACCATATTTGATTATATCGTAATTCGATATAGGAACACCATATCTGGTTATATCGAGTAAATAGGATCAGAGTTCCTTCTATTACGGAATTCGGTATAGGATCACCACATCTGGAAACCGGGATCCCTAGGCTAGGATTGAGTCTAGTCTAAAACATAGAGTCACGAGTTTGAGTGACAGTTATATTGATTTATATTGATGAATGTCCCTTTATGTTCCTGATATTGGTACATGCTTAGAATATGATTTATTCTTGATATTGATTATGTTCCGGATTAGGGTACATGTTTAGAATATGACTTATTCTTGTTATTGATTCATGTCATGATTTTGATATACGATATGACTCTCTGTTATATGCTTTTATATGGTTTATATGATTGCATGTATACATGATTTATACTGGGATATTTATATCTCATCGGAGTTATCCGGCTGTTGTCTAGTTTGTATGTGTGCATGACAACAGGTGGGACATGATCAGGGTCAAGAAGAGAGCGAAGCTGGACTAGATAGCGTGGAGATCCGAGTTTCAGAAGCAACTTAGGATTCAGCACCGATATGTAGTTGAACCTAGTTGAATTATTGTAGGTCATACAATAATTGTATGTTATGTTTAATATGTAATTTGAATCTAATTACATTATGTTTCCGCTGTGTATTTAAAAAAAAAAAATTTAACCCCTGTTTATTATAAATGATTAAATAATTCCTAAAGACGATTAAGGAATGAATTAGCGTCCGGATCCCCACATATAACTTCTTCGAGTTCGTCGTTGTGTCTCCGACCAATCGTCCTTCCCTCCTCTGATTTGGGGATTAGGGTTGTATTTGTGGTTTGTGAAATGGGAAGTAGTGTTCGACTGGTTTGTGAAATGAAATGGGTCACAGTCAATGTTAATTTTAATATCAAGATAAAGATAGAGACGAATTTTGGAAAAAAATAGGAAATTTGATGGATTAATTATGAAGTCAACAATGAAGAAAGACTGAAACAAAAAAAAATACTACAAATTGTAAAATAGAGAATACAAGATCTTTTGATTAAACAATAAAAAAAATAAAATCATCTACTTAGATTTGGATGGTAGAAGGTTTGAGGAAATCTTTGACGGTCACCGTGAATGTGTTGTGTAAAATTAATTCCCAAATAAATGACAAGTAGCCTCTTCATCCATCATCCCCGCTCTAATCTCTTTCCCCTCATTCAAACCCTAACCCCCTTCCTTCACCTTCTTCTTCCTTGATTAATAAATTTTGCTCTTCCATAGATATTATAATATTATTATGTGTAAATACAACACAAAATTTCATTTTATTCGATGGCCGAATTTTGAATTTTCGTTTTACGATCACCTTTTCCCCACCACGCCCCCATAGCCCATCATACTCCATTCGTACACTTTCTGTCTTCTGTTGTACAGCTGATCCAAACCCCACCATTTTTTCTTTCTTATGTTTTCGTCTACTTCTCCCTCAATCTAGGGTTCTCTTCTACCTTTTGATTTCTGTTGTATCCTTATACGAATTCCACCTTATTGTCCAATTTATTGCCTCTGGATTACTTTGCTTTCAATCGCCTTTTCCTTGGTTTTTCCTCTTAGAATGACGATTTTGGCTCCACTTTAATGGATGCCCTCCTCCACATTTTGCGATTAATTGTTCATTAAACCCTCCCTGTTTCTTCCAGAACTTTCCTTCTTCTGTCTGTTACTATAGAATAACAGAAAAAAAGGTTAATTTAGTTTTAGGTGTTATGGCTTATCAGCAGCAGCAGCAGCCGGTAATACCGAGTCCTAGCTCAGGCTCTGGTCCGGGTGGATTTCAGTACGTGAATTCTCCTTTTGGGGATACCACTTTCACTAAAGTCTTTGTTGGAGGCTTGGCGTGGGAAACTCAGAGTGAAACCATGGGTCGGTATTTCGAACAGTTCGGGGAGATTCTTGAGGCTGTTGTCATCACTGACAAGAATACTGGTCGATCCAAAGGATACGGTTTTGTGAGCTCTTGTTATCCTAATTTTAATACCATTTAATAACATAGCCTCCATTTGGTTCTATTTTTTTAATATTTTGTTTTTGTAATGGAATTGTGTGAAGTTTCCGGCTTAGAATCTGGACTATGCAGTATAAATAAGTTACACGTAAACCTTCCTTCAAATTATAATTGATGCCACTTGACTGTTAAATTGTCCTATCAGCTTCTTTAATTATAGTTGATGCCATTTGACTGCTAAATTGTTCTATCATCTTCAGTTACTAACTGACTCTGTGATTGATTTTTTTTTTTTTTTCTGAAATGGAAATTTGGGTAAATGAATGACTTGGTTTTGTAATGGTGTTTGCGTGGAGGGTTTAGGTGACTTTCCGGGATCCTGAATCTGCTAGGAGAGCTTGTGCCGATCCAACTCCAATTATTGATGGCAGGCGTGCAAATTGTAACCTAGCTTCACTGGGGAGACCTCGGCCAGCGGTTCCTTTTGGTAATGCACCTAATTTTGGTTGTGAACTGTGGAAAACTCGTATGATCATCAATAGCATATCAGATTTCCTTTAGGCTACCCAATTATCAATTTTGTTGAATGATTGGCTTGAAATGTCATAGTGGACCTGACTTTTCCGATTTCAAGGATAATTATAATCTTGCATCTTTTCATTCACTCATAAGAGCTCTGCCCTGTTATACTGCCTATGGACTTGATCAAAATTTCTTAATGCATGATTTAGAGAAAATTTTGTTATGGTGGTTTTTACTGTTGTGCTAAATAATTTTAGTCACCTATCAGAAAACTAAGCAATCCATAAAACTTGTACACCTGTCAGTTTTTTTCATTATTTGGAAATATATTTTAAATTGGTGTCAAATATACTTTTATTCAGAGAGGCTGAAGAGTTAATGTATTATCATTCACACGTCAGTGAAACTTACCACCGTGTTATTCCATGCAAAGTTTTGGTGTAGCTCTCGGAATACTGCTTCTCAAATTTTTAGTTAGATTGTTTGTCAAGTGGAGCATGACTGTGGCCTGTGAGCCAAGATATAGGTTTTGGTTTTAAATTTCTGCAAATGCCGTTATGGTTTTTTTGTTTATAGGGCGTCTCAGATCTCCATCACCTTATCTTGGAGGTTCACCAGCTGCTAGGGGTGGTTATGTGGGAGGTTTTGGCTACCAGCAACCAGTTACTTATGGCTTTCAGCAAGGCTTAATGTATTCTCCTTACGGGTGAGCTTCGTGTCATGATTTAATATTCTTGCAATATTTAAAATATTTTTTTAAGTTCGAGTAACTGGATTGTCCATGATGTACATCCACACGCCTGGAATTTTCAGTGAGCTGAAACCTTATTTCTGATGTGATGTCATTGGGAAACAGAAAGGAATTTGGCTAAATTATGTAAGATTTAGTAAAAAATGTTGGGTTTTCTATATTTAGTCTTGCTTAGTTGTTACTAAAACTTCGTAAATAAATACCACTTCTACCAATTTTTTATGCATTTAATTACCTATCTTTTATCATCTTTATGACTCCACAATCGTTGTCTCTTCTTGTATTACTTTATATTCACCCCGAGTTGCATTTTGAGTGTGGTATATTCTTATGATTGGTTATTTCAACTCTTTGATTGATACAGATATGCTGCGTACGGTCCTGAGTATGCTTATCATCAGGTTTGTAGCATTGAGAAAACTGCTTTGGATTTTATTTATTACTATAATTTCTTTTTAGGGAATATTACCAAAAGACTACCCTTGACATTTTCATATTAAAGAAGCCTGTGGATTAGAACTTGTATAAAAGAACCAACTGTACCAAATTTCATCTCGAAAGACTTATTTGGTTGAAATCTCTTTTTTTCCCTTGATTACCTTTGGTTGATAAATTGGAAATCATATACCACAATTGCTAAATTTTGAAGATAATATGTCCATGTAATAATATTTTACATAAAATAAGAAATAGTTAGTAATGGATATGTGTGTGTGTGTCTATATATATATATTAGCTCGAAAAGTTTTATCTTGCAACACAAAATAATAATTGTATTATGCTTCAAAATAATGAATAAAACTTTAATATAAGAACACTTTTTCTATTAAAATCTAAGAATTACTCGTTGAATATAATAAAATGCAAGATTTGACGAAAAGTTTTTATATGAAAGTTTAGTAAAATGGGTTTAGTAGACAAGATTTTTTATTTCAGGGGCTTTTTGGTTATGAAATTTTATAGTGATGGTTATTTGATTACGCCGTGTATATATCATTTTATAATTCTGTTGTTGTTTTCTATTAAAGGGTATTTACAGTCATTTTGGAAGTCAGCAATACCTTCATCTGTATGGTGTTCCTGGTGCTGTTAACACAACCGTGTATCCTTACAACCAGATGAACCAGTCTGTTCCTGGAAGCCATAGTTTTACAGCATTGCAGGGCTATGCAATGCCTGGCCATCAGATTGTGCAGTTTGGTGGTCCTAGTGTCAATGCAATCACTACAACTTCCGTTCCAACTATTCCAGTGCCGTATCCTACTGGTAAATATGCTTGCTTTAGCAGACATGGGCCCATACGTTTGTTGAGTTCTTGGATTTTATATGATTAATTAACGGGCATTCATTTTTTTACCGCATTTCCTTTTTTCAACTTTTATATCATGTCTGTTTACGAAGTACATTGGAATTGGATTTTGTACGCACTATTAGAGTGCTAGAACCTGCTAATATTTGCACCTTGTTTGTAGCATCTGGCTGGAAGTCGAGGCACCAAATTAAAATTCTTCCGATGGTTGTTTTCATAGTCTTTTTGGGTATTCTGTTGCGATACTGCAAGTTGTGGTGGCTGTTTAGATGATGATATTGATGGTGGTTTCATAACTTGTTCACTGCTATTTTTATCTTGCTGGTTGCTGGCGGCAATGTTCCGTTGGATTAGGATGTTGTGGGGTTGTGTTGGGTTGAATGAGAATCGGATTGAGTGGCTACGTTTGTGTTCTAAGTGGGGCTGTGTTGTTTATTCTTCTTTATTTTTAAGCCCGACCAGTTATACCCATTTATTGCAGTCGAAAGAAGTAGATCTTAAGTCATGCACTCTTCTGAAAAATATAATCCAAGTATGACTCTGTCAAATTTATGTTGTGGAGAATGATATTGTTTGTTATCATTAATTCCTTTTAGACCTATAGCATTTGGCTCTATCTGATTTTTTATGCTCAAATGCCTTTCCCCTTGTTGCATGAAGGCATCTGTTCTAGGTTATTCACATAAGTTGGTATCATCTTTATTTATTTTTGAACAGCCAGATCTGTGGCTAATGTGTTGTTTTTATCAGGTGTTGCGACAGCTCTTCCGCAGCAGCCACAGTTCATTCTACCTGCACATTCACCTCATTTCATGCAGGGTAGCGGTTCTGACCAAAATACTGGGTGAGGGTTTGATCTGGGTAAGTTTCTCTTCCACCCCTGCGGCCCTGCATATGTTTATTTTGCACTTGTCATTACTTATGTATATTATTCTTATACTAGACGGAATTACTTATGTATTACTGATATTCCTTTTATCAGGTACCGTTAGATTGCAGCAGGACTAAGAACAGCAGTACTGCTACTTGAGTGGCGGGCTTCCAATCTAGCCTTGCAAATTATCTGTTTTGCATTCTAGAGGTATTTTACTAGTTTTGAAGAATGTGTCACGGTTGCTCATTTCAATTTATCTACATTTCAGCATTTGGTGTTTTGTGTTTGAGTCAGTTTTGAGATCAAGGTTAACAAATCTACTCCTCAGTGGGTGTTTGTTGGGACCATCGTAGAGGTCTAGAATTTTTGGCAATTGACGAAGTGGTCTTACCAAAGTCTTGAAAATTTTATTAGATAATAGTTTTAGGCAATAATATTCCTTCTCATTCCCTCATTTCAGTGCTAGTAAATTGATATGGACGTGTAACATCTTGGATTCAGGAGGTTATTTTGTTTCCAGAGACAAAATCCTTTTCTCTTCAAGTAAAGATGATTTGGTACCAAACAAGTTTTATATAGTCTGATTTGTTCAAACTTCTAAATTACTAATGTTCATTCATGTCATATTTATACATCGCATGTGTGAATAATCGGTTTCTAGCTTACGATCTCATATTTAATTCTTTCTGACTCATATTCTTTCTCAAAAACTTTTATTTACGACTCGGAATAAAATTTGGGTTTGAGAAGCAATTTGTATTTCTAGAAATACAAATTGCTTCTCAAACCCAAATTTTATTCCGAGTCGTAAAGATGTTCGAGGTTCAGTTGTGTGCTTCTGACAAACCTGAAGCTAAAAGATTAAATGCTAGATTTTCAAAGAGGAAACATATTTATTTCTGCACACAGCCCCTTGCTAGTGCTACTGATGATTCATGGTATTATGCAGGTCTTACATTGTCACGTTCACCGGAGAAGTCAATGTCTGAGTCGCTCCTGATGGTGGAGGGAGGGAAATGGAATGTGCGGGTTGCACTTCCTTCAATATCATCCGTTATCTTCTAAAACTCGTTTATTCTGCCAGCAGTCTGTATTGACTGGCAGTAGTCATCGCCTAATGGTGGCTGGAATGGGTATCTGGTTGCCATTTAATAAACAATAATAAATCTTATGCAAAGAATCCACCATGGAATCAACATATGATTCTGTTATTGTCCTGAGTTCCCAGCATTTTGGGTTTGTAGATATCTCTGGTGTCTGTGTTGCATCCTACATCGTATTTGAACGTCGGGTCAGCATCTTGTGCATAATGCTAGGCTTTTTTAGGATTTATTTATGTCAACGTTGGTTGTCAGAGCCTCACTTCAAAATATGAAAGAAGCTCAAGGTGGTCTTATGTTTTAACCGTGTTTGTTCTGTTATAACTGGTGCACTTTTGTGTGCCCTCTCTCTTTCTACCAAGATTTGTGCTTGGGAAACTTGTCGCACCATGGGAATATATGCACGAAAGCTTGTGGAGCAGTGGGGAGGTTTCCCGTTTCAGGGTTGGTAAAATGATGGATGGTTTCCATTTGCTTTTGGTGTCATTCACACTCCTGTGGTTCCTTGGTCGCAGTATAGGTTTGTTTGAATGCGTGACAGATAAAAATTTCAATATTCTTTCGTGTGCTACTTCTGATTTCTCAGGATGATTGCTCGTGTCATTAAGAGCAGCTTTTGATAATTTGATCCACTGCATGTTTTTGTTCAAGTGTTCCAGGATTTTTAAATACAATATTTGATTGAAGAAATTGACGGAGGGAGTGTCGGTATATGATGATGATGATGAACTTTGAAGCTAACTGAGAGGATATGGCGGTTAATTTTTTTTAAAAAAATTATTTATGTATGTCAACATTGGATTTGAATATGGGGACATGATTAAAAAGTCAATTTCAAAATACTTCTTTGGGGTTGGGTGAGTTTGAAATCCATTGAGTTGCTAAACCATAAGCTAAATGTAATGCAAGAAAAAAAAAATTGAAATATAAAAAATTCATAGCTATCATCTAAGTATAAACACTCCTAATTTAGAGAGAACTCGGTCTTTACTTCTTGTATTCAGGCCTATATAAGTAATAAAATTTATGTAACTCCATTTTTAAATTAAAATGTTAATATTTATTTATCATTATATTATATTAGTAAGTATTGTGAAAAATGGAGCATCTGCTAATTATTTGTAACCGTCATTTTCGAAACTTCAGGAGTGCTTCCAAAAGATTCTATTTGTGTTGGAAGATAAACTGATTTTTTTTTAGAATAGAGGATTCAACAAATAAATGATTTTAATAGCAGTATTTAAAAATATTCTTATCCAAGTGTCAGCGAAAAATAATTTTAAATTAGACAAAATAATTGGGATAAGATTGTCTAAAAATATTCTCATTTATTTATCAAAGTACAAAATCAGTTGGGAAAAATTATAGTGAGACCAACTTCTAGAGTTGAATAAACCAAGCAGAAGAAGACACAAAAAACTGATTTTTTACGGAACAAGGAAACAATCCCTTCAAAGCCAGTATGTTAATTTTAAAGTGTTGGATATATCAGGTCCTACTGTTTTAAACTCAGGGATGACTACATGAATCAAAAGTATAGCCGTATCTTGCCCCAAATGTTGGCCAACACTTCGCGCAACATCTCCAACCGTCGACTTATAGTAAGACAAATTTGGGTACCAAAGGTAACAACTCATTGTAATATTGTCTATACTTCATTAAAAACTAAAACTGCAGGCCACTAATACTTTGATAGTGGAAGCTCACGCCATATGACAGGATCACGAGAACATCTCATTGATTATGTTGAACATAAAGGTGGTAGAGTAACCTATGCAGGGGGAGCTAAAGTAAGGATTGTTGGAAAGAGAACATTAAATTTGAAGGACTACCAAAGCTACACAATGTACTTCATGTTGAATGATTAAATTCAAATTTGATAAGCATAAGCCAATTGTGTGATGATAATTTGCATGTCAAGTTTGATTAACATACTTGTGAAGTTTTTGATGAAACTAACATGTGCATTATGACAGGTACAAGGTCTTCGGACAACTGTTATCAAATAGGTGAAGAACTTTCATGCAAACATGCACAAGTTAGTGAACTCGATCTATGGCATAAAAAAACTTGGACATGTGATTTAAAACCCTGGAGAACTTATGTAAGTACGATGCAGTACGAGGTATGCATAATCTTTCATCTGGTATACCATATGTTTGTGGTGATTGTCAAAAGAGTAAGCAAACTCGCGTGCCACACCAGATGTTGCCCCACTTTGGGACAACACGTTGTCTTGAATTGCTACACATGGATCTTATGGGTCCTATGGAAGTGGAAAGCTTTGGAGGTAAGAAGTATTCCTTTGTGTATGTCGATGATTTCTCACGGTTTCATGGGTAAGTTTCATTAGGGAGAAATCAGACACTTTCTATGTGTTTAAAGAATTAGTCACGAGAATCACAAACTTCTATAATTTAAAGGTGAGAAAGATCAGGACTGATCTTGGTAAGGAATTTGAAAACTCTTCATTCTCATCTTTTTGTGACAAGAAAAGAATTTCACATTAATTCGCAGCACCAAAAACCCCACAGCAAAATGGCATTGTCGAACGCAAGAACATGATGCTGCAAGAAATGGCTAGGGTGATGCTAACTTAGAAGAATATTTCAAGCGTTTTTGGGCAGAGGCCCTTAACACAGCTCGTCATATTTCGAATAGGGTGTATTTAAGAAGTGGTTCAACCATGACTTCCTACGTAATAATCATATGGGAAAGAAGCCTAATCTTAAATATTTTCATGTTATTGGTTGTGTTTGTTATACTTTGAATGACAGGGATCAACTTGCAAAATTTGATTCAAAGAGTGATAAGTGTTTGTTTTTGAGATATGCATAGTCGAGCTTATCGCATGTTTAATTTAAGAACTAGGACAATTATGAAATCTATTAATGTTGTTTATGATGACTGTGCAGATATAAAAAAGAAAATGGCTGAAGATGATGTGGAAGATCTTTTGAAAACTCCTGCATCACTGGAGAATGCAGGTGTTACCCCAGATGTTGCAACACACGTGACCCTGAAGTCACTGAATCTGAGGAATAAACACACAGTGGTGATGATGCAGTAGATGATGGACATAATATTCCAACTAAAATTCAGAAAAACCATCCATCATCTCAAATAATTGGAAATATGCATGGAGATGTTCAAACCCGAAAGAAAGAGAAAGTGGACTACCGCAAGATGGCTGGACTGATATGCATGAGCTCTATGTACTCACAGGCTAGATTTTCATGTTTTATATCCAATTTAGAACCCAAAACTGTTGATAAGGCTTTAAAGACGAATCTTGGATTAATGCAATGCATGATGAACTTGAACCGTTTGTTCGAAATGATGCGTGGAACTTGGTTCCACCTTCTAACATGATAATATAATTGGTACAAAATGGTTTTTCAAAAATAAAACTGATGAGTCGGGAAACATCATTCGAAACAAAGCAAGGTTGGTTGCTCAAGGATACACAGGTTGAGGGTGTTGACTTCGATGAGACCTTTGCTCCTGTAGCCCGTATTGAGTCAGTTCGCCTATTGCATGCTACATGAAATTCAAATTTTTTCAAATGGATGTCAAAAGTGTTTTTCTAAATGGAATCTTGATTGAAGAAGTGTAAGTTAGACAACCTAAGGGTTTTGAGGATCTACATCATATGGATCATGTCTACAAATTGGAGAAGGTACTTTATTGTTTGAAGCAAGCACCACATGCGTGGTATGAGAGATTGACGGAGTACCTACTTGAAATTGGCTTCAAACAGGGTGAGGTAGACAAAACCCTTTTTATTTAGAAATCCAAAGGTGAGATTCTTATATGTCAAGTTTATATTGATGATATAATCTTTGGTTATTCATCCAAGAGGCATGCTGATGATTTTGTTGAGTATGTCATCTACTTTTGAAATGAGCATGGTTGGTGAGTTGAGTTTCTTTCTTGGTTTGCAAATTAAACAAGTGCATGATGGCATCTTTCTGTGTCAAAGTAAGTATGCTAAAAATTTGCAAGTGAAAACACCAAACAGATGAGAATTCCTATAGGCTCAAGTGAAAAATTGTGCAAAGATGATGTTGCCGAAAATGTTGACAACACTTTATACCGCAGCATCATAGGTAGTCTCTTGTATTTGATAGCCAGTCGCCCTGACATCATGTTTAGTATATGCTTATGTGCTAGATATCAGGCCAATCCTGAAATCTCTCATTTAAAAGCTCTGAAGCGTATCCTACGTTACATAGCAGGAACTATTGATCTAGGACTATGGTACACTCAAGAAACCAATTCGAACTTGGTAAATTTTTTTGATGCTGATTGGGCTGGTGATTTAGATGATAGAAAAAGTACATCTGGATGTTGCTTTTATCTTGGCAATAATTTGATCTCATGGCACAGTAGGAAACAAAATTGTGTCTCACTTTCAACTGCTGAATTTGAATACATGGCAGCTGGAAGTTGTTGTTCTCAACTCTTATGGATGAACCAAATGATAGAAAACTATGGATTTAAGAGTGAATCTTTAGTTGTGTACTGTGATAATTTTAGTGCAATAAATATTTCAAAAAATCCAGTACAACACTCTTGAACTAAACACATTGACACTAAACACCACTTTATTCGAGATTTAGTAGAAAAATAATTGATTCGAATTGAATTTGTTGGTACAATTAACCAACTGGCTAACATATTCACAAAAACATTAGACTTTGAGAGATTCTCCAACCTTAGGAAATCTCGTAGCATGTGTTCTGACTAAACATTCATACGTGTTGTCTCATATGTTACAACATCTCGGACAACACCTAACATGCATATGCATTTTTAGGACTTAGGCATTCTGCATTACATTCATACTGTGATATGTTGTGTTGAACTGTGTTGCATAGTTTTCTGATGCACTTACAACTCCCTGTTATATTTTAATTCCTCACACCCATACATGTGAACTCAGTCACAAAGGATTCGAAGAATGGTCATGTGAGGCCCAGAGCCGAAGAGGACGGGGGGTGATCGCCGGTGCCATGAGAGGTGGCACGAACAATGAACGGCTCCTGGCAGGCTTCTAGGTGGAGGGAACATGAATGAATCGTTCTTACACCGGAAGGAGAGGGATTCCGAGACTGTTCAATGTAATGGACTGTACAGTTGAAGAGGGCTTATAAGATTTGATTGGTACTACTCATATCACGAAGGTGCATCTTCTTTTCGGTAGCTCATCACATAAGAACTCCAAAGTTAAGCGTGTTTGACTTGGGGCAATTTTGGGATGGGTGACTTCCTGGGAAGTTTCCTAAGGTGCGTGTGAGTGAGGATATAAGCACGCTGGAAAGACCCGTCTTGATACAGTGAGGACAGTCATCAAATCTAGGGCGTTACAATTGGTATGAGAGCCGACCTCTCCGAGTACGGTGTGGTTCGGGGACGAACCAAGCGGAAGCTGGTGGGCATGTGAGGCCCGGGGCCGAAGAAGGCGGGGGGTGATCGCCGGTGCCATTAGAGGTGGCACGGACAATGAGCGGCTCCTGGCAGGCTTCTAGGTGGAGGAAACATGAATGAACCGTTCTTACACCGGAAGGAGAGGGATTCCGAGACTGTTCAATGTAATGGACTGTACAGTTGAAGAGGGCTTATAAGATTTGATTGGTATTACTCATATCACGAAGATGAATCTTCTTTTCGGTAGCTCATCACATAAGAACTCCAAAGTTAAGCGTGCTTGACTTGGGGCAATTTTGGGATGGGTGACCTCCTGGGAAGTTTCTCAGGGTGCGTGTGAGTGAGGACATAAGCACGCTGGAATGACCCGTCTTGATACAATGAGGACAGTCGTCGAATCTGGTGCGTTACAGGTCACTTGAATCTAACCAATGTGACAAGTAACCCAAGAAAAATTGAAAGATAATAATTAAAAATTTGGGTATGTGGATCGAACGAAAGATGGAAAAAGCTACCTAAATGAGCCCAATGAAATATGATCTCACTACTGCCTTCAATGACAAGTTCTACACTGAGCAGGCAGTTGCTCAGTGGCATTTATATGCGCATCGCGAATTCGTGGAGGAAAAGAATGTCGATACCGATGCCTTTGCGAGACACAATTTGCTCGCCTTTCTCAAACACTACCACCTCCTCTCCATAGTCTCTGTTGTCACACCATTTAGTCGAAGACTTGTGCTGGAATTCTACTCCAATCTATCACCTGGTGTAGGTGATGAAAGGTCTGTTAAATACATGAAGGTCTTTGTTCGCGACAAAATCTACGAGTTCAACCCTGCCGCATTAAACTCCCATTATCTGACACCAACAGAGGATGAGGATGGACTTGCCCCTAACATTCATATGGCCACTTCCACACTCACAGAGGGGCCTCTTTACACATTTTCCAGCCCATCCTCAGCTCCTGTAAGCCGTCAATCTTACATCGTTCTACTCCGTACTCCACAAATTGGCCATACACAATTGGACACCGTCCACAAACACCACCATTGTGACAAGACACCAAGCAATGATTATGTACTCCATCGGGACGAATGAAGTCTTCAACTTTGGAAAGCTGGTGTTCAAAACGGTGCTTCAATATGCTGATGGAGGGCACAAGGCGTCGAAGCTCCCGTTTTCAAGTTTGCTCTATATGATGCTGGTCTCTCAAGGCTTTGTTCAGAATGTTGATGAGCAACTGTCTGACATCAGTGAACTATTCAAGATTGCTCCTGCATTCTTAAAGGGCAACCGGAAGGTTGATCTTTCCTGGTGCGCCTCTCCCACTACCCCTGCTACAGGTGCCACTCCCCTAAGCAAGTCTGACACCCCCAAGTCCACGGATTTTACTCTGCTCACAATGGATGAAGTTCAAGCACAAATTAATCATGCACTATCCAAAATTGTTCAAGGCTGATATAGCCTATTATGAAAATTTGGTTGGTGATTACCGGCTATTTCTGGAAGTGGGTGTCCATTCTGGACAAAAAAGGGAGATAATGATCAAACACCTACTGGAGAAGCTGGTCTTTCAGGGACCAAGGAAATTGAAGATGAGACTGAAGAAGGGGATGGGAACTGAGTGTGTTATGTTTGATGTTTATTTTTTATTTTGCTCTATCAGTATGTTAGGACTATTGTTTTACTCGGCGCTTGATGTAATTGCCTAATGAATTGTTAATGAAATTGTGCAGGTGTTGTCCCATGTGTTGCCAACAAAACTAACAACACCCGTGCTAACTTTATTTTATTCAGGGAGAGAAAAGTTCTCTAATTCAGGGGGATAATGATTTGAGCTAACAAAGATAAATGAGTTTGATCTCATTTTGTCCAGAAAAACAAAAAAAAAAGAGATTGAAGGAAATATAATCTCTTGATATAATTACTTAATTTAAATGATTTCCCTAATATTATCTTTTCCTTGTTGAATTGATTGAGTATAATATCGTATGAGATTTTTCCTTTCTAGATAATGAGATAATTATACAAATATTATTATGATATGATATTAATGTTTAAAAGAAATTTTGTTTCTCATAAAACTCTTACTTTCTTTGTTCAATAGGTTTTCTTGTGGAGATAAACTCTATGAGAGAGAAAGTATATAAATAAGATAAACAAGGACATTGTTACGGCTCTCCCTCCCGATCAATAATACACGCACTTGTGCACGTTGTGGATTTCAGAGAAATATTTCCTCAAGGGACGTTTTGTTTTGAAGAGTGCTGGTGCATGTGCTGCCATGATTGTTGGAGACATTTCAGACAACATGCGTGCAAGTGTTGGCTGAGGATTGTTTTGCTGCTCCAAGCTTTTGGCATCACACTTTTTCTTTCTTGTTTATGTTTTAGTATTCTTAGTCGTTTTTAGAAGGCTATTTATTTTCTCAACGTGTTGAGAAAATTGATTTTAGTCATAATCACTAGTGATTGGTTTATGTAAACGTTTTGGTTTTCTAGTGATTAATTTTTGCCCTGAGGCACCGCTCAAGTATTTATACTTATGCAAATTTAATCTTGTCCATTTTATTGAGTTAAAGTCAATTTGTGTTACAAACTCTAATATTTCGCTGCAGGTTGTCTTAAATGTTGTAACATTTAACACAACACTTAATTCTGATAAAGCATAAATTTACAATCTTACACTACTGGTATTACATAAACTCATATCTGTCAAGAAATATTCCTTACAGAAGGCGATGGGTGTCTTATTTTCAGTGCCTACTTGTCACTTGTAGAATTGGGTGTTGATTTCCTGTAATGCCGCCCTGCTTTTCTATCGTGTCACATCAATAGGATTTTGTCAGGAACGATTATCGAGACAAGATCTTACCTACTCAAACACTTGAGTACAATACTGTTATCGAGGTAGCCCAATTAGAAATCATCCGGGAGCTTTGTATGAGAGCCCGAGCTTTTGATAACCTGGAGAGAAGATGTCCCGGGCATTCACCTGCCCGGACCTGATGAAATCTTCCTGCAGATTTATCCTGATTTGGGCTGTCCATATAATATCTCGGGTCATGGGATGACCCGTGCTCTAATGGGGGTATCACTGTGAAAGATTCTTGGCTTTCCATATATGCATCAGTGACATGGCTTGGATTCTGATTGGCTTCAAACGGTTGTCTTTCATTACTTCTCTAGTGCTCCATTATTTATGTGGTTTTACTTTCTGGTTTTAGTCTATGCATGCTTCTTAATATAGGAAATAAACTGCAGAAAGGATATAGGCACTAATGGAAATTTATGACAGTACTTTTTTATGGATGGATGACTCTTGAGAGGCAAGGGAATGCTATTTTATTTTGTCCTGGATTAAAATAATATAAATTAGTTGCTTAGATGACGTACTAAAGTTCTGTTTAGTGGAACCCTGTTTATTATTACCAGCAGGCCCCTGTTTCATTGACACTTTCTTTTAAATTTTGTAATCGAACCACCATGTCAACTGTTTCAAAATCACAAAATATTTCCACTTTCATTTATTAATTTTTCTTTGCAATTGAGTTATCATTTGATTGAATAACTATATGCTGAACTTTTTTCATATTTAACTAGAGTGTATATAGGTAGTATCTCTAGTATCATTTTGCACCTCTGTCACATTATCTTTCAGTTTTTTTTAAAATGTTTTTTCCTTAAGCCATGGATCCTGTTTATCATTGTTCTGTCCAATGCTATGACAATCAAACTCTAACATAAAGTATGTGTTCAGGTTCGACTGGTGCATGTTATCAGCGTAAAGGCCGGATAATATAATTGTTTCTCATTTCTCTGAAGTCTTTACACGAGTTTTCCTCATTCAATCGTGTATTGTTTGTCCATTTATGTTCCGTCACTGCAAAAGAACTGACAGTTGTATCATTGCTGAATGTTCTATTTTGTTATATTTACAGTGCAGCGTTTATCCATCTATTTTTTGTTACTGCGAAAAAACTGAAAGTTAAGCCAAAATTGATGTGTGTTTTATTTTCATCTTTAGAAACACACACCCTTCCCCCTCCTGATTGTTTTGTTTTAATTCATTTCAGCATCAACATACAATAATTCGGAACAAATTTTCTTTGATCTATTGTAAAACTGTAAGTGCTATCTGACATAAGCTAGATATTATGGGTATATGATTGCTTCAAATAACCAAGAGAAGATTTTTTGAGTTTGGAGCGAGTATTGCAACTCGGTCATAGGATTATATTATGCTCGATGGACCCAATACATAGCCCTTTCTGATGTGTCATGAAAATATATTTATGCACCCCCTCATCATTTTTCTGATAATTTTTTAGATCCCTTGTGTGTTATACCCTCATCATCTCGACATTTTTGTGTGGTTTTGACATCACAGGATTGGACGTACAGAGGATGAATCGTCTGCCATGTACTTGCTGTGTATAGTCTTTCACCTTATTTATATTCATGTGAGATTGTGCTGTACTATTTCTCCCATTTGTACCTTTCGCTAAACACAGGTCTTATGTTCAAATCAGTTAATATTAGGGCTTCTCCAGAGGGAGATCTTGACATTCATGTAGCTCTGGAGCTCTTACGTGTAAATGAACTAAGTGCTAGATGAACATTTTTCATGTAATTAAATGTCTGCAACTAAATTTCAGGATGCATCTTAAAAAATAATGGCATTTTCTCAGAATGGTCCGAGGCTGCCTGTATCCTATCTTGCAATGGTGCCATTTCAAATTTGACATTGTGCCAAGCTGCGACATCTGGTGGAACTGCAACTTATGAGGTTACCATGTTCAAGTCATATTAATACATAGTATTACTATTGTCCTCTTAGTTATTTGATGACAAAATCTGATCTCTTGATACATCACAATTCACTGATTGATGAGGTCTGGGATTTTGAATTTATTTGAGTTGGTTCATTCATCCTTAAATTCAGGTCTTTAACCTAAATCCTGTATTATGTAGTATTTTGATTCAGAGGTCCACGTCCGAGTAGGATATCAAACTTGAGTATTTTCTTTTTCTACTCAAGAGACCAATTTAATAAATAATACTAGATCCGAATTTCAATGGATCAACACAAATCTCATCATACGAGTTATTGCACTTGAGGAATTATTCCCTATTTCTTGCTAGCAATTCTTTACCAATTCTGCAGGGGGGCAGTTTGATATCTTGTCACTCTCTGGTTCATATCTTCTATCGGAAGTTGCAAGTCAGAAAAGCAGGACTGGTGGACTAATTATAACATTATCTGGACCCAACAGAAGACTTTTGGGTGGTCGTGTGGCTGGTTTACCGATTGCAGCAACCCCTGTGCAGGTTAGTTTGCTTGCTCAATATGGAATTGCTCATTGGTTTGATGTGTGAATCGTATCATATACATGCTCTGTAGTCAGTGGCTCCAATACAAGCACTCACTTACCCAGTGCAATTGGTGCTTGATTTTTCTGTTGGCATGATAGCACGCTAAATGCTTTGATGCGAGGCAGTTTACTGCCAACTATAATGCCTCTATGCTGAGTGTCATAAACCAAAATTTTCTATCTTTAGTTTCATCGGGCTATAAGCTCATGCCCATTTTGGATTATTTGAAGTATTGTTCTTTTTTGGTTTGTTGTGTGAATCATATAATATACATGTTCTGTACTCAGTGGCGCTAACAACAGTACTCACCCACCCAGTGCAATTGGTGATTGATTTTTCTCTTGGCATGATAGCACACTAAATGCTTTGATGTGAGGCAGTAAACTGCCTCTATGCTGAGTGACATATACCAAATTTTTCTATCTTTTAGTTTCGTCAGGCTATACTCTAGATATGTGCATCATATTCACGTGTTTGCGTGTCTTTCAAATGTGCAAGAGGCACTGCATACACATTCTGGATTATTTGAAGTATTGTTCTTTTGTGGGGGGGTGTCCGGGGGGTGGGTGGTTGGCTAGCCTGGGCTGGGCTTCTTGCAGGTGATAGTTGGAAGTTTTGTATCATATGGCGGGAAGGAACTAAAATTTGCTAAATACATGGGGAGTTGTTTTGCTCTATCAAAAGTTAACCTAGGAGGTATAATTGGTTCCTGCACCTCACCGTCACATGGGACTCCAAGTGAATCATCTTATGGGCCTGCAAGTTCACTAAATCTCAGCTCAGGAGGGGCCTACAATAATACAACCTCCAAAGCATGCCATGGAGATGACTTTCTCCTATTTTCCCATTAATCTTATGGACTTGTGGTAGGACGGTACTACATTCTGTAATTTAAGTATTTTGATTAAAAGGAGTGTTATTATTATCAGACGCACTAATTTCTTGATTGAGATTCTTGTAGTAAATATAGCTGTTACATTACGTGTCGAACAGTTCATTTCCTCATTTTCAGGTAATTGTAAAATTTTGGAGCTATGGAAAGTAGGCAGGTTTAGAGTAACACCAATGTATGAACATGTGAGTACACAGAACAATGTCTGTATGCTACGGCTTGGCTCTCTTTAACAGAAAACGCAAAGAAAATATTCCAAGAGCAAATGTCTGCCAAAACCAAGCTCTAGCATTCTCAGAATCAACCTTCTTTGCAAGTCTCCATGCATAAACAGCCTCGCCTAAATGTGCTGCTGCGGATAAAAGGAGAACGACCCTGAGAGCCCCAATAGAAGGTAGAAAAAAAAGGCAGAACGTTCTGAGTAGCGAAAATGGGCAACAATCAGGCATGTATGCAGCACAAAATAGCACAGTCATTCCAATAACAACAAACAGCCATTCATATATTGTTGGTCCATCCAACGTTCTCCTTTTTCGTTCTTTCCAGTATGTGATTGTTGCAGCCATGCCTTCTTCGGGACTGACCATTGGGATATAACCCAATTCCTCTTTCGCTTTCAAAAACGAGAAGTAATGTGTTACCCCAACCTAATCAGATTAAAGAAAATATCATGGTATGGTTAATGTGGTATTTTGTATACAATTATTAGACACGCATTCTTTGTAAATACATTGTTTAGAAACAAAGCTTTTCAAGCAGAGAAGTAAATGCTTATGCTTATGCTTTGCTTTAAATGAAAATGGCAAGTGGATGGGGCAAACATGCTTGATCCAAAGTTATATTACACGTCAAATGAGTACGGTTCTTCAAATTATAACCTATGTTTTTTTAACAAGCGAATGCTATGCTTGAAGTCAATTGTTTATATCACAAATAGTTATCTTTCCACAATGAACTATCATCAAATTATTTTATATTTTCCAACGAAGATGCCAAGCTGATGGTTCGAATCAGTAAAAGAACAAAATCAAGGAATAGCGGACCCCACCTTGTATACTTCAGCAGGAAGAATAAAGGGGTGCGGAAGCCATTTCTGACCAAGCCATGGATACAAAAGTGTGTAAAAAGCCCAAAATATGTTTCCTAGCACAAGAGCATGCGGGACAGCCAAAGACAACTTGGGCAACTCATAGTCCAGATTTTTGAGCAGAGGTTGAATGAATTCAAAACTGTTGACTGGACGTCCTATGAAATGTGAAAAAAAGAAGAAGAAATAAACAGTGAATGACAGAGAACCCATTTTTTTCTGAAAGCTCTCGAGTACTATAAAGTAAGGGGAAATATGGACATCAATAAGGCCAAGGTTAAGCCAGTTCCATGTCGGAAGACATGTCCCAGACCGTGAAGTTGTCACAAAGATGTTCCAATTAAAATGTAATGGATTCTTTTAACACTGTAAACCATCATTTTACCATCTGATATGAAGTAAGGTTGTCCAGCAGCAATTGGACGTCCTTCTCTCCCAGGAATATCATCAAGAAGGCCCATGCTAGCTAAGAGCAGAGCCAATACAAGGTTATCGATGTAGACCCAGTCTGTTTTCACATTTGTCGTGCCAATTTTGAAAGGTAGAAGACCTAACTTGGCAAGAGCCATAATCCTTGGAAAGTGCCTTTCCTCACCCGGTCCGTATATAGCAGCAGGACGTATTGCGCATGTGTAGAATTTCCCCTTCTTTTTTCTGAATAGTAGTAAACAACAAAGAATTTGCAAAATTATCCATAAAGAAATCCGAAAAACTTCGCAGATGCCAGATACTCATCTTCAAGACAAAATAAATTAAACTGACTCACTTAAAGGGTCTGCCATTGTTCTTCAGGACCAACTGTTCAGCTATAGATTTGCTACGACCATACGGATCTATATGGTCATCAATAGGGAAATAAGGTAAAGCTTCATTTCCGTTAACAATTTCTTTGCCACCAAATACGACATTGTATGTGCTCACATACACAAGTCTATTGATCCCAAGCTCAAGGCAAGCATCCAGTATGTGGCAAGTACCGTTTATATTTATCTCATCGACACGGCCAAACTGGAGCATCTCTTTACCAGACATGCCGTAGGATGCAAGATGGAAAACACAGTTTGCCCCATGCAAAGCCTTTTCAACATCTTGTTTCCGAGAAACATCCCCTATATAATAATACATACATTTTTAACCAACTGTGTAACATCTAATGTGAGCACTCATGGAAACTAATGGTTGAAACACGAGTATCTGTCTGATAACTTTCGAATTATCATTCAATAATTAATTAAGACATAAAAAGGAGAGTTTCATTTTACATACAATCAATAGAAATGAGAGACAAAGATAACAATTGCAATAACCTATATGTAAAAATCGAACAGTATAAAAATCAAACCAGGAAGACATTTGTTACAAGGCAAAGCAAACAATCCCAAAATTATAAAAAAGAATCAAAATTTGAACCTTTAGGTTTGCCCTAGTTAGATCAGATTTTTACCCTGAATACAATGAACGCCCCGATGGAGCAGATCGTTTGACCAAGGAGACTCAGGCCGAAGATCAAAGGCCCGAACACGACGGGCCCCTCTTCTGACGAGCTCAAAGCATAGGGCAGCACCAACGAAGCTCAGTCCGCCGGTGACTACGAAGGTTCTGTTCTCTATTCCCTCGTTCTCGCTCAGATGCATCTTTCCACACCAGTACACAATACAACCTTTACGACTTTGGTGGACGGATTTTCAAAAAGAGAGAGCTTTGCAAATCTCAATAGTCAATACAATGAAAATGAAATCAAGATTCAGATTTCTAAAATGAGAAAATACGGCGTTTCAAAATATAATTTTAGATTATTGCATTTCTATATCATATATTATACTTGACCTCTAGAAGTGATTGTCCCGTCTTCAGGTTTTGGGCTTTTTAAATAAATATTCTAAATTAAAAAAAAATTAGAAATATAACAGATTTTAAAATTTTAAAAGAATATGATAAGCTTCATTGAGGAGTCGGGGTCTAAGACCCCGACTGCTAATTGTGTTTTTCGAGGAGTCGGGGTTTAAGTACCCGACTCCTTGACCGCTACAGTAACCAACGCGAATCCCGGGACAAATGTCTGATTGAAATATATTCATTGAATCCTCTTTTGTTTTTTTTATGCTTTTCTTCTCATTATATGACATAGTTTGGTACATGGGATAAGGGAGGGATTGATAAATAATCCTCCTTATCTCATGTTTGGTACATTTTTAAAAAGCTCATGATAATATCATGGGCCATGGATAAATAATTTTTTAGAAGAATAAGATATCCCTTCTATTTGGTGCGATAATTTTTATTTAAGGATAAAATACACTACAAATGACTTAATTACCCTCAATTTATAAATGATTTTTATAAATCTATGCTAGTAGGTAGAAATTAAAATCAAATAAATATTTTTATTTATTTTTATAAATTATATAATATGATAACTATATAAATGAATTCGAGATAATTATATAAATAATTTTTATAAATCTTAATAAAATTATTAGTATCATCCGATTAACATTAAAAATTGATATTTGACTTGACTCACAAAATCAAGGGCTCAATTATCATATTATATAATATATAAAATTAGGTAAAAATAAATAAATCATGAAAGCACTATCGGCGTATGAACAAATAAAAAATATGAACTCAAACAACAACTTTGAAATTATAAAATTTATTATGATAAGGTTAATTTTGTCATTATAATCTAATATATAAATTTAATCACTCTTATTAAAATCATACCATAAATTTAATCACTCTTATTAAAATCATACCAAATATTAAATATAATATCATACATCTTATTTATCCTTAACTTATCATTATATTATATATCACATACTTATCCTATCATATGTACCAAACTATACCTATATGTATAACTTACATGACTAATAATTCATTCGTCCCACTATATATGTATAACTTACATGAATAATAATTCATTCGTATTGACATTGATGAAGATGCATTCGGCGATGATGTGGTAGTGTATTTTATAGCTGAATGTTGGTTATATATAAAGGTATTTTTTCTTCAACATTTTTTTTCAATTTTATTTACATGTACTAATTTATCTCTTTATTTAAAATAAATTTTGGTGCTCTGTAAAAAAATCCGAACAAGTTAGGTGAAGCATTTTTTTCTCCTATGATCTATAAGTGACGCTTTTATAGATGCTTATTATTTTCTACATGATTTTCTTATTTTTGATATTGTATTATTTATATATAGTGTGTAATATTGTTTAAAGAAAATGAGTGCAATGGTTAATTTATTAAAAAAAACTTGTTTTTTTCTCTAAAATCCATCACTTTAAGGCAAAAACTTGTGTGAGACGGTCTCACGGGTCGTAGTTGTGAGACGGATCTCTTATTTGGATCATCAATGAAAAAGTATAAGTTTTTATGCTAAGAGTATCACTTCTTATTGTGAATATGGATAGGGTTGACCCGTCTCACAGATTAAGATCCGTGAGACGGTCTCACATGAGACTTACTCTCACTTTAAATATAATGAAAAGTTTACTATTAAAAATTTTCACATATATATATATCAAATTAGTATTTATTTCGTATAACCAATTTATTTTTTTCAAACTTATCATTAAAAGTTTTGTAATTATAAAACATTTCTCTCAATCGATTTTGATAGAATTTTTTTAAAAAAGATTATAAATAATTATTTGATCTTAGAAAAATTTTGTATTATAAATACTAATATCTTTTTGACTATTTATACAATTTATATTTATTATGTTTAGAAAGGATATATAATAATGAATAGATATTTAGTTAGAAAAATCATATACTGATAAATATTCTGATAAATATATGACAAAAAAAAATTAAATTATAATTCAAACGTCGGTTAAAATTTGCTACAAGATTTTTATTTTATAATATTTATAAACATTTTTATACTTAAAATTTAATTAATATCATAAAATTATTTTTAATTTGCTCAAAATTTTCATTCTACTGAAAACTAATTGAATATATTTTTTTAAAATTTATCAGATGGTATCTAAATTATATTTAATATCCTAATTCTCCAAACTAGTTAATATTCAACAATTAAATTTTGATTACTATAATTTTTCTAGACATTCGTATCCGTTTTAACATTAATATTTGTCACCATTAAAAATTTTAACATCTTAAATTGTATTATTTACAAAGTATGAATGATATAACACTAAACATAACAAAGTCATGATAAATTTAATTAAAAATATTAACAATTGTTGTTTAATAAAAAATCACTTACTTTGTTGACGAGGAACTCCAAATTATTGATTTTTCAAAAAAATTTATACCTGCAAAAGGAAAAAAATTTAAGCTTCTTGTTAGTTCATCATAAACACAAAGTAAAGAATAAAAAAAATTGGTGTTGAAGAGGAAAAATAGATTGAAATAAGGAAAAAAAAGATAGAAAAGAAGAAAAAACTTACATGCACCTTAGAAGAAGAACATGAGGGAAAGGAATGATAAAAGCAAGCAATTACATGTTCCAGCATCACTGATATTGCAAGTTGAATTCAGTATAGATTCACGGGTGTTCAATTTGGCCATCACGGGTGTTCAATTTGGCTTTATCAGATACATTTGTCATACAAAATGACAAAAAAAATCATCAACACTAATCAATTGTAAGAAGTTGTCGGTTCAAACCCCGGCTCCTCGAAAAACACAATTAGTAGTCGGGGTCTCAGACCCCACCTCCTCAATGAAGCGGGGTTACAAACCCCACCTTATCATATTCTTTTAAAATTTTAAAATCTGTTATATTTTTGAATTTTTTTAATTTATAATATTTATTTAAAAAGTCCTCAGGTTTTAAGCTCAAGAAATTTGTGTGCATGTTATTGATTATTTAAAATTATTTGCTTCTGACATGAATCATATGTTATTATCTTATAAATATGACATCGAGACTATGCATTTGGATTTTAACTCGGTGCTTTGGATTTTAATTCGGTTAATGAATATTTTGGAAATCTAACTTTAAATTATGTAAAATATCAGGAGGGAATTATGGATAGGCTAACAAAAAAAAAAGACATAATTAGTGATTCGTTGGGATTCTTACATTTATTTAGAAGATATTTATTTCGCATGAATTTGCGCAATCGAAAGCATTGGTACCACCCTGGATGGAATGACTTTGTCTCACTGGCAGGCATGTTTCGACCTGGGTTAACTGGCTCAAGGGCAACTACTTACTAGCTTGAGGAATCGAGCTAACAAAACGCCTAGAACAAGGGATAAAAGGGAAACTAGAGGAAATAAAATGAAAGAAAAAAAGTGGCCTAACAGTGTGGGGCACATAATATTGGAGGAAATGATAGAGTTCCTCGAGGTATACACGGGCGTCAATTTTTTGTGATAGATGTGGGGTAGAAATCCTACCGGACAGTGTAGTTGAGTACAGTGACCATGTCACAGTTGTGATCAGCCAGGGCATTATGCCAGAGCTTGTCCGAGCCGTGCACAAGGACATATACAGCCATAACAGTTGACTTATGCCAAAGGAAGTTTTCCAGGTTGCTCATCTAAACAATTCTTTGCTCATGCACCATCATACTAGCAGTCTAGTTACACACAGCTCAGGGTCAATGTGTCACAGTCATTTCAAAGTCCCCAGCAAGCCACAATGTGATTTCTGATGATTAGGCTAGGGAGGCACCAAGCAGTGTGATCACATGTACTGTCTTATATACGATCATACTGCACGAGTTTTATTTGATATTGGAGCATCTCATTCATTCATTGCATCCGATTATGTTGATGAATATGAACTTTGGACTGCACCATTTCATGAAATTGTATATATGTCTACGCCAGCTGGTCGATTTATTCAATTTGGGAAAATTGTGTTAGATTGTGTGTTGCATTTCGATGATATCATTATGATCACGAATTTTATTGTATTACCGAGGAATGATTTTGATTGTATCATTTGTATGGACACATTATCCAGTTATCAAGCCACTATAGATTGTTTTCATGGTTTAGTATGATTTAGGCCATTCTATGGTAGCAAATGAAATTTTTCTGGTCGAGGATCATAAACTAAGATATCTATAGTCTCAACGATCAAAATGTTTAGATTATTATCCTTAAGAAATGGGAGATATATGGTTTATGTTGTGGATGGTACAAAGAAAGATTTGAAATTGTCTGATATCCCAGTAGCGAAATAATTATGAGAAGATATCAGGCTTTACACTGCACAGAGAAATTAATTTCAGCATTGAATTGATGTCGGACCGATCTCTAGAGCGTCGTACAAAATGGCTTCTGCAGAACTAAAAGAATTGAAAAGTAGTTACATGACTTACTCGAAAGGGTTATATACGCCCTAGTAGGTCACACTGGGGAACACCTGTACTGTTCGTAAAAAAGAAATATGGTTCAATGAGAATGTGTATTGATTATAGACAGCTCAATCAAGTCACTGTCAAAAATAAATACTATGTGTCTAGAATTGATGACTTGTTTGATCAGCTTCAAAGAAATTATGTTTATTCGAAGATTGATCTTCGATCAGGATACCATAAACTTCAAGTTAGAGAAGAAGACATTCCTAACATAGCTTTCGAAACCAGATATGGGCAGTATGAATTTCTAGTAATGCTGTTTGGTTTAACAAATGTATCAGCAATGTTTATGGATACGATGAATAGATTGTTCAGAAATTTTTTGAATAAGTTTGTTATTTCTTCATTGATGATATATTAGTGTATTCGAGATCAAAGAGGAAGGAGCATTTACGATTGGTTCTTCAAACACTTCGAGATTCTCAATTGTATGCCAAATTGTTAAAGTGTGAATTTTGGATGGATAGTATGATATTTTTGGGTCACGTGATATCAGCCCAAGGAATATCTGTAGATCCAAGTAAAGTTGAAGCAGTCTTGAATTGGGCTAGACCAACCATGTACTGGAAATTCTAAACGAAATAATTTTCCTACTATCTAATAGGCCTATTGTACCTATGTTATTGGTCCTACATATTTATTTATATCAAATCTTGAGTTGCAAAACCATAACCTACATCACACATAACACACACACACACACACACCTAGAAAACACAAGGACTCTCCTCTCCCAAACACATGACCACACATCACACATCAGCACCTTCGCGCGAGTTTGTCCAAGGAAATTTTAGCAAGCTTCTTCCCTCGTCTCTAGCCATCGTCCCTCGTATTAAGGATTGTTTTTCATGCGTGAAACACGTAAAGACACGCTTTAATCTTCCTTCACTCATCATTCATACCATATTATGTGTGTTTATACATATTTACATGAAAAATATGATACCTGTAACGTCAAATTTGAAGGTCAACGTGAACCACATGCATGCTATGTATTTTAATTAAATTGTTTTATTTGCATCTAGTAAATATGGTATGCATGTTTTCTTGTTTAAAATATGATTTTCAACTACCATGTTTAAAATATGGTTTTCAACATGTTTAAGGGTCTATAGATGAAGGTTTAAGGACTACAAAGTAGGGTGAAGCATGTTGAACAAAAAATTGGAATTTTGGTGGATTAGGGTTTTGGCTAGGAGACATTGGGAAGCACGACACTTAGCTGCTGTTAGGGTGCTTTCATGGATCCTATTAGGGTCTAGTCATGGTCTTAGATTGTTCAAGGGAAGGTTGGGTCGGAAGCTAGGAAGAAGCCGCAGCTATGGATGGTCGCCCACAGCTTATGGACGCAGCTGAGAAGGCTGGGCTCGTTTGGGGTGTTAGGCTTGGTCCAGCAGCTTGTTGTGGGCACGGTCAGGGTCCTAGGAGGGTGGTCTAGTGTAATGCCCGGTTACTTGTAAAAATGATAATAATGCGCTTATGTCATTTATTATGTAGTTATTTAGCTCATTAGATTTCACGTGATGATTGATGTATCGATATTGAGATTGAATATTATTTCTAGATTGACATAGTGTATTGAGAATGAATATGAGTTTAATAGTGATAGTAAGATGTGTAGGTATAACTAATGTAATGAAGTTAGTTGGAAATGAGATGAAAATATGGTAGTTCTTACGGGTTTTAGCATATTCATTTGAATATTGATCCAAATTGTGTGAGGCCATGACCATTAGAAAGCTAAGAGAAATGCTACAACTTTCATGTTTTGGGTTTTATCAAAATCATTGTGGAAGACAAGCCAAAAGTGTCCCGAAGTGTGTCGTGTATACCATCATTCCCTCACTAACACACGTTAGGAGAATACACATAACGTTTTCCTCAGACCTCAAAATGACATGAAACCGGAGATTCAAGCCAAGACATAGGGCTACAACTTTCATGTTTATCGCTTTTTCAAATTATGAAGGGAAGAGAGGTTTCTGGAGCGATCTTTGATGAAGCAGTGCGCAGAGGCAGAATATGTGGCGCCCGAGTGGTAGAAAATGACCGCCCGAGCACCGGTGCACGAAATTTTCATCTTTTGGGGAGAATGGCGCCCAAGCGGTAATATATTACCGCCTAAGCGCCGGTGAGTATAAGAAAATGATAAGTTTCTAAATTTCAAGGCTTCTTCAACATTCTTTCATTTCTTTACAGCATAAGCTCGAAGTAAACCAAGAAACCCTTCCTTCAAAAGCTCTCTTCTTCATTCCTTTCATCATTTTGAAGTAGGAACTTAGTTTTCCATCACAAGAACTTCATAAGGGTGTAAGTTTTCATCTTTTTTGGTTATTATAAATGTATAGGAGCAAACTTCACCTAGAATAGACACAGTAATTGAATTATTGATATGTTTGACAGCATAGGAGCGAGAAACATCGTCTCAAACCAATGTTCTTACGCTTGGACTGTAAGTTGGCATGTTCTTGAAGTAATACATGATTAATATTATGATTTCAAATGCCTTCCAATGATTATTGCTATATGTACATTGTTAGTATGCGTATTGATGAAAACAGAGAATCATATTCCATTGTTATATATTAAATATGAAAGGAGCTCATGGATATTGAAGATGGGTGCTATGTCATGAACATGAAAGGAAAAAGACTGATTTTACATGATATAGAGCTTGTTGACATTATGGGTGGTTTTAAGTCCACCAAACCTATTGGCCAATATATGTTCATGGGTCGTGAGGTTGTCAAAGTTTTCTCCCTGACGTCCAACACAGTAGTAGCTATATAATAAATCAAGCACGGTAGTACAGGTCAACTAATGAGGCTCAAGTACGAAAATGAACATGAATATGCTATGATATGACATGGTTTAAAGATTCATTGTTGTTCACGACTTGATATGTATGTTTCTTCTACGCATATTGATACGTATAAGTGCCAACTTATTGAGTTTTATAAACTCACGTAGCTCATGTATTACAGGATCAGGTAATGAATATACATAGGATGCCGGATCACTAATGGATGCTTGTGACGTGCCTCACCTCGACAAGAACCTGGACGTCTTATTGTATAGCTTCCGCATATGTATTATAGTTGATTGTATGTCAGGGCAGGGTTTGAAACAAGTTTCATGGCGTTTATGATTATATGTATAACGATACAATGTATTTTTGAGTATGATTATATGTATGTATAGATATTGTTGCTTAAATTTGGATTTTACAAAATATAAGGAAATCATGCCAAAAATTTTAAAAACCGTCAAATTGATATCCCTTGTTTGAATTGGTTCATACTATATGTATATCATTCAAATCCTATTTTGATTATGGTAATCATGTCAAGTATAGAGTAAGGGTGTGACATCTAGGGTCTGGTCATGGTGGACAAGGGCTAGGGTCGAAGCTTGCATGGTTAGGATGGCTAGGGTTTGAAAATAAGAGCTAGGGTTAGGTGCAAAAATTTTCAGTAGGTATCCTAGGTTGATCGAGGGTCTTAATGGGATTGAATTGGGTTGAATATGGTTTAGTTAGGTGTTATTAATCTTTGGTTGAAGTTTGGTAAAGTTTGATTAAGTTTCGAGTCCATACGAGTCAAAACAGGGATGTAAGTCTAAGTTTAAAAACGAATCGAAAAAATTATCAAAAATCTAAATTTTAAGCCTAAAGAATTTTTAAGGTAGTGTTTTAAGATAATATTTTAAGTTTGGAATGATTTGGGACGTCGTTTCGAGGTCTAAGAATAAATATGGAAACTTATGCTGTTAGGGCTAAAACAATCATTTTACACCTAAAATTAGTAGACATTCTTGCAGTGCTCTGAATGCTGTAATATATGCTAAAATGTTTATGAAATTATATGATGAAACGTTAATGCTAAAAGACAAGTTTCATGCTTGGTTAAAAAAAATGATTTATGCTTGAATTTTTATAAGTGATAAAAATATGAAAATTTGAAGGAGCGAAATGATTGTCACTAATACGATGATACGATGATATGATTGGAGATATCGTGAGAGAAAAAGCCCAGTGGGAGCCCGTTTACAGGAGAAGGCCATAGAGAGAGCCCGACGATCGTATTTCCATCGACATGATATGATGATATGATAGGCCAAAGCTCAGTTGACGGGTGAGGGTGTTGCTGATGTCCCCACCGCCTAGTATTATGGTTACATGTAGATTGATCCATCGACCTTCAGCTGATACAAAAGTCGCAATTAAAGATCTGAATTCAATAAAAGGAAAATGTATACGTATATGATGAAAAAGAAAATGTATACGATGGAAGGAAAAATGTTTAAGTTATGCATGTTCATGAAAATCTATTTTAAGTAAAAGCTTTTTCACTGTTGCATGTGGATGTATATGTATTATTTGTTTTTGGAATCAGAATTTTGGAGTTTGAAAAATTGAGCGTTTGAAGATTACCGAACTTATCAACTCAACTGAACACAATGTAACTGAACTAAAAAGTCTTGAACTGAAGTTGCCCAACTAATAATTAATGCGCTAAACTATCCAAGGCAACTGAACAGATTAAAGCTAACTGAAACTGTGTAGCGAACTGAACTATCAGTTATGACTGATCAGTTACACAGTCATTTCATCGAACCGGCTAAGAGTCAACTGATAAATCAGTTTGACATGTCATCAGTTAAGGAGCGTAGCCAACAACTCGACAATTTTTACAAGAACAGACTGCAACTTGTAGTGGGAGCACTACATATCAGATGCCACAGTGTACGATTGTCAGAAGAATGATGATATGTCTACTCAGGACAAATCAACAGATATATGACATTTAAACACATTCAATATTACCATTGAGAGCAAAGCCTATAAATAATCGAGAAGTTCAGCTGAGAAGAGTAATAGTGCAATACAGATTCTGTAATTAATCAAAGTCTTTTAGTGAATATCATATCCTTGAGATAGAAGGGGTGACGTAAGAGCATTTAAAATATTTTCTAATTTAACAGTATTCTTCACGAAGAATTACTTCCTGAATAACTGAAAAATAGGGGATCCAGTTGTCGCAAATCAGTTCAGTTATGGCAAGAACTGAACTGACGGATGCTCTAACTGATCAAATCAGTTTGAAAACATCAGTTAATCAGTTAAATACACAAGATATGTTTTATGGATGTTTGGAGACTTCAACTGCTCCTACGTTACCCCTTCTACTACCTCGGGTCTAGTGATTTATACAAATACTTGTACAAACCCACTCAGCTTAGGACTTACACTACTGCCTCAACTGAACTCCTAGCCTAGACTGAAGGCAGCACCTTTCAGCCAACAGTTCTTTAACGTCTGTGTGTCAAAGACTACATACACAAGTTTAACATCTTTGTGCAATAATGTATTTGGGTGGTGACGGTGAGTATGTGTGTGTGTGGGAACTGAACAAGGAATACACCGGAAATTTGTTCCCACACATTGAGGAAAATGTACTTCTAATCTAAGTTGATAACACGTTGAAGTGTCCCTCTGGGCTGATTGCTTCTTGTAAGCTAATATGTAATATGTGAGCCTTTTTTCTTTGTATCTTCACACACTCTTGTTTTGTTGGTCTTCACCGATCTTCTATTTATACGCGGGAAACTGATCTTACAGTGAGACTCAATTATTGTATCTGTTGCATCTTGAATTCGTTCCTTGGCCTCTGTGTCTCGACTTTTCGACTACCCTTCTGAAACGTTTGTCTTTAATGCTCTAATGCAACGTTCATTATTGTCCTTTGACTGGACAATTTCTTTGTACCTTTGTGTATAGCAGAAATCCACTAAATGAGTTTGCTTCACCTACAACTGAAAGATTCTTAACTGACACTATGAACTAGTCAGCTGAACTGGTCTTCAGTTGGGCTGGTGAAATCAGTTGACTCGTCAGTTGAACTTATTTCACTCTCGTTCAGTTGAAGTGATCAGCTGGGTTTCTTCATCAGTTAGACACTCCTTCGGCTGGCCGGGCTTCTAAGGTTCTCCTTCTGAGCTGCCTATCAACTGGACAATCAATTAAATTACTCATTTTACGTATTAGTTCGCCTGATTCGGTTTGTGCGATCAGTTGTGTCTTCAGTTTGCGATGTAAACAACTCGTGATTGATCCTTGAAACACCCCACTCCCAAGACAATTAAATTTAAATAATAACATGTACGGAAGCCTTACAATTTGAAGGGGAAAATAAGAAACTATTTGCATAATGAAATTTTCAAACTTTTAAACATAACCATTCACAAAATCCTGATCAAAAGATATTCAAAAGCCGCCACAAATTTTCTTGATTCATTCTACAAAATACATGTTACTTAAAATTTCCAATGTTCACTACACTAAAATAAGAGTGACATGACAAAAGTTTCCCCTTCTTTGGCCATATGACTTCTTCCACCTTTGACAATCCATTTCAATCTTTCTTATCACATGCATCATATGATATTAACTGAAATGAGTTTATAACTCAACAAATAGAAAGATACAATAACAAATACATAGGCTTGGCTTGAATAAAATGTCTATGACAATGAAAATTATATAATACCATCTTCAATGAACAATAGTTATCAAGGCAATATAGATGGTATTTCTTAGCATGATATAAAGAAATGAATTGATAGTCCTGTGACCTGGGACCATGTAATAAGTATCTCTTTGATATAAATATCAAAACTGTGAAAGATACTCCTTTATCATGAAATTTTCCAATAACATGCATATGAATACTATCAATCCTTTACTTTATTAAATAGAAACTTCATTGAGGCAATTGAACAAATACTTGTTAGGCAAAAATGGCTTATTAGCTCCTTTATCAATAAATGCAATGGTATTCCTTGATCAATGAATATATAACAACAAATATATCAAGAACATAACAATGGAAGGAGGTAGATATCAATAAACATGACTTTTGTGTGTGTATAATATATATATATATATATATATATATATATATATATATATATATATATATATATATATATATATATATATATATATATATCATGTGAGCAAAGAAGGAAGAGCCTCTACTTACCACCCAAGAAGCAAGTGGTTTGCTCAGATGATTTCAAAGGAATTCGTACAACATAATCCATACAATCAACCACTAATCATCACCATTAATCATAAGAATCAACCAAACCAACTAAAACTTTAATTCCTCAAACCCACTAAACTCAAAGATATAAAAATCCTTACCATGAAGCTTGGAATCTAGAAGAAGAAACTAACAAGAAATCTACTAGGATCCTTGAGCTTGAAGTGGAAGATGAAGGAGAAAAAACTTGTAGGAGAAAGGCTTGAACCGATGGAAACATAAGAAAGAAGATAAGCCATTCAATCCCTAAAAATCACACTTTCAAAAAGCACTCTCACCCCGAGTAGCGCTGCCGCCTGCGCCCAAGGACACCAGCAGCGCTGCCCCTCCGGCGCTGCGCCGTTGCCCCTGCACCTAAAACTCATCACCAATCCACCTAGAATCCATCCTCTTCCAATTCCATGCAATATCAATGCAACTAACATCCAAATACATCCTCAAATCATCCATAAAAACCATCACACCAATAACTCGTCTCTCTCCATAACCATCACCAACTATGAACCATAACACAAAAAAAAAAAACCATTCTTTAACCATTCCAATGAACATAATCATAAACAATAACCATAAATCCAAAACACCAACCCATAAAATACATCATTTACAATAGAATGATAAAAATGTTGGGATATTACAATCTCCCCTCCTTATAAAAATTTCGTCCTCGAAATTTGCTTACGGTCGAATAGAACTGGATAACGTTGCTTTTTCTCCTCCTCTGGTTCCCGTGTGGCCTCTTCAATCACATGATTCCTACAAAGAACTTTGACAAGACCAATTTCTTTATTCCTTAACACTTTAAATTTGCGATCAAGTATTTGAACTGGCACTTTCTCGTAGCTTAAGTTAGGTAAAAAGTCCAATGATTCATAGCGAAGAACATGAGATGGATTGGAAAGATACTTGCGGAGCATAGAAACATGGAAGACATTGTGAACTCGATCTAAGTCCGGTGGTAATGCAAGACGATAGGCTCGGTCTCCAATTTTATCAAGAATCTCAAACGGCCCAACGTAAAGAGAACTGAGTTTACCTTTCTTGCCAAATCGCATAACTCCCTTGAGAGAAGATATTTTAATTAAAACATGGTCACAACCTCGAATGACAAAGGCCGTCGTCTTATATTGGCATAAATTTTCTGTTTAGATTGAGCGGTCTTCATTCTCTCTTGAATCGATGCCACAACATTTGCTGTGTGTTGAACCAACTTCGGGCTCAACATCTTCCTTTAACCTACTTCATCCCAATACAAATGAGATCGGTACTTCCTTCCATATAAAGCTTCATAGGGTGCCATGCCGATTGAAGACTGCTAGCTGTTATACAAGACCTCAACATATCCTCAAGAATTTGAATAACCTTTTTTGAGTGACTGTCGCTTTGCGGATGATGAGCCGTACTAAAGGCTAGCTTTGTTCCCAATGCTCTATGTAAACTATTCCAAAACTCAGATATAAACCTTGGATCATGATTTGAAACTATCGACACTGATATCGGATGAAGTCTCACAATCTCCTGAATATAATCCTCAGCATATTGATTCATAGAATATGTCGTCTTAACATGGATAAAATGTGATGACTTGGTCAATCAATCCACGATAACCCAAATAGAATTAAAGCCTTTCTGAGTCTTTGGCAACCCAACAACAAAATCTATGGTAATGTGTTCTCATTTCCATTGAGGTATAGGTAAAGATGGCAACAATCCGCCAACCTCTGATGCTCAATCTTAACCTGCTGACAGGTTAGACATTCAGTAACAAATAACATAATATCTTTCTTCATACTTGACCACCAGTAAAGGCGTCGAAGATCCTGATACATCTTGGTACTGCCAGGGTATACCGAATATGACACTGTATGAGCTTCAATGAGTACATCTCTTCGAATGTCATCACCCAAAGGAACACATATCCTACCTCAAAAAGTCAACAAACCATCACGATTCAACCCAAACTCAAGAACTCCTGATAGATCACTCTTTCTCTTCAATTACAATAATTGATTATCAAACTGATGTTCCTTCAAAATTCTATCAAACAAAGTTGAGTGGAGAACCAATGCAGATAATTGAGCTACTGTACGTGCAGATACCAGAGTTATCTCATTTCTTTGCAAATCAAGCAACAATGGTTTCTGAATCATGGAACCCAATAAACAACTCGATTTGCGACTCAAAGCACCTGAAACCATATTAGCTTTACCAGGATGATGGCTAATGGTGCAATCATAGTCCATCACCAGTTCCAACCATCTCCACTGCCGCATATTCAATTCTTTCTGTGAAAACAAATAATTCAAACTTTTGTGATCCTTAAAAATGTAACATTTCTCACCATAAAGGTAGTGTCGCCAAATCTTTAAGGCAAAGACCACCGCTGCCAATTCCAAATAATGAGTGGGATAATTTTTCTCGTAGTCCTTCAACTGACGAAAAGCATAAGCTATCACTTTTCACACGCTGCATCAGTACGACACCTAACCCTTGCTTTGAAGCATCTTTATATACAACAAAATCCTCAGTACCACAAGGAAGTACTAAAATATGTGCAGAAGTTAACTTATCTTTCAGTGCTTGGAAGGATTGTTGGCACTCTATGGTCCATTCGAACTTGATAGACTTCTTTGTCAACCTCGTCAGTGGTAATGCTATCTTTGAAAAATACGCTATGAACCGTCTGTAATATCCTACGAAACCAAGAAAATTTTTTACCTCTGAAACTTTCTTTGAATGGACCATTGCTTAATAGACTCAATTTTGGTTGGATCCACCGATATTCCCTCTTTCAAAACGATATGGCCCAAAAACGCCACATGATCCAACCAAAATTCGCATTTCTTGAACTTAGCATATAATTGCTTACCCCTCAATAGCTGCAACACAGTTCTCAAGTGCTCACGATGAAGTTCTCGTGTCTTAGAGTAGATCAAAATGTCGTCAATAAAAACAATGACAAAGTTATCCAAATAAGGCTTAAAGACACGATTCATTAAATCCATGAAAACTGAAGGAGCATTGGTTAATCCAAATTACATCACCAAAAATTCATAATGACCATACCTCGTTCTAAAATAAGCCTTTGGTATATCCTCCTTCTTCACCTTCAATTGATGGTAGCCAGACCGGAGATTAATTTTTGAGAACATTGTTTGCTCATTACAATTGATCAAAAAAATCATCAATCCTCGGCAAAGGATATTTGTTCTTAACAGTTACCTTATTCAGTTCTCGATAGTCAATACATAATCTAAACGATCCATCTTTATTTTTCACAAATAAAACCGGAGCTCCCCATGGCGAGGAACTAGGACTGATAAAATCTTTATCTAATAGCTCCTGCAATTGATTCTTCAATTCTTTCATCTCAGTCGGAGCCATTCTGTACGGAGCCTTAGAAATTGGGGTTGAACCTGAAATTAAGACAATAACAAACTATACCTCTCGATCATGTGGTAATCCAGGCACCTCCTCAGCAAACACATCACGATAATCCTGCACTACATCAATATCCTGCAATTTCATAATACTTTGTTTTCTCACATCCAAAACCGAAGCCAGAAAACCAATACACCCCTTGTGCAACAATTTAGTAGCTTGCAAACAAGAAATAATGGAAATACTCGGCGAGGAACCTACACAAACAAACACTTCACTCTCATGATCATCGTTTAAAAACTTCACTGTCTTGCCCACACAGTCAATCAGTGCACGGTAAGCAGACAACCAATCCATACCCAGTATGACATCAAAGGCAACCATTGGAATAACTATTAAATCAACAAACAATAATCTCGTACCCATTTGTACCGGACATGCCTTAAGAATACAAGTTGGCCATATTTAATTTCTAGAAGGTAACACAATATTGAAATGTAAAGGCATGACAGTAGGTTCAACAGAGTTCAACAGATAAAGAGTGCATAAACACTTCAGACATAAAAGAATGAGTCGCACTAGTGTCAATCAATGTAAGTGCTTCCTTGCCGGATATTAAAATATTACCTGATATTACCGAAGAATCGGGATTAGCACCCTCTTTTGTCATTGCAAATATCCTACCATGTACTCTTCCCTTATCTGTAGAAAGTGGACACTTTTGCACCGTGTGTCCCAGCTCTTTACATCTGTAACATCTGCCACTGCCAATCAAACACTCTCCCTTGTGTGGCTTACCACACTTAGGACACAATGGTTTCTTAGGATCAGACGAAGACAACAGAGTTTTTCCACGTGGCTCCATCTTACCTTTCCCCTTATGGCCGCCTCGAACATGAGCACTTGCCCCTTGACCTCTCGCTTGGAAAGTCTGTCTTCTTAGCTGTCGCTCCTTCTTGATCTCCTGTTCATCAAATTCAGCAATCAATGATCTCTCAACAATATCTTGATATGCGACCACTTTCGACATATGAACATCCCTCCTAATCTCTGGCCTCAACCCACGAAGAAAATGCTCTCCCTTATCTTTATCATTTTGAGCAATAAAGGGAACAAAGACGCATCTTTTTTCAAATTTTAGAGTATACTCATTGACGTTCATGGAACCTTGTCGCAATTCAAGAAATTCTTTTACATTTTTGTCTTTGACTTGACTTGAAAAATATTTAGCATAGAATAAATCATTGAATTCATTCCACCTTAATTCACGAACATTGACAGTAACCTTGGTGGCTTCCCACCAAATACGAGCCGCTTTCACTAGCATAAAATAGCACAACTCACTTTATCTCGATAAGTGAACTTCAAATATTCAAATATGGCTTCCAATGACTTGACCCACTCAAGAGCAACAAGTGGATCAGAACCACCGATAAATTTAGGTTTTGGCGTGCAAGGTGCTGCAAGTCTTGTTTATCTGGGATCAGCAGGGTCTGGTCTTGGTTCGTAATGGTTTGGTTGGAGGCTAGTTGGGGGGTTAGCAAGTTAGGGCCGAGATTTGGGGAGTAGTTCTTTTGTTCTTTTTCGAAATTTAGGTGCTGGAATTTCAGCAGCTCGCTGGCCTAGGATTAAAATGTTTAAGGGTCTGGTTTTCAGGTTTTTATGACCTTTGAGATGTTACTAGGGTGTGGTAATAAGTTGGGAAAATTTTTGTTGAGTTTCGAGTCGATTCGGGTTAAAACCTAGACCCCGGTCCAAGTTTTAAAAAAATCGGTTAAGTTGTAAAATGGACTTGAGTTTACGTCTAAGAATGATTTTAAAATTGTTTTGAGATATTTTAAGGAGTTCGGTAAGCTTCGGGTCAATTTTAGATGTCCAGGGTTAAAATGAAATTTTTTTGGTTCCTAGGGGACAAAATGGCCATTTTGCACCCGTGGTGAGATTTTGGTACTGACAGCGCCATGAGCACAAATTTATGATATTTAAATTTTTATGCATCATAATTCACGCTTTTTAAGATTTTATGAAAATATACGTTGCATGCTTGAATTTAAAGAAAATTACATTTGTGCATGATTTTTATAAATGATGTAAATGATAATGTTTTGAATAATGGGAATTAGTCGTGGCTAACGAAGTATATGTAAATGTTTAAGATGTATATGTAAATGATGATGATGAGGCCTAGGCAAGTGGATGGGTAATCCTATCACTGATGTCCGACAGCCGTCGGGTACCGCGTTTTATGTATGATGGGTCTATCGTAAATGATGATGTACGATAGTCACCTCTAATGAACTGAATTCACCTATGAATGAAGAATTATGAATGATAAATGATGAATGATGATTAACGATGAGCTGTTTTGACACGTCACGATTGCATATGACACGTTTGCATTAAGCTTTTAAGGTTCGTGAAAGATATGTTGATTATGATATTTTTCACTGTTGTGTACTATGTATAGGTATTTGTTATTTATGGTACATGTGTGGTGAGTCTTTAGACTCACTAGGCATGTGTGATGCAGGTGAGTTCGATGTCGAGGAGACTGGAGGTGCTGGACTCTTAGTCAGCAGACCTGGTGGGCGATACGACCTGATGACCTTATTATTTTCCGCACATTTATGATTTTATGTTATTGAGAGAATATGAGTTTTTTATATGCTATTTATTTTACTGCTTGATGTTAGGATTTTACTTGTTTTTACTCTGCTATATCTTTAGTGGTAATTGTTTATGATAATTTTTAAATGATGTTTTTAAGTAGGATTGCAGGCATGCGATTTATTTAAATGTTTATTTAAAAATAAGAGCTCAAAAAAAATATTTCCGCACTTTTAAAACGGTAGACGTTACAGTTGGTATCAGAGCACGGGTCCTGTATAGGGTTGTGTCGCCGTCAGCTTCTGCAGCTCAGTATTCAAAGCCTCAAGTCTGTAAGCTTTCATGATTTAAATGTTTTAAATGATTTATTGTTATCACCTACATGTTTTCATGATTTAAGCATTATGATGATTTACTGCTTATGTTTAAATGCTTTTACGATTTAAGGTTTGTTATTTTAAAAACTAGATTAATTGCATGATGGGTTACATTTAAAATTAGACTGTATTCAGATATGCCTCCCAAACGTGCTCCCAGTACTGATAGGCAAGATGAGATTCCTGGAGGAGGCAGAGGACCTCCACCACCACCGCTGCCAGGGGACCCGGGTACTCGAGTTATGGATGGTATGGCTAGACTATTGGAGCAGGTAGAGCAGGCTCCTACACCTCAGGTGAATGTTTTTGAGCAGTTTCGTCGGCTCAACCCGAAGGAGTTATGGGGTACTACTGACCCGTTTATGGAAGAGGGATGGATTCGATCTCTAGAGCTTCGCTTTGATTATCTCCAGATGAGGGATGGCGACTGGGCCAGGTGCGCCATTTATATGTTGAGAGACGATGCATCCCTGTGGTGGGAGGGCACCGCCCATGCTGTGGACTTGGACACCCTTACATGGGCCAGGTTCAAGGAGTTGTTTTATGGGAAATATTTTCCAGCTGATGTCAGCGGCCGCCTGACGAGGGAGTTCATGAGTCTCCGCTAAGGGGACTCATCTGTGGTGGAGTTCATCCGCAAGTTCGACAGGGGCTGTCATTTTGTGCCCATGATAGCGGGAGATATTGGTCGGAAGCTGCGGCATTTCATGGATGGACTGAGACCTACCATTCGCCAAGATGTGATGTTGACGAGACCGGAAAGCTACGATGAGGCCACCGCCTGCGCTTTTCAGGCGTAGCAGGCGCTATGGGACATAGACATTGAGATGCAGCGAAAGCGGCATCAAACTCAGTCCAGCTCTCAGCCACAGAAGAAACAGTTCTCTGGACCACCGAGGTAGCAGGGGCAGCAAAAGCCCCAGGGTCAGTTCAGGAGGCCCCTAGCAGCAGAGACACCCTCAGGCGCCAGGAGCGCCTCGGCCAGAGGACATGCAGACATGTCCGCGGTGCGTTAAGTTCCATATCGGTAAGTGCTTATGGGGGACATACATGTGTTTCGTTTGTGGACAGGAGGGCCGCAAAGCAGCAGACTGCCCTAAGAGCAAGGGCCCCACTATTAGCCAGGCCTATGTTATGCATGGCGAGGAGCTCGATGCAGAGCCAGACTTGACATTGATTACCGATAACCTTTTTGTTTAAGATTTTAATTTCCGTATGATTGCTTGGATTTATTGCTTGCATGAGGATTTATTTATTGGGACTGACAACATAGATGAAATTTATGATGCATGCTCTGCCTAGTTGGGATTAGGAAATTGATTATTGGATTGAGGAATTTTAGGGACCCAATTGTAATAACAAATGATTTAAGGACCAAAATGATATTTTCGAACTTTAAGGGACTAAATTGCACTTTTTGATTGTATGAGGCTCAATTTCGAAATTTTTGGGGAATGATGTTTGGGTTAATTCAATGATTTTTCGAGGATTTTGGGTTAATTGCCGATATGGAATTCCTTAAGTTCAACAGTATTAGATTTGATGGTATGTTTTGTCGCAGGGAGGATATACATTGCAGGTGTAGCCACACATGCATTGCTAGATTCAGGGGCTACGCATTTGTTTATATCCGAACTTTTCGTGAAGCGACTAGGAATCATACCAGTAGCGACGGATTCAAGGTTTAGAGTAACGATTCCATCCGGGGATCAGATGTTCACTTCCGAGATAGTGAAGAGATTGAAGCTCCGGTTACAAAAGTATTCAGTACAGGAAGATTTGATTGTGATACCACTACCAGAGATCGACATCATATTGGGTATGGACTGGCTATCTTCTCACGGTGCAACAATAGATTTTCGACAGAGGTCAGTTTCTGTCAGACCGCCCAGTGAGAAGCCGTTTGTTTTCGAGGCAGCTCGACATCAGCAGACGCCGCACGTCATTTCTTGCATGTGTGCGAGGAAAGTTATGAGGATAGGCTGCCTGGCGTTCTTAGCCAGCATCGTGTCAGTGACAGAGCCAGACAGTCAGAGGCTGGAAGACATTGATGCAGTCAGGGAGTTTCCCGAAGTTTTCCCTAACGATGTTGCAGGCATATTACCAGACAGAGAGGTGGACTTTTCGATTGAGCTCATGCCTGGGACAGTGCCAAAATCTAAGGCACCCTACCGGTTAGCACCTATAGAGATGAAGGAGCTCAAAGATTAGATCCAGGATCTGTTAGAGAAGGGTTTCATTCGCCCTAGCTTTTCTCCATGGGGCGCACCAGTTCTTTTTGTTAAGAAAAAGGATGGCAGCATGCGACTGTGCATCGATTACAGAGAGCTGAACATGGTCACAATGAAGAATAAGTATCTGTTGCCGAGAATCGAGAATTTTTTTGATCAGCTTCAAGGATCCTCAGTGTTCTCCAAGATAGATCTTGGATCCGGCTATCATCAGTTGAAGGTGAGAGATTCAGATGTGCATAAGACAGCCTTCCGGACGCGTTATAGGCACTATGAGTTCTTGGTGACACACTTCGACCTGATGAACGCGCCAACGATCTTCATGGATCTCATGAATCACGAGTTTCAGCCATATTTAGATCAGTTCGTCATAGTCTTCATCGAAGATATTCTGATCTATTCGAAGAGCAGGAAGGAACACAGTCAACATCTGAGGACAATATTGCAGACTATACAGAATAGACGATTGTATGTCAGGTTCAGTAAATATGAGTTCTGACTTGATAAAGCGGCATTCTTGGGCCACATTGTATCACAGGATGGCATAGAGGTCGACCTCAGCAAAGTAGAGGCAGTCAGAGATTTGCCAGTTTCGAAGAGCTTGACAGATATCCGTAGTTTCTTAGGATTGGCAGGGTACTACATGAAGTTCATCCAGGGCTTCTCTTTTATTGAAGTACCTATGACCGCCTTGACAAAGAATAACGTCAAGTTTATCTGGGGATCTGTGTGTCAGGAGAGCTTTGACAGACTTAAGCTAGCGTTGACCACTGCACCAGTACTAGCTATGCCATCAGGGCAAGGAGAGTTTGTGGTATATACAGATGTATCTAAGATTGGGTTGGGCGCAGTTCTGATGCAGCAGGACAGAGTGATAGCCTATGCATCTAGACAGCTGAAGGTCCATGAGAATAATTATCCAACTAACGTCCTTGAGCTAGCAGCAGTTGTATTCACTCTGAAGATCTAGAGTTCACATACAACAAAAGTTATCAGGCATTGATCGATATGGCTACATACAAGACACTGTATGGGAGAAAGTGTAGGTCGCCAGTTTATTGGGATGAGTTAGGAGAGAGAGCAGAGTCGGGTCCGAATATTTTCAGACAAACAGCAGATTTAGTTGCCAGGATTAGAGACAGGATGAAGACTGCACAGATCCGTAAGAAGAGTTATGATGATCAGAGGCGGCGAGATCTCGAGGTCGCAGTAGGGGATCATGTTTTTTTGCAAGTCGCACCGATGATGGGTGTGATGAGGTTTGGGAAGAAGGGCAAGCTCAGCCCTAGATTCATCGGACCCTTGAGATTTTAGAGAGAGTTGGGATACTCGCATACAGATTTGATTTACAGCCGAATCTGGTGGGAGTTCATAATATGTTCCACGTCTCCATGCTGCGGAAGTACATGTCGAATCCTTCACATGTGCTTAACTATGAGCCACTTCAGCTGACACCACATCTATCATTCGAGGAGAAACCCACTCAGATTTTGGATAGGCATGAGAAGAGGCTCCGGAACAAGGTGATCCAGATGATCAAGATCAAGTGGCTAAATCATTCTGAGAAGGAGGCTACTTGGGAGACCAAGATGAGAAGTCGCTACCCAGAGTTATTTGTATGTTCTAAATTTCGAGGACGAAATTTTACTTAGGGGGAGTGTTGTAAGGTCCATGAATTTAATTCACGTAACCTGAATGCATGCAATTTAGGATTTTTTATTTAAATTATGTGTTTAATTATTTTTATGCATAATTATTGCATGGTAGGATTTAATTCATAAAATTTTAAAAGTTCATGTATTGGATTTCTAGGTGCATTTAACGCTCAAACGAGGAACGAAGACCGGAGAATTTTCAAAACAATTATTTTTACTACACGATTAATTTTTATTAATTATTCAAAAATGGGATTTTTTGGGTATTTTTACCCGCAGGATTTTAATTGTTAGCGGTATATAAATTTTATCGAATCGGGGAACTTTTTGAGGGTTCGGCTTATATTTTCAAAAATTTTCCAAAACGAAATATTTTTTCGGGAATGTTTTTGGATGTATTGGGCCTAATTTTAATCTTGTTGGGCCTAATATCTTTTTTTAACGTTTAATTAGCAATTAGGGCCCCTTTAATCTAGTTGCCAACTATTTAACTAATACTAATTAACCGTAAAACTCATTTAACATTAATGAAACACCCTCTCCACTCAGCCTGCCCACCCCTCCACTCACCAGCCTCCTCGTGGGTGCATCAACAAGGTTATTCGGTTGTTTATGTTTCCTCAAACTCAAGATCTCTTCCACGTAGGGTGTGCATTCCTTCGAGTTTGTGCACAAAAAAATCATTAGGCACGCTTTGTAACATCTTTTATGCATCATTCACGTGATATATGTTTGATGTGTATGTATTATGCATGAAATATTTCGATCCAATATATCGCATGAAGATTTTTCGATTTGTACGTGTATTCTTGCATTTTTTCATGCTTGCTACTCACGTTTTCTTGTTTGCTGGCGAAGGGCTGCGGTTGGAGTGTTAAGAGTCTGAGCTTGATGACGAGATGGTGTTTTGGGGGTTAGAGTGGCTGCTGTTTGCTGTAGGTTGAAGGGCCGAGAAGAGAGTGCGTGTCTAGGGGTTCGTTTTTTATAGGGCTTGGGGGAGGGGCTGATCTGGTTGCGTACGAGCCATCCCTAGCCATGAAAAAGACCCTGGTGGGTCGAGGTTATGGTTCCAGATGGCTGGACACAGCGGGAGCTGGTCTTGAAGCCAAGTGATTCGAGGAACAAGTTCGGCCGCAGCTAGGTGTTTTGCATGTTCATTGGTTGTTCGAAGGTTTGGGCGTGCGAGGTGCTGCAAGTATTGTTTATCTGGGATCATTAGGGTCGGTCTTGGTTCCTAGTGGTTTGGTTCGAGGCTGGTTGGGGGGTTAGCAAATTAGTGCCTAGATTTGAGGAGTAGTTCTCTTGTTCTTTTTCGAAAATTAGGTGCTGGAATTTCAGCAGCTCGCTGGCCTAGGATTAAAATGTTTAACGGTCTGGTTTTGAGATTTTTATGACCTTTTAGATGTTATTAGGGTGTGGTAATAAGTTGGGAAAATTTGGGTTAAGTTTTGAGTCGATTCGGGTTAAAACTGGGACCCCGGTCCAAGTTTTAAAACGAATTATTTAAGTTGTAAAATGGGCTCGAGTAACGTCTATGAATGCTTTTAAAAATGTTTTGGGATATTTTAAGGAGTTCGGTAAGCTTCAGGTCAATTTTAGATGTCCAGGGTTAAAATGAAAATTTTTGGGTTCTTAATGGGCTAAATGGTCGAGTTTACGTCTAGGAATGCTTTTAAAAATGTTTTAGGATATTTTAAGGAGTTCGGTAAGCTTCGGGTCAATTTTAGAGGTCCAGGGTTAAAATGAAAATTTTTGGTTCCTAGGGGGCAAAATGGTCATTTTGCACCCGGGGTGAGATTTTGGTACTGACAGCGCCATGAGCACAAATTTATGATATTTTAAATGTTTGTGCATCATGATTCACGATTTTTAAGATTTTATGAAAATATACGTTGCAAGCTTGAATTTAAAGAAAATTACATTTGTGCATGATTTTTCTAAATGGTGTAAATGATGATGTTTTGAATGATGAGAATTAGTTGTGTCTATCGAAATATATGTAAATGTTTAAGATTTATATGTAAATGCTGATGATGAGGTCTAGGCACAGTGGATGGATAATCCTGTCACTGATGTCCGACAGCCGCCGGGTATCGCGGTTCTATGTATGATGGATCCATCGTAAATGATGATGTACGATAGTCATCTCTAATGAACTGAATTCACCTATGAATGATGAATGGTAAATGATGAATGATGATTCACGATGAGCTGTTTTGATACGTCACGATTACATATGACATGTTTGCATTAAGCTTTTAAGGTTCATGAAAGATATGTTGATTTTGATATTTTTCAATGTTGTGTACTATGTATAGGTATTTGTTATTTATGGTACAAGTTTGTTGAGTCTTTAGACTCACTAGGATTGTGTGATGCAGGTGAGTTCGATGTCGAGGAGACTGGAGGTGCTGGACTCTGAGTCAGCAGACCTGGTGGACGATACGACCCGAGGACCTTATGATTTTTCGCACATTTATGATTTTATGTGATTGAGAATATATGAGTAATTTATACGCTGTTTATTTTACTGCTTGATGTTAGGATTTTACTTGTTTTTTTTACTCTGCTATATTTTTAGTGGTAATTGTTTATGATAAATTTTAACTGATGCTTTTAAGTAGGATTGCATGCACGCGATTTATTTAAATGTTTATTTCAAAATGAGGGCTTTTAAAAAAAATAATAATTCCGCACTTTTAAAACGGTAGACGTTACACTTTAAATCTTGATACACTCAAAGATCACACCATGAAGGATTTAAAGAAGCTAACCAAGGACGTATCTGTCTGGTTTACAACGGTCGAAAAGATGAAAAGAGAAGTAGTCAGGACTCCTAAATTGGTCACATATTAGGAAATACTCGGCAAATGAATTGACTTTGTGCACACAATCCTATAAAATAAAATTGACATTGTGCAATAGTAGTTAGCTATAGTATCCGTTCAAGTCAGTTCAGCATTCCTCCTATTCTCCAAGGTGGCGGGTGTTGAAAAAAATGGGGAATAGCAGAAGAAACAACAAAAACCAGCAAGAAGCGCAGTGAACCAGATAGTTCAACTTATAAAGGACCAGCTGACAAGAAAGCCAAGAAATGAACAGAGTCGGGCATCAAATACACAGTTTGAGGAGCGTTAATATTTTGTAACTTTTTATTTTTGAAACGTATGTATGAATCTTTACTTACTTCTTTCAAAATTAATGAAAAGTTCACTCTTATCTATGTACGAATCTGTACATTGCATAAAAATTATTTTATCTACACATGAGTTCAGAAAACCTAAGTATGTTAATTCAGACAATCAGTTTTTTAGATAATCAGTTTCAAAAAATCTTAATCAGATAAACAGTTTGTTGGGATCGGTTAGGGGGATCACCGTTGAGCTACAATAGCTCGGTTCTTGAAATATTGAACACCGATGAATTAAATCGAGTTTGGTTAAAAACCAAGCAGAAGATACTCGAAATAATCCTTCGTAGAAACCGATTAAATATTTTGTAAACCATTTAAGATATATGCAAGTTGAATGAGTAAAAGTATTTCAGTTGAAGCATTTTATCAAACACTTGATATGTAATATTTTGGTATTTGAAGAACACATAAAATGCTTCAACAATGCATCTTTAAAACTATGAAAATGATAAGTAAATGCAATAAACAAATAGACACGGATTTGTTTATGGATGTTCGGAGATTTCAAACACTCCTACGTCACCCCTTCTTCCCCTTGGGAAGGATCCACTAGAAGACTTTGATTCATACAACTCTTTGTACAAACCCGATTCGGAAGGGCAGCACCCAACTAGAACTCCTAGCACTCAAGATTGTAGGCAGCACCTCACAATCAGCATATTGTTTAATGTCCCATATGCAAAGACTACATACACAAGTTTTACGTCTTTGTGCAAGACTCACTCAACTAATCTTTGAACTTCAACTCTCTTGTATATATGTGAGTGATTGTGTGTGAGGAATATATCAGTTACAGTGTACATCTCAAATGTATCCTCACACAAGGGCTTGTGTTCTCAACTAGCTGATTTCTTCATGCTAACTGCCCATGCTTTGAATCCCCTTCAAAAGCTCTTGTTTGATCTTCAAGATGTTGTATTTATAGGCTCCAACACTGATATATATGTTAGACACAAGAATATGACCGTTGGAAAGTTTCTGTACTGTTTCCGAGATTGCAACGGTCAAATTCAGCTTGCTGGACATTTTCCCGACTGGTCAACTCTGGTCAACTGGTCAACTCTAGTCAACTCAACTGGTCATTCAGTTGGACTGGTTCAGTTTCAGTTGGACAGCAGCTGGTTCAGTTTCAGTTGGTCAGCAACTGGTTAGCAGTTGGTTCAGTTTCAGCAGGTGTGCTGAAATCAGTCTAGCTGATTTCAGTTTGTGCAGAACCGGTAGCTTCATCATCATTTATCAGCATCTTAAGCTTCGATTAAGACTTTGACTTATAAGAATGATTTGTAGATCTTTGTCTTAGCTTTCCAACGCATACTGAATCGCTTCGTTTCGATAACCGAGCTGAGAGATATGACCAAAATACGGCAGCTGCTCAAACACAACTGATTGCTGTTTTCGTGTGATCAGTTCGGTAATTGAGCGATCAGTTAGACCATGATAAAATCCGATTTTGCCCAACTGACGTGAAATACGATTTGTTCCAAATTGAGTTTTCTAATCTGTCCAGTTGGCGGATTGTCATTTGGATAATCCAGTTGAGAGATATCATCAAAATACCGAAGCTCACCAGAAATTCAGTTTGTGCAAAATTCAGTTTCAGCTAGCTTCTTGTGTTTGCAACTTCACACTTGAGTAAATATGTTAGAAACACAATAACAAGTTTTGTTAACATCAAAATCAAGATTGTGAACTTGAAAAGTTCCAACAATCTCCCCCTTTTTGATGATCACAAAACTTGGATAAACAATCAACTCAACTAACATATTTCTCCCCTTTTTGTGTGAATCAAAAAGTCATATTTCAAAACATTTTAAACAAAATTTTCTCCCCCTCAATATCTAAAAATAATCTACTCATTAAAGCTATAATGAGTTCTCCCCCTATATTTTTGAAATTTTGAAAAATGTAAAAGAGGAGGGATAACTAACCAATTTTCTTCATGGCTCATTTTCTACTGTAGCACATATGCTCTGTCTTCAACAAATAAACTGTATTTTCTCGTGCATAATTAGGCTGAAAATTTTATACCGCTGTAAACCTCTACGAGTCTAGTTTGCAATGCAAAAAGCGGTTCGTCATTTGGACACTCGAGCAAGGAGATATGCCATTTTTCCCATGGTCGCTACAAGCTGCGCGAATATTCAGTTTTGCATATATATATGTGTAAAAAATCTGAAATTTCGAATTTTAAACTTCAAAATCAGTTTCAATGTTCTTTCAAGAACAACCCGCTCTGATACCACTTGTTGGGATCGGTTAGGGGGATCACCGTTGAGCTACAATAGCTCGGTTCTTGAAATATTGAACACCGATGAATTAAATCGAGTTTGGTTAAAAACCAAGCGGAAGATACTCGAAATAATCCTTCGTAGAAACCGACTAAATATTTTGTAAACCATTTAAGATATATGCAAGTTGAATGAGTAAAAGTATTTCAGTTGAAGCATTTTATCAAACACTTGATATGCAATATTTTGGTATTTCAAGAACACATAAAATGCTTCAACAATGCATCTTTAAAACTATGAAAATGATAAGTAAATGCAATAAACAAATAGACACGAATTTGTTTATGGATGCTCGGAGATTTCAAACACTCCTACGTCACCCCTTCTTCCCCTTGGGAAGGATCCACTAGAAGACTTTGATTCATACAACTCTTTGTACAAACCCCATCCGGAAGGGCAGCACCCAACTAGAACTCCTAGCACTCAAGATTGTAGGCTGCACCTCACAATCAGCATATTGTTTAATGTCCCATATGCAAAGACTACATACACAAGTTTTACGTCTTTGTGCAAGACTCACTCAACTAATCTTTGAACTTCAACTCTCTTGTATATATGTGAGTGATTGTGTGTGAGGAATATATCAGTTACAGTGTACATCTCAAATGTATCCTCACACAAGGGCTTGTGCTCCCAACTAGCTGATTTCTTCATGCTAACTGCCCATGCTTTGAATCCCCTTCAAAAGCTCTTGTTTGATCTTCAAGATGTTGTATTTATAGGCTCCAACAATGATATATACGTTAGACACAAGAATATGACCGTTGGAAAGTTTCTGTACTGTTTCCGAGATTGCAACGGTCAAATTCAGCTTGCTGGACATTTTCTCGACTGGTCAACTCTGGTCAACTGGTCAACTCTGGTCAACTCAACTGGTCATTCAGTTGGACTGGTTCAGTTTCAGTTGGTCAGCAGCTGGTTCAGTTTCAGTTGGTCAGCAACTGGTCAGCAGTTGGTTCAGTTTCAGCAGGTGTGCTGAAATCAGTCTAGCTGATTTCAGTTTGTGCAGAACCGGTAGCTTCATCGTCATTTATCAGCATCTTAAGCTTCGATTAAGACTTTGACTTATAAGAATGATTTGTAGATCTTTGTCTTAGCTTTCCAACGCATACTGAATCGCTTCGTTTCGATAACCGAGCTGAGAGATATGACCAAAATACGGCAGCTGCTCAAACACAACTGATTGCTGTTTTCGTGTGATCAGTTCGGTAATTGAGCGATCAGTTAGACCATGATAAAATTCGATTTTGCCCAACTGACGTGAAATACGATTTGTTCCAAATTGAGTTTTCTAATCTGTCTAGTTGGCGGATTGTCATTTGGATAATCCAGTTGAGAGATATCATCAAAATACCGAAGCTCACCAGAAATTCAGTTTGTGCAAAATTCAGTTTCAGCTAGCTTCTTGTGTTTGCAACTTCACACTTGAGTAAATATGTTAGAAACACAATAACAAGTTTTGTTAACATCAAAATCAAGATTGCGAACTTGAAAAGTTCCAACAATCTCCCCCTTTTTGATGATCACAAAACTTGGATAAACAATCAACTCAACTAACATATTTCTCCCCTTTTTGTGTGAATCAAAAAGTCATATTTCAAAACATTTTAAACAAAATTTTCTCCCCCTCAATATCTAAAAATAATCTACTCATTAAAGCTATAATGAGTTCTCCCCCTATATTTTTGAAATTTTGAAAAATGTAAAAGAGGAGGGATAACTAACCAATTTTCTTCATGGCTCATTTTCTACTGTAGCACATATGCTCTGTCTTCAACAAATAAACTGTATTTTCTCGTGCATAATTAGGCTGCAAATTTTATACCACTGTAAACCTCTACGAGTCTAGTTTGCAATGCAAAAAGCGGTTCGTCATTTGGACACTCGAGCAAGGAGATATGCCATTTTTCCCATGGTCGCTACAAGCTGCGCGAATATTCAGTTTTGCATATATATGTGTAAAAAATCTGAAATTTCGAATTTTAAACTTCAAAATCAGTTTCAATGTTCTTTCAAGAACAACCCGCTCTGATACCACTTGTTGGGATCGGCTAGGGGGATCACCGTTGAGCTACAATAGCTCGGTTCTTGAAATATTGAACACCGATGAATTAAATCGAGTTTGGTTAAAAATCAAGCGGAAGATACTCGAAATAATCCTTCGTAGAAACCGACTAAATATTTTGTAAACCATTTAAGATATATGCAAGTTGAATGAGTAAAAGTATTTCAGTTGAAGCATTTTATCAAACACTTGATATGCAATATTTTGGTATTTGAAGAACACATAAAATGCTTCAACAATGCATCTTTAAAACTATGAAAATGATAAGTAAATGCAATAAACAAATAGACACGAATTTGTTTATGGATGTTCGGAGATTTCAAACACTCCTACGTCACCCCTTCTTCCCCTTGGGAAGGATCCACTAGAAGACTTTGATTCATACAACTCTTTGTACAAACCCCATCCGGAAGGGCAGCACCCAACTAGAACTCCTAGCACTCAAGATTTTAGGCAGCACCTCACAATCAGCATATTGTTTAATGTACCATATGCAAAGACTACATACACAAGTTTTACGTCTTTGTGCAAGACTCACTCAACTAATCTTTGAACTTCAACTCTCTTGTATATATGTGAGTGATTGTGTGTGAGAAATATATCAGTTACAGTGTACATCTCAAATGTATCCTCACACAAGGGCTTGTGTTCTCAACTAGCTGATTTCTTCATGCTAACTGCCCATGCTTTGAATCCCCTTCAAAAGCTCTTGTTTGATCTTCAAGATGTTGTATTTATAGGCTCCAACACTGATATATACGTTAGACACAAGAATATGACCGTTGGAAAGTTTCTGTACTGTTTCCGAGATTGCAACGGTCAAATTCAGCTTGCTGGACATTTTCCCGACTGGTCAACTCTGGTCAACTGGTCAACTATGGTCAACTCAACTGGTCATTCAGTTGGACTGGTTCAGTTTCAGTTGGTCAGCAGCTGGTTCAGTTTCAGTTGGTCAGCAACTGGTCAGCAGTTGGTTCAGTTTCAGCAGGTGTGCTGAAATCAGTCTAGCTGATTTCAGTTTGTGCAGAATCAGTAGTTTCATCGTCATTTATCAGCATCTTAAGCTTCGATTCAGACTTTGATTTATAAGAATGATTTGTAGATCTTTGTCTTAGCTTTCCAACGCATACTGAATCGCTTCGTTTCGATAAACGAGCTGAGAGTTATGACCAAAATACGGCAGCTGCTCAAACACAACTGATTGCTGTTTTCGTGTGATCAGTTCGGTAATTGAGCGACCAGTTAGACCATGATAAATTCCGATTTTGCCCAACTGACGTGAAATACGATTTGTTCCAAATTGAGTTTTCTAATCTGTCTAATTGGCGGATTGTCATTTGGATAATCCAGTTGAGAGATATCATTAAAATACCGAAGCTCGCCAGAAATTCAGTTTCAGCTAGCTTCTTGTGTTTGCAACTTCACACTTGAGTAAATATGTTAGAAACACAATAACAAGTTTTGTTAACATCAAAATCAAGATTGAGAACTTGAAAAGTTCCAACACAGTTCAGAATTCTAAGTTTTTTCAAACGCCGAAAAGGAGAAAATTGTTGGAATTTATAAGTTAAAGAGTTTGAAAAACGGATCAATAACCGAACTGAACACCTGAACTGAACAAGTGACTGAACTGAAAGAATGTAACTGATCTCGAAACTGAAGGAGACTTATCAGACTGAAATTAACTAAGAACTGAAGTAAATAAACTAGTTCTCAATTCTCAAACTGAGGAATCGAATATTATTAAATAGATCGGATATCAAAACTGATAGAGCTAAACTGAATGATCAAACTGAACTGATAGCACAGAGCTCAAACTGAAAGGATATAAGTTAGAACTGATATAGGCTAGCTAAACTGATCAGTCGACCATTTTGACTCCTGATCAGTTAGACACATCATCAGTTGTCATTTGAATATCAGCAGAAAAACTGACACTCCGTACCAAAGTAGAACAGACAACGCATAACAATCTTATACATCGTACTTTTGTCAGAAAAATGATGTCTATATGGACTAAAAGACGACTCAATGGATATCAATAATTAATGCATTCGATGTGACAGTTGAAATTGAAGACTATATATAGCCAATGAGTTCAGTTGTGAAGAGGTTAACGATCGAGTAAGTTTAAAACAACATTCAGTAACGAACAACAAAGAACAATCGGTTTTTTAGTCAGGTGCTACTCATTTTCAAGTTTCTTTTTAGTTTACAAATCGCAATCTAGCTCACAACTCATTTATATACTTGTAGCGTTCAGCCTACTCATTCGAGCTATTCAGTTATCAACTGATATATTTTGTAAGAAAAACTAGGAGTTCCAGATTTGACATTGTCTGAATCCAAACTAAAGTAGGTTATTACAGATTCATTGTAATTAATCAAAGTCTTTTAGTGAATACATATCCTTGAGATAGAAAGGAAGACATATAAGCATTTGATGTCTCTGAACATCCATAAAAATCATTTTTTGTATTATTTAGTTCATTCATTTTTCATGGTACTCTAGCCAAAATATTCAATATATCCTTCAGTTTAATTTTGCATTTTTATTAATTAACTGATCGATATAGACATACAAGATTTCAAGATCAGTTCCTCAAAGAACTGATTCATATTCAAAAAAGAGTTCAAAAAGCCTAAATATTTACTCAATCCTCCTTTCTAAACATTTCATCCATATTAACGGATCCTAACATAAGGATTCCCAAACTTCGACCATGCTATTGAATTTCTTTCGAAGAATGGGGAATGGACATGAGGAAATGACACTGGTGTTGCAGGGTATGAGGGCCCGAATAATGTAGAATTGGCTTTTAAAGTTTTTCCTTTCTTTTGCATTTCCGGCCTTCAGGTCTTGCTTTGATTCTTTTTTCATGTGTAAATAAAAATTTTCTTCAAATTTTTCCCGAATTTCCTCTTTTTTTAAAAAAAGAATTCAAGTAAACAGGGCTAAGATAAGAATAAAAAAAATTCTAAGTGTTGATAAGTAACTTGCCCTTCAAGATTGGGTTAATGTCATCCGGACACATTGAGGAATGAATATAAAATTAAAAAAATTCGCTAAGTGTTAGAAGATAATCGGACACGATTGAATAATTCTAAACACTGGATGAGTACTAATCGTAAACTTTTATGAGGCCAGGTGTTTCGTGAATTTAGATGAGAAAGTGTCACAGCTTTTTTAAAGGCTTTCACCGGAAGCTAGGGCCTCGTGCCTCTTGAGCCTATGAAAGATAGAGTTCTGGAGCCTTATACCTCCCAAACAGTTATAGGAAGTCGGGTCCTCGTGAATCTCGGGCCTAGGAAAAATAAAGTGTTGGGACCTTATAACTTCCAAGCTTTGATAGGAATCCGAGGCCTCATACCTTTCAAACTTATGAAAGATAAAGTGCTGAGGCCTTATATCTTCTGGGTTTTTATAGGAAATCGGAGCATTTCTTCTCTGGGCCTATGAAAGATAAAGTGTTGGAGCTTCATATCTCCCCGTCTTTGATAGGAAGTCAGATCCTTATGCCTCCCGGGCCTATGAAAGATAAAGTGTCGAGGCCTCATATCTCCCGGGCTTTGATAAGTTTTCACATATGTTGAAATGGAAAGATAACTTCATTAATAACCAAAGATCAATACAACTCAGGAATAATACTTTTTAAATGAAAAGCGTTTGAGACATCGACAATGATCATATTCTAAATGCAACACCTCTTAGCTAACTTTTCAAATGACTTTGTAAGGTCCTTCTTATTGGGCTTCCAATATGACGATGTCTCCGGCTAGATTGGCTTTTTTCAGAACAAGATCACCGACTTGAAAATCTCATTGTCGGATCCGCTTGTTGTAAGCTCGCATGACCCAAATTACATAGGCATCCATACGTATGATTGTCCTTTTTTCTTTTTCGTCCACGAGTTCTAAATTTTGAGCCCATGCTACATCATTCCCTAAGTGTAAGCTTTGACCCGTGATGAAGTTTGTCCCATCTCAGCGGGTATCACAACCTCGGTACCATACACTAAGATGAAGGGAACTTCCCCAGTAAATGTCTGGAGAGTGGTTATATAAGCCCATAGAACACTTGGTATTTATTTCACCCAGTATTTCCCAATTCCTTGCAGCCTGGCTCTTAAAACTTGAACTATTGTGTGGTTGACGACCTCGGTTTGCTCATTAGCTTGTGGGTAGACAATAAAGTGAAAGACTGAGCAATATTAATTTCTTTATACAAGGCTTTCACTTTTCGTCCCTGAAACAGTCAGCCATTGGAAGATATCAATTTCCTTGGTAGTCCAAACCGACACACTATGTTCATTCACATGAATCTCGACACTTTCTTTGTTATTCTGGCCAGGGGCTCGGCCTCAACTCATTTGGAGATATAATCTACCGCGACCAACATAATTTTTTTTTCTGCTCGGGCTATCGGAAAGGGTCCTACAATATAAAAGTCATGCTGATCAAAAGGACATGATGCTCGGACATGTTTCATGGTTGAGATCGGGTTATTTTGATCATGTTTGCATCCTTCACAAGGTTTGACTATTTGGATAGTGTCCAAGTTCATGGTAGGCCACCGAATCCAGCTAGCAATGTTTTTCGAGTTAGTGTCATAGCTCCAATATGATCTCTACAACACCCTTCATGAATCTCTGTTTAGTACATACTTGGCTTCTTCCCCTGTTAATCACTTGAGCATCGGGCCCTGATAGGATCATCGATACCACAATCCACTTTACACTACTAAATGAGGAGCCTGTCTTTTGATTTTTCGAGCCACACACAGATCTTCGGGCAAATTAGTGGTTATGATATACTCGAGTAGGGGCATTATCCACGTGTCATCTTGGGGGACCATTGAACCATCCTTTATCAGAGATACATGCTTGGTATGATGAATAATACTCCTCTCTCTTACCCTGCTCAAAGAGGATGCTATTTGTCCAGATTATCAGCCTTTGTATTTTCTTCTTTTGGGATTTGCTCTACACTCCAGTCAGTAATATTTTCTGATAACTCCTGGATAACCCTCAGATACGTCATCGGTCTTTCCTCTCTAACTTTATAAGAACCCTTCATTTGTTAAGTAACCAATTGTAAATATGAAACCCGAGTGGCTCCGGCTTTCCGAGCTGCTTTCATTCCAATTAGAACATATTCATACACAGCCTCATTATTCGAAGCTCGGAAATCCAATCTCACTTTAACTTTAATCTTCTCCCCTGATAGGCTCGTTATAGTTTGTATTTTTGTTGTCATATTTCACATTGTTGCCACTTCAGACATGATTAATTGATATATTTTTTTGTAATTTTTTGTTGAAGGAATTTTCTGCTCTTGGAATAAATATGAGCTAAAAAAAGTGATTTTAGATCATATTTTAAGTTGTCAATATGAACTTTGTGGAGGACTTGAAGCAGAAAAATTCAGAATTGGATTTTCCATCCCTACGTGGAGAGACTAGAACAAATCCCGCCTCGCTTCCCTCCTTACTAGCTGATCCATCCACAATATCCTCCATACTTTTTCTGGCTCGAGCTGAGTCATCTCGGTCAGGAAGTCTGACATGGCTTGCGTTTTAATAGAAGTCCTTGGTCGGTACTCAATATCATGCTCTTTGACTCTATTGTCCACTTTACCAACCTTCCCGAGATATCTGGGTTGGTCATGACTCTTCCAAGCGGGCTATTGTTAAGGGCAATTATAGGATGAGACAAAAAAATGGGGTCTCAATTTTCTTGTTGTGATTACCAGTGCCAAGCGTATCTTCTTGAGCTCAATATACCTCAATTCGGGTCCTCTAAAGGTGTGGATGACACAATAAATAAGCTTTTGATCAGTTCCATCTTCTCGGATAAGGACAAAGCTGACGGCATGCTCAGTGACAGACAGATAAACCCACAACTTCTCTCTTGGCTCAGGTTTCGCCAGAATGGGTAGCCCGACTAGGTGACTTTTCAGACCCTGGAAAGCTTGTAAAAACTTACAATCCCATCCAATTTTCTAGGCCTTTCTCAATATTTGAAAGAAGGGGAAACTGTGATGAGTCAATCTAGATATGAATCAGGATAGATAAACAATCCTTCCTGTGAGCTTCTACATCTCTTTAACAGATTCAGTGGAAGTAATTTTAAAGATAGCTTTTACTTTTTCAGAATTGACCTCAATCCCCCTCTCAGTGATCATGAACCCGAGAAATTTGCCACTCTTGACCCCAAAAATACACTTGACTCGATTTAATTTCACTTCATATTATCTAAGAATTGAAAAAATCTCCTCGAGATCCGAGATTAAACAAGATTTCTCCTTGGAATTTAAGAATATCATCCACATATGCCTCAATATTCTTCCGGGCCTATTCTCAAATATCTTTTTGTTGCGTGTTTTCTTGATTACTCGCAAGCGCACGACGTCAAGTTATAGTAAAATGTAATTTTGAGTACAAGTGTCGATCCCACGAGGAATGTATTTCTAAATTTATATTAATGCTTGTAATTAAAATAGTCTAGATTTTATTTAGAATATTCAATTAACAGATTTGTTCACCTCAATAACTGTAATGCCCAAGAAGTATAGAATTGATAAACCAAGACCGCACCCGCGGTTGAGTGGCAGAAAGTTGGGGGTTTTTGGAAATGGCAAGACCGCACCCGCGGTGCTAGCCAGAGCGCACCCACGGTGCCAACACCGCACCTGCGGTCTAGAACCAAGCGCACCCGCGGTCAAGCTTCGGGAAATTTTGGATGAAGATCAATAGGCATAGCGCACCCGCGGTCATGTAATGAGCGCACCCGCGGTGCAACGTGCAGAACAAAGAATTGGCCACTTGTTTGACATGCAATTGATATATATATATATATATATAGGGGCGATTCTTCACGATTTCATCAGATGAAATCGTGAAGTTCCTCTTCCCTTTTCTTTAAAAGGTTTCCATTTCAAAAACTTGCGATTGTGAGAAATTCGTCTATAAGAATTCAAATCCGACTTCACTTTAGAGTTCCTCTCGACACGAGCTACACAAGGACGTAAGTTTTGTTACGTTTTGAAATGTTTTGGAAATATGATGTTGCTAGAATTACATGTGATTCAGATATGGTGTTTATATTACCATAGACATTGTAGAATTGAAGTCAGATTTAAGAATAGACTGGTTATGAAATTGTTATGATTTGTGAAAGATATTGACTGAGATTCCATATCAGAATTGTGTTATTATTCAGATTATGAATTGTATTGGCACAGATTATGAGTTCCAGTATTATATTTGTGATGTTCAGTTTGACGGGGTTATTCAGATTGTATTGTTATGCCGTCAAAACATCAGTTGAGTTATATTGATCAGATTCAGTATTGATTGAGATTGATCAGACTCAGTAATTACTCAGATTGTATTGTAATGTCGATGACATGAATTAGATTGTATCTTGTTCAGATATTGATCAGATTGTATACCGATTTGAGTATTGATCAGAACAGATTGTGTATTGAGTTATTCACTGATACAGTGTATTTGATATTGTCATTTCAGATTTGATATGGACAGATTTGAATACAGGTCATCGTCTTCATCAGACCGGGACGACAAAGGTATAATTCATGTGATATCTGGGAAGATACAACTCAAATCAGATCTCATTTGAGTTTCCCAATAAAATCACATACTTGATTATTGTTTGTCTTCTGATATGATTATGATTTGTTTATAGACTTTATATTCAAATCTTTTGGAAATGAGCATGCTTTGTTTACAGATTGTTATACATTGCATTTGAGATAGGAGAGTCGTTGACAGCCATTGTCACATATCTAGATGTTCGGTGTATCTCAGCTTAGGAGCAGCCCTGACTCCTATTGCAGTCGTTGATACAACTCAGACCGAAGTCTAGGAATAAGACGTACAGTCACCCCGAGTGGGAGGGTAGGTGACAGCCACTGACGTCTTATTCACACCGGGATCCCTAGAGTTATAGTTGAGTCGAGTCTAGACATGATTTGACTAGAACTGCATGTGTTTAGAGATGTGGTTTCATAGAATATGGAACCCATGTTTATTGCTTTCAGTATGATAGCATGTTTATATGATTTGATTTAAATTGCATGTCTATCTGAAAGGAGTTGCATGCTTATTGTGATTTGATTTCATAGATTATGAAATCTATTACTTTGAATATGTTCATGATAGCATGTTTTATGATTTAGATTGTTTATATACATGCTTACCATGTTTTATACTGGAATTTATTCTCACCGGAGTTATCCGGCTGTTGTCTTGTTTTGTATGTGTGCATGAAAACAGGTGGGACTGGATCGGGGTCAAGAGGATGAGGAGAGAAGAAGAGTTAGCGTGGTGATTCCGGACTTACTGTAGATTTGGTTTATTACTTGAACTTAGTAACTGAACCTTAGACTTAGATTGTACAGTATTGTACTTTTATACTGAAATGTATTTTATACTGAGATGTATATTATTTAGATTCCATTACCTTCCGCATTTACATTTTAAAAAGAAAAATTTTTAGACCCTGTTTATCAGAACTGATAATTAAATCCCAACGACGATTAAGAAGATGATTAGCGTTCGGGTCCCCACAACAGGTGGTATCAGAGCTATAGATCCTTTAGATTGAGATAGTCAGAGTTGATAGATCTTTTAGACTGAGATAGTAGAGAATGAGCGGGGTAGATTGAATTTTCTTCCTTGCATGTGATTGCTAGCATGAGATTTATTATAATGTTGAATTACATTATGGGTGCTAGCATGATTTACTGTTTTCCCTATTACATGTTGTTTGTATCTGAGTTGATTGCAGCATGTAATTACTAAGCCTGGATCAGAACCGAGTCTGAATCAGAGGTATATGATCAGAGGAGGGCTGAGACAGATTATACAGATTGTACATTGATTTGTTTGATATTCAGATATACCGCCTCGGAGAGTTCCAGAAAAGGGCAGTACTTCGTCTGAACAGAGAGATGTATCAGAAACTCAGTTAGAAGAAAAGATGAAAGAATTTCAGTTGTTACAGCCGCTGATTCTGAATGGTACCGAGACATCTGAAGATTGTCAGAACTGGTTTGATGATAAAGAAATACTGTTCGATTTACTTGATTGTACAAATGAACAGAGAGTTAAATGGTGCCTTATCAATTACGAGAAGCCGCCAGGAGTTGGTGGATTACCAGTAGAAGAATGTGGGCACAGAGAGGTACAGTGATGTCGTGGAAAATATTCAGAACTGAATTCTATCGAAGATTTTTCTCAGCTTCGTACCGAGAGGACAATAAATTATAGTTTGAGAATTTGAGCCAAGGGCAGCTGAATATTGACCAATATATTGCTAAATTCTCTACTCTACTGCATTTTGCTCCTCATTTAGCTGGAAATGATGAAGCTGTAGTGAATCAGTTCATCAGAGGGTTGAATTCGGAGGTAGTTGCATTTATGAATTTGCAACGACCTTATCATTTTGCTGATATCTTGAGTAGAGCAAAGAGAGCGAAGATGAGTCTGATTAGACAATTGACAAGGTTGTGTGTGAAGCCACTTCAGACACAGCAATCCCCTCTTCGATATGATCACGGCAGTACGAGTGGGAAGCAAGATTTGCTGAAAGCTCGAAAGAAGGCATTCAAGAAGTTGGGAAGTGGTTCCTCTAGCTCCAGTGGTTCTAGCCCGAGTTATACTGGAGTATATTGCAGGACTTGCGGAGGGAGACATCCCACCGAGCAATGCCAGGGAGTGACTGGTAGATGCAATATTTGTGGACAGCCGGGACACTTTGCTAAAGTCTGTCCCCAGAAGCGTTCCCGAAGATTGTAGGGAACAGAGTTCAGTTGAAAACACAGATCTAGAATTCACAACAGGTACTATTCTTTATGATTCTATTGCATATGTATTGATATATACTAATGCATTTGTTAAGAATATCTTTGACTGAGTTGCATGGAGATATGTTGTATCTGTTGAGTTTGTATGTACGGTAGTATTGATGTCCTTGCTTGTTGAGGAAGTGTTGATATCAGAGATTTCTGTATATATTGTATACTACAGTAAGATGAGAATGAAATAGAAATAGCTTATGATGTACTTGTGTTCCTGATTTGAACGCATTATTGATATGTACATGCTGAACAAGTATAGACATATTGGAGAATTTTTCCAGAAATGGTAAGAGTCAGATCAGAGACGACTGATCAGTGGAGATACCACGATAAGGATTCTAGATTTAGAATTCCTTTGATAGCTGTATTGTATATGACTCGATTAATACAGAAAGGAGCAGATTGCATCCCTATGTATTCAGTAGACCTACTGAAATCGAGCCTAACATTGACAGATATGTCAATGATGTTGAGTTGGCAGACATTAGCCAGATAAGATTTCAGATTTGTGTATTATATTAGAAAGATAGAGTTCAGAATTGAATTGAGATCAGACATTGATTGTATGTTAGAATTCAGTACAGAATGATATTAAATGTACAGAATGATACAGAATAAATTGAAAGATCAGTAGAAGAGTACCGACCAAGAGTACATCTGATTTTGTGATACTCTTTGGCACGTGTCAGTATATTCAGAGATATTCTGATGAATTCTATGCTCATTATATCTATGAAATTTTGATATATTTGCAGCATCTGATTGACTGAATAGAATATTTGAAGATTGTATTGAATATTCTGAGAACTGTAATGATTGTATACAAAAATTGTTCAGATAAGAATCCTGCTTGAAACAGATTGTATTCAGAGTATGCGTTATCTGAAGTTAGTATACAGATTGATTTCGATACCGTTGAGATTTCGAGCAGTGACTGATAAGATACCGATATCAGAAAGACCAGAAAGTTCAGAAATGTCAGAATTGTCAGAGATATATTTTGTCTGATTTGACAAATTATTTTGTTCAACTATTGTTTTATATCTGCTTGAGTATTGATATTGCTCTAAATCAGTATTTGAGACATCTTATATTGTTTTGGGAGCATATTTTATTTGCAGATGAGATATACCAGTTGATCAGAATGACATGAAGATATTTATCAGAAATCCTTGTTTTATGAGTTCATTGAACTCACTAGATCTGTATAGGATATTGATATTTCGTTTCTGATTTGATATTACCGTGTTTTGAATCCGTATATGCTACAGATTAGTGTGAACTAGAGGGAGTATGTACAGTTTCAACCGAATCAGATTTGAATTCATGCGTGACAGTAATTTAAGAATGTGATCAGAATGATCAGAACGTGATTGTAATATTCAGATCAGAGTAACAGATATGTGATTCCGTATTTTATATGAGACTGATTATCATGTGATATCAGAAATTTTCAGAATGGTCAACAGAATTTGATATCGATAGTCAGAGCCGAATACCAGGTAGGTATATTTTCTTTCATTTATGTTATTAACTGATTTGTTATATCAAATAGTTCGAATCAGAAATCACAGATAGGGTCAGAAATGTACCGTGGGAAATTCAGTTTTCAGTCTGATGATTGAGAATGTATTGTATGCGAACAGATAGTTGTGATATAGACAGATGAGATCAGTTATAACAGAATTGTATTAAAATGTTGGCAGAAATTGTACTGATACGTCTGAATTGCTAACAGAAAAGACAGAAAAATAGAAATTAGAAGATTTATTACAGAATTGTACAGTTTTAATTAGAAATGGGAGTACATTTTTATAGCATCCGTAATGAAATTACTGCCATTTTCTACAGATTGTGAAATATGATATGATTAAGATTGACAGATTGTTCAATCTATATCTATCAGTTTGTACCAGATAATGTACAAACATGACAAATGACACAGATCGGTGTCAGAAAAGTGGTCAGAAAGATCAGAATGTCATAGTAGATTATGTCAGATTGTGATTTTGCTTGAGTTTGTATTCGTGACAGAATATATCATGAACTCTTTCTTAGATCGTTTCACAGATTGACAGGCAGTTAGAATATGTTATCCAGATATTGGAAGACTTGGATACAGCTTTGATGCTGGATGTTAGCACTAATTAATATGATTTATTATCATTGTGTGACAATAGCTATGAGCTTATCAGATAGGTAAGGAGATAGTTATAGACAAGACAGTATACGACGAGTACTACAGATTTCTTTTGAAGAAAATTCAAAGGAAGATGAAGATAGTTCAGAATGGACATATTTAAGAACCCAATGTCGGATGATGACGATTGGTATTTGAAGCTAAAGATGGTAGATGCCTTTGTTTGGGAAGAAACAGATTTGATAACAGCAGATGGTACTGATAGGTGATGATCTGTAGATTGGTTTATACGGACGTGTATAGCCAGTAATGCGAGACTGATTTTGTCAGAAGAATTGAAGAAGTGTTATGACATGACACTTAACGAATTCTTATTCCAGACTGGAATTAGATATGGGAGTTTAGTTTAAACTCTGTGATACATTTCTTCATGATATCTTTGAATTGATTGTTATGAGTTCGAGGACGAACTCAGATCTAAGAGGGGGAGAAATGTAATGCCCAAGAAGTATAGAATTGATAAACCAAGACCGCACCCGCGATTGAGTGGCAGAAAGTTGGGGGTTTTTGGAAATGGCAAGACCGCACCTGCGGTGCTAGCCAGAGCGCACCCGCGGTGCCAACACCGCACCCACGGTCTAGAACCAAGCGCACCCGCGGTCAAGCTTCGGGAAATTTTGGATAAAGATCAATAGGCATAGCGCACCCGCGGTCATGTAATGAGCGCACCCGCGGTGAAACGTGCAGAACAAAGAATTGGCCACTTGTTTGACATGCAATTGATATATATATATATATAGGGGTGATTCTTCACGATTTCATCAGATGAAATCGTGAAGTTCCTCTTCCCTTTTCTTTAAAAGGTTTTCATTTCAAAAACTTGCGATTGTGAGAAATTCGTCTATCAGAATTCAAATCTGACTTCAGTTTTGAGTTCCTCTCGACACGAGCTACACAAGGACGTAAGTTTTGTTACGTTTTGAAATGTTTTGGAAATATGATGTTGCTAGAATTACATGTGATTCAGATATGGCGTTTATATTACCATAGACAATGTAGAATTGAAGTCAGATTTAAGAATAGACTGGTTATGAAATTGTTATGATTTGTGAAAGATATTGACTGAGATTCCATATCAGAATTGTGTTAGTATTCAGATTATGAATTGTATTGGCACAGATTATGAGTTCCAGTATTATATTTGTGATGTTCAGTTTGACGGGGTTATTCAGATTGTATTGTTATGCCGTCAAAACATCAGTTGAGTTATATTGATCAGATTCAGTATTGATTGAGATTGATCAGACTCAGTAATTACTCAGATTGTATTGTAATGTCGATGACATGAATTAGATTGTATCTTGTTCAGATATTGATCAGATTGTATACCGATTTGAGTATTGATCAGAACAGATTGTGTATTGAGTTATTCACTGATACAGTGTATTTGATATTGTCATTTCAGATTTGATATGGACAGATTTGAATACAGGTCATCGTCTTCCTCAGACCGGGACGACAAATGTATAATTCATGTGATATCTGGGAAGATACAACTCAAATCAGATCTCATTTGAGTTTCCCAATAAAATCACATACTTGATTATTGTTTGTCTTCTGATATGATTATGATTTGTTTATAGACTTTATATTCAAATCTTTTGGAAATGAGCATGCTTTGTTTACAGATTGTTATACATTGCATTTGAGATAGGAGAGTCGTTGACAACCATTGTCACATATCTAGATGTTCGGTGTATCTCAGCTTAGGAGCAGCCCTGACTCCTATTGCAGTCGTTGATACAAGCTCAGACCGAAGTCTAGGAATAAGACGTACAGTCACCCCGAGTGGGAGGGTAGGTGACAGCCATTGACGTCTTATTCACACCGGGATCCCTAGAGTTATAGTTGAGTCGAGTCTAGACATGATTTGACTAGAACTGCATGTGTTTAGAGATGTGGTTTCATAGAATATGGAACCCATGTTTATTGCTTTCAGTATGATAGCATGTTTATATGATTTGATTTAAATTGCATGTCTATCTGAAAGGAGTTGCATGCTTATTGTGATTTGATTTCATAGATTATGAAATCTATTACTTTGAATATGTTCATGATAGCATGTTTTATGATTTAGATTGTTTATATACATGCTTACCATGTTTTATACTGTGATTTATTCTCACCGGAGTTATCCGGCTGTTGTCTTGTTTTGTATGTGTGCATGACAACAGGTGGGACTGGATCGGGGTCAAGAGGATGAGGAGAGAAGAAGAGTTAGCGTGGTGATTCCGGACTTACTGTAGATTTGGTTTATTACTTGAACTTAGTAACTGAACCTTAGACTTAGATTGTACAGTATTGTACTTTTATACTGAAATGAATTTTATACTGAGATGTATATTATTTAGATTCCATTACCTTCCGCATTTACATTTTAAAAAGAAAAATTTTTAGACCATGTTTATCAGAACTGATAATTAAATCCCAACGACGATTAAGAAGATGATTAGCGTCCGGGTCCCCACAATAACTAGATTGAAAATAAATTTAATTGTATTACCAAACAAAGTTGAACAACAATGGAAATAAAGATCTAGAGGTCTGACTTCACGCAACTATCCACCATGTGCTATTTTGTGTAGCTATATTATAATTGTCCTTCTTATTCATTAACCAAGAATTCTATAATCATCTACTCCCTCTCCCGAGTGCTAAGTAGATGCTAATTATCTAACAAAGGATTGTAACGTCCTCATCAACAATCTATAATTAAATAACACAATAAGCACTAACTTCTTTTTATGGCTTCAATAGCAATAGATGTCCTCCCGAACTATATAAATACCATTGATGTATTTTTCCCTTTCTTGTTTATAAATTCCCTTTTCCAAGTGATAATTATAAACATAAGATCATCAATAGCAATAATGAAAGCATTAAGATTGGAAAAACACAAATGAACAATAAAAAAACTTATATAGCATAAATCATAAATCCCAACACATGGTTTCTAGTTTTGTTCCATCATTCCTCTAGAAATAAAAATTAGTTCATAATAAAAATAACACAACAATACATGAATATTAAACAAAACATATCAAATAAGAGAAAAAAATAAGGAAAGAAGAACTTAGAACAAGAGTTTTGGAGTGTAATGAAATTTCTGTCCAAAATTGTGCAAGAACTTTCCCAAGATCTTCAATCTCTTCTTTGTAGCCTCCACCCTTTTCCTTTGCTCCTCTCTAACCTAGATGATGAATAATAGAGGCCTTTTATAGTCCTAGACAAATCTTATACGCAAAACATGAAAGTCAGCAACTCCCATGCGCAGCACACCAAAGTTTCAGAATTTCCGGACTCTGTCTGTGCATGACCGCGGGTGCGGTGTTAGGAGGGACCGCGGGTGCGGTGCTGCTTCGGCAGAATAATCCTTTGCACCTTCTAATTCATCACTATACTACTCCAAATTCTCATTTCTAAGCTTCCAAACTACAATAACAAAAACAACAACAAATCAAATAAAACCTGCTCAAGAATCACAAAATTCCAAGTTAAAAATAAGTAATAAAAGTACAATAAATTGCACTTATCAAACTCCCCCAAACTTAAGATTTTGCTAGTCCCGAGCAAAACAAAACATCAAAAACAACCAAACAAATCATGAAATATTTTATAGAACTTGGCCTCAAGATAAATTTAAAATGTTTCATGCATTCACAATTCACATCAATTCAACTACTTGTTCATCCGGATAAGATCAGGTGATCGGTTAATTTTCTTAACTTCTAATCTCTTCAACCATGTTTCAAATCATTTTCAATTGATTTCAAATTTTTACAAACACACATCACAAGGTCTTTTTCGGTAAAAATTGGGTTCAAAGCAATATTCATTCAAGAAAGGGATACCCAATAAATATTTGATTCAATGAGGTGTGTGTAAAATTGATCAAGATTCTTACTCAATGAAAGTGTTTATCGATTGTCCATAAGCTAGATCCTCCCAATCACTCTCCACTAGTATATTGGACAACTATGACTAGGTTAATAGGATTTTAAATGGTTATAATGTTAGGCCTCGGTTCATGGCTACAAATAAAGATTAAGAGTTCAAATAAGGGAGTAAATTGAATTTCATCTCTTTTTTGCAAATTCCACTATTTCTTTTATCTCCATTATTTTTTTTTCTTTATTCATTTCATCTCTTTTTTCTCCCCTTTTTTTCTCCAACTTCATCAATGTAAAATCATTCATTTTTCTTTTTCTTTGGTAGGAGAATATCACTTGCTTTAATCTTTTGAATTCTTACTCCCTTGAGAAGGTAGGAAATAATTGTATAAGATATTCAAAAGGTTGGTAATTGTGGGATACTTGAAAAAAAATATTCGAATGTGGGTCTTTTACACATATTTACGTGTGCCATTCAAATTCATATAAGCTCAAAGAGGTGACAAATGATAAATTAATTTTATTTGGTAGCTTGAAAGGCTCAATCGATCCAAAAATCACCTAAATCATAATTTGTCCGTATTTCACCTCGAGTGATGTTTGGATAGTTCTAGACAAAATCTCAATTCACCAACACAGAGTAGAATCTAATCCTCGTGAAAATGGTGCCTCAATGCATCAACCAAATACATATATATTCAAAAAGAAAAGTGCTTGGCTTCCAAGGAATTTCAAAAACACAATTCTTTGTACATATTGGCTCAAAAGGGCTTCAAATGAATGTTTATGAACAATATACATAGCCCAAATAAAATCAAAGATTGCCTCAATCATTTATGTGTTTGCAAAAAATTTATTTCAATATCCAATGAAAATTACAAAGTTTTATAGAAATTATAAGTCTCAAACTTACCAATTCTCATGATTATTCTCTAAATTTTTCAAACTGATCGATTAACATGAATGTAATGCATGACCTTTATTTTTCAAAATATTTTCATCATTGGCTAATTCATAAAAAAATTTCATGACTAAAAACACAAAAAATAACCTAAATAAATAAACAAATAAATAAACACGCCAAATGAAATAAAATAAAACACAAAAAATTTAAACACACCAAATAAAATAAACTAAATCTCCCTAAAACTTAAACATGTGCATCGTCCTCGATGTAAATAAGCATGATAAATAGGAGAATACACATACACTGGGCAACGACCGTCAGTGGTCATTGCCATCATCCTCATCTTCGTCGTTGTGGGGTGGTTGGAACTCCGGCGGGTGGTAAACAGGTGGCCACTGTGGAGGAGGTGGAAATGGATGACCAGAAGTGGAAGCAGATGGAAATTGCTGAGCCAACACCGATGTGAAATCCATCATGTACCCCATGAATGTATCGGTTCTATACCGAAACGCATCCATCTCTTGGCGTTGAACTCGCATGTCCTCTTCCAACATAGTCAATCTGTCTCTCCTGTGCATTTGTTGCGGTGGTGGTTCTTGTGCCTGGGGTTGGTCACGTCTCTCTGCAGCTCTCCTATTGAATTCCCTTTCAGCTCTACGTGCTGCAGCTTGGTCATTTCTGACTCCCACAAATGGTTGAATAACCAAAATTTCATTCTTTGGCTTCAACAACTCTTCATTCGTAGCCCAAGTAACTCCCGCATGTTGGCATAAAACAGTGATGAGAGAGGGGTGGAGAAGTCCACTCGGAGAGTTACCTCTTGCATAGTAGAGAATCGAATTTTGAAGCAATTGACCTAGATCAATTGTCTTCCCTGTCATAATGCAAAAAGTGAGGATGACCCTCTCCTTGATGACAGTAGTGGTGTGTTCGGTAGGCTTGATCCTAGCAGAAATGAATGAATACCAATGTTTCGCAACAGTCTTCAGATCAGACTTTGCTAGGCTCAAGTGCACATCGTCCCTCATTCTCCATTCGGCTCCCTGTATGCAAATTGTTTGAAGAATACTGTTATAATCAACCTGCTTGTTCCTGTATTCTTCATATTCGTCGTGCATGATTGCAGGGATGTCATATAACGTGTTAATGTATGTGCATCAAAGGCTACCCATTTTCCTCGCACAAACACCGTCAACCGATCATACCTAACCTTGAGGTTAGCTGTAGTAGCCCGAATTCCAATTGGGTAATTAACGGAGTATTGGTGATTAAGAAGGTTTAAGGTGTAATTTTGACCGAGTCATGATCGGACGGACCGAAGATGGTTCGGAAGCACCGAAGAGTTCGTAAGGTCCGAAGTGGGTTCGGTGGATCCGACCATTAGGTGTCAAGAGTTGATCGACACGTGGGAGTTCGGACGTTCCGAAGTGTATGATCGGAGGATCCGATCATGAGCTGTCAAGAGCCAATGGACACGTAGCGTTCGGACGTTCCGAAGTGTTGTTCGGAGGATCCGAACATGGCCTATAAATAGCGCTCGGATTTCCTCATTTTGACTTGCCATTTCTTGAGATTGAGTCTTTAGTGAGAGATTTGGAAGGTTCTAGGGTAGTAGTTGGTCGAGCGATAGCCAAGAGCTGCCAGGAGTAGTAGCGTAGCGGCGCCTGAGTTACGAGGCAATCGACATCAAAGGGCTGTCGACGGACGAAGGTAAACCCTAAACCTTTGGTAGTACTAGGGAGTACTGGTTTTGCTAGTCGAGCATGGTAGTATTGATTGAGTATGCTTTTGATGCGTAGGCTTGTTCTAGACCTGATTAGCGGTGTTGCGTAAGGCTAGGCTTGCTGTGATAGAGGTACGAAAGTACTATCCGAGATATCCTGGTTGAGTATACATTCTTATATGTGTTGCATGATTATGTGGTGCATTGATATATGTCATATGATGCATGCTATTATGTCACGTTTATTACTGCACGTTGCATTTCATGTTGAGCCGTATCTTCTTCGAGATAGCCTTTGCTGTTGAGCTGTATCTCTTTCGAGATAAGCTATATCTTGGGGCCGCTCAGCCCTGTCTTGTGGACGCATGGACACCGAGAGTACACAGTGGCCGACGGGTCGGGAGGGCTTCGGTGGTCCGGGACATTTTTAGGTCCACGTCTGTCTTGTAGTGGATGCAGTGACCCAGAGGTGTACCGCGCGGCACTATCCACTTGGCGCCTCTAGACTGAGCATTGTTGAGATCCTTTTGTGATTCCTGTTTCTTGACTACCCCGGTATCATGATCATAGCATGTGCATTTCATATAGGTCTGTATACTCATACTTTTGTACTGGGCGTTCTTATCGCTCACGTCCTCGGTTTTGTTTATTCTTGGACACCCCATTCCCACGGGGCAGGCCTCAGGTTGGACAGCTCAGGAGGAGCAGGAGGAGGACGTTGAGTATCTGGTTGGTTTAGTTTATCGGTATTGTTTTGATTCGATATGGTTGTATTGGATATTTTATTTTGAGTTATTCTAGACTTCGATTGGGTTGTATAATCGGTATTGTTGTTGACTTTTCCGCTGTTATCTCTGATTATTGTTAATTAGGTTATTTGCATGCTTAGTTTTTGATTAGTAGGTGATTCTGGAATGGGTCACTACATTTATGGTATCAGAGCATGCGTACGATTTTGGGATATAGATTTCTGTTTTAGGATTTCCGTTGACCAATTTACTAGTTTCCCTATTCTATTGTTGTAGCGATGGCTGACCACTTTGGTGATGAGAGTAGTCAGGGAAGTGTAGGTCGTTGGGGTGACCAGGACGATCGTAGGCGTCATCGTGAACATCGTCATCGTCGGGATGGTCCTAGGCGTTTTGATATGCATCGTTTCATGCAGATGGGGCCTAAGCCTCTAGTTGGTGGAGAGACTCCTGATGATGCTGAGGATTGGATAGAGCGCATGGAGAGTTGTTTCCGTGCATTCCAGTGCACCGAGGAGCAGAAGATAGAGACTCTTAGTTTTCTCCTCGAGGGCCGTGCTCGCAAGTGGTGGCGATCGACTTCTGCGCCGATAGTTCAGTCGCAGGGTAGAGCGACTTGGGTCGATTTCCGTGCAGCGTTCATGCAGCTGTACTTTCCTCCAGCCCTTCGCCAGGCCAAGACGATTGAGCTCCTGAACCTTAAGCAGGGGAGTATGTCTGTTGATGAGTATCAGCAGAAATTCTTCGAGTTGTTACCCTTTGCGCCTCATATCAGTGGCAGTTCTGAAGCCAAGTACGATCATTTCCTTCAGGGCCTTAACCAGGAGATCTTTGATCGAGTCACTGTCTGTGATAATCCTACTTCGTACGATGGGTTGGTGAACCGGTGTCGTCAAGCAGAGATCAGTCTCCAGCGTGGTAGGGCTATTCTTTCTTCTAGACCTCCGAGTGTTTTGAGCCCTCGACCTCAGTCTTTCAAGAAATCTGGTTCTTCTTCTTCTGGATCTGGATCAAGGTCTAGCGGTGTTGTTCGCTTTGGTGAGAAGAAGGATTCTTGTGCGCATTGTGGGAAGAACCATCCATCGGAGCAATGCCGATTAGCAGCAGGAGCTTGTTTTCAGTGCGGAGAGATGGGTCATATCAAGAAGAATTGTCCTCAGTTGCGAGGTGGAGCAGGATCTGGTTCTGGATCCCAGACGACTGTTCAGCAGAGGAGACAGGGTCAGGCAGTGGGTAGTTCGAATCTTCGACCTCGTGCCCAAGGTCAGGTTTTTGCGCTGAACCAGGATCAGCCTGAGATGTAATTGTTATACAGTTGTAATGAAGAATATTTGCAGTGTATTGCAATGGTGTTTTATTCTCTTGCCTAGATTTCGAGGACGAAATCTTTTTAAGGGGGGGAGAATGTAGTAGCCCGAATTCCAAATTGGGTAATTAACGGAGTATTGGTGATTAAGAAGGTTTAAGGTGTAATTTTGACCGAGTCATGATCGGACGGACCGAAGATGGTTCGGAAGCACCGAAGAGTTCGTAAGGTCCGAAGTGGGTTCGGTGGATCCGACCATTAGGTGTCAAGAGTTGATCGACACGTGGGAGTTCGGACGTTCCGAAGTGTATGATCGGAGGATCCGATCATGAGCTGTCAAGAGCCAATGGACACGTAGCGTTCGGACGTTCCGAAGTGTTGTTCGGAGGATCCGAACATGGCCTATAAATAGTGCTCGGATTTCCTCATTTTGACTTGCCATTTCTTGAGATTGAGTCTTTAGTGAGAGATTTGGAAGGTTCTAGGGTAGTAGTTGGTCGAGCGATAGCCAAGAGCTGCCAGGAGTAGTAGCGTAGCGGCGCCTGAGTTACGAGGCAATCGACATCAAAGGGCTGTCGACGGACGAAGGTAAACCCTAAACCTTTGGTAGTACTAGGGAGTACTGGTTTTGCTAGTCGAGCATGGTAGTATTGATTGAGTATGCTTTTGATGCGTAGGCTTGTTCTAGACCTGATTAGCGGTGTTGCGTAAGGCTAGGCTTGCTGTGATAGAGGTACGAAAGTACTATCCGAGATATCCTGGTTGAGTATACATTCTTATATGTGTTGCATGATTATGTGGTGCATTGATATATGTCATATGATGCATGCTATTATGTCACGTTTATTACTGCACGTTGCATTTCATGTTGAGCCGTATCTTCTTCGAGATAGCCTTTGCTGTTGAGCTGTATCTCTTTCGAGATAAGCTATATCTTGGGGCCGCTCAGCCCTGTCTTGTGGACGCATGGACACCGAGAGTACACAGTGGCCGACGGGTCGGGAGGGCTTCGGTGGTCCGGGACATTTTTAGGTCCACGTCTGTCTTGTAGTGGATGCAGTGACCCAGAGGTGTACCGCGCGGCACTATCCACTTGGCGCCTCTAGACTGAGCATTGTTGAGATCCTTTTGTGATTCCTGTTTCTTGACTACCCCGGTATCATGATCATAGCATGTGCATTTCATATAGGTCTGTATACTCATACTTTTGTACTGGGCGTTCTTATCGCTCACGTCCTCGGTTTTGTTTATTCTTGGACACCCCATTCCCACGGGGCAGGCCTCAGGTTGGACAGCTCAGGAGGAGCAGGAGGAGGACGTTGAGTATCTGGTTGGTTTAGTTTATCGGTATTGTTTTGATTCGATATGGTTGTATTGGATATTTTATTTTGAGTTATTCTAGACTTCGATTGGGTTGTATAATCGGTATTGTTGTTGACTTTTCCGCTGTTATCTCTGATTATTGTTAATTAGGTTATTTGCATGCTTAGTTTTTGATTAGTAGGTGATTCTGGAATGGGTCACTACATTAGCATAGAACTCTCTCACCAATGAAATGACAGCATCTTGTGGCTGCCTGCCAAATTCTTCCCACTGCCGAGCCCTAAGCATTTGTCCAATTTCAGCATGAGGGGCACTAAGATCAAATCGCCTTTCTTTTATAATGCTTCTATTCAAAATCTTGCCATATTGCTCCTCCGCCTTTTCATCATAAAACCGACTTGCATCGTAATTCACAGTTGATGAGGATGATGCACCCTTAGATTGTTTTCTTCTTGGAGGCATTATATCAAACACCTTTCAAACGACAACTTCACTTCAACCCACTTCTCAAAATACAAGGATTCTTGCACTCCCCCAAACTACTACTCACAATATCCACACCTCAACAATTTATTCAACAATCAATCAACAATATCCCCAAAATCAAGAATGTGCTTCACCAAATGAATTTTTCCTTCCAAAACAACTATCACCAACAAATTTCGAATATATCAACAAATTTGCAATGAATTTGCTCACCTTGGGTGTGTTGAATTGTTTCTTAAAGAACAAAAACAAAGTTTTGTTCAAATTCTTGAAGAAATTTTCGAGCCCCTTTTCAACCCTAGGTTGGATGTTGATTTTGGTGGAAAGGAATATGATTTTTTATGGAATGAGTGAAGCTATGTAGGTTGTAGTGGTGAATTTGTTGAAGAAATGACAAAAATTAAGTGTGAGAAGAGTGTTTTTGAGTAGGGATTTCGAAATGGAAGAGGGAATTGTGAGAAGTGTTCTTCGTTTGTGTGTGTTTCTGCCCGATTCTATCTTTAAAAAGCACGACCGCGGGTGCGGTATATGGGAGACCGCGGGTGCGGTATGGTTTCGACTGTGTTTGATAATCCTGCATTGCACGACCGCGGGTGCGGTACCTCTTCGGGGCTTCAGCGCATTTTTCATTTTAATTGACCGCGGGTGCGGTGTTAGGCGTACCGCGGGTGCGGTGCATGTTCGGCATTTCATGCATTTGTTCAACATTGCAAGACCGCGGGTGCGGTTGTGTTAGCACCGCGGGTGCGGTGGTGCTTCGGCACTCCTAGCGTAGGGGCGGTGTCTTTGTACCGCGGGTGCACTCCTGCTTCGAATTTTCTTCTCAAATTTTCAGTCCTGAAAAGAAAACAATTGGGATTCATTAAATTTGGGAAGATATAAGCACACATTATATCAAAAATACACTACAAAAATAACATGATACAAAAATAAAATCAACACCGAAATCAAAATGCAAATGAAAAACAAAAATTTGGGTTGCCTCCCAATAAGCGCTTGGTTTAACGTCATCAGTCTGACTACCATCAGTCTATATCAAGTTGATCCGCCCAAAGGAATGTTGTCAAGGTGCGTTACTTCATTTCCATAGTATGGCTTAACTCTTTGCCCGTTCACCTTGAAAGTCCTCCCATCACTGCATTTTAGCTCGATCGCTCCATGAGGATACACTGTCTCCACCAAAAATGGACCTGACCAACGCGATTTCAACTTACCAGGAAACAATCTCAGTCGAGAATTGAATAGTAACACCTGTTGTCCTGGTTTGAAGTTTCGTCGAAGAATCTGCTTGTCATGCCATTTCTTGGTCTTTTCCTTGTATATCTTGGCATTTTTGTAAGCATCATTTTTGAATTCTTCCATCTCATTCAACTGCAACAGTCGTTGCTCTCCCGATGCTCCCATATCAAAATTGAGCTTTTTGACAGCCCAAAATGCTTTGTGCTCCAGTTCCAAAGGTAGATGGCAAGCTTTCCCAAAGACCAACCTATACGGTGACATCCCAACAAGGGTCTTGTATGCAGTCCTGTACGCCCATAATGCATCATCTAGCTTGATCGCCCAATCCTTCCGGTTTGTCTTCACTGTCTTTTCTAGTATTTGCTTGATCTCCCGGTTGGATATCTCCGCTTGCCCATTAGCTTGCGGGTGGTATGCCAGTGTCACCCTGTGCTTCACATCATACTTGTCCAATAGTGAGTTAAAAATTTTGTTACAGAAATACGTACCTTCATCACTGATAATAGCTCTAGGCGTTCCGAATCTTGTGAAGATGTTCCTGTGGACAAACTTAACAACAACTCGAGCATCATTAGTACTGGTGGCGACTGCTTCCACCCACTTTGACACATAATCAACAGCAAGTAAAATGTAAGATTGACCAAAAGAGGATGGGAATGGACCCATAAAATCAATACCCCAGACATCAAAAAGTTCCACCTCCGAAATATTTGTTAGTGGTAATTCATGTCGTCTAGAAATATTGCCAACTCTTTGGCATTTATCACATGACTTGACTAGAGTATAACTGTCTTTAAATAAATTAGGCCAATAGAAACCTGACTGTAATACCTTAGCTGCTGTTCTAGATGCTCCAAAGTGTCCACCGTAGGGTGAGGAATGACACTGCTCTAGAATCATACCCGCTTCTTCCTCTGCTACACATTTTCTGATTATCTGATCAGCGCATCTCTTGAACAAGAACGGATCGCCCCACAGATAAAACTTGGCATCATGAAGAAATTTCTTCTTTTGATGATAAGTTAAATCTGAAGGTAATTCTCCTGCAGCAAGGAAATTAGCTATATCTGCAAACCACGGATGTGTAACACTTACCTTGAAAATTTGTTCATCTGGGAATGACTCGTTGATAGCTCCACCTTCAGTTCTTTCTTCAAGCTCTAGTCGTGATAGGTGATCAGCCACCTGGTTCTCACAACCTTTCTTGTCTTTGACCTCAAAGTCAAATTCTTGAAGTAGGAGTATCCATCGCATTAACCTGGGCTTGGCATCCTTTTGGCAAATAAATAGCGAAGAGCTGCATGGTCAGTGAAAACAGTTACCTTGGTGCCTATGAGATATGTTCTGAACTTGTCAAATGCAAACACCACTGCTAGCATCTCTTTTTCAGTAGTTGTATAGTTTTGTTGGGCTGCATTAAGTGTACGACTTGCATAGTATATAGCCTTGAACATCTTATCTCGCCTCTGTCCCAATGCTGCTCCCACAGCATAGTCGCTAGCATCGCACATGAGCTCAAAAGGCTCCTTCCAATCAGGTACTATCATAATGGGAGCAGAAATCAGTGCTTTCTTGATCCTGTTAAACGCCTGCAAACAATCATCGTCAAAAATAAATGTCGAATCTTTCTCTAACAATTTACATAAAGGTCTAGTAATTTTAGAGAAATCTTTAATATAACGACGATAAAACCCAGCATGTCCCAAGAAGCTTCTGATCCCTTTAACATTCTTTGGTGGTGGAAGATTTTCAATTGCCAAAACTTTGGCCCTGTCAACTTCTATTCCTTTAGCCGAAATTTTATGGCCAAGCACAATACCTTCTGGAACCATGAAGTGACATTTTTCCCAATTTAAAACTAGATTCTTCGCCTGACATCTCTGCAAAACAAGCATCAGATTTTGCAAACAGTGATCAAAAGATGAACCAAACACAGAAATATCATCCATAAAAACATCCATTATTTTGCTCAACCATGTCAGAAAATATGGCCATCATACACCTCTGAAACGTAGCAGGTGCATTGCACAATCCAAATGGCATTCTCCTAAAAGAAAATTTACCGTAGGGCAAGTGAAGGTAGTCTTCTCCTGATCCTCCGGTGCTATGACAATCTGATTGTAACCTGAATAACCATCTAGAAAGCAATAATAATGATAACCACCTACTCTATCAAGCATCTGGTCAATAAATGGAAGTGGGAAGTGATCTTTCCTAGTAGCATCATTCAATTTCCTGTAGTCTATGCATACTCGCCAACCAGTCACTGGACGAGTTGAAATCAATTCATTGCTCTCATTTCTCACTACAGTTATTCCTCCCTTCTTAGGCACTACTTGTACTGGTGAAACCCACGAGCTATCAGATATAGCATAAATAACACCAGCATTTAACAATTTTAATAACTCAGCCCTCACAACCTCTTTCATTGCTGGATTAAGCCTTCTCTGATGATCAACATAGGGTGAATATGACTCCTGCATCAAAATTTTATGCATACAAACAGTAGGGCTAATCCCATTTATATCAGCAATTGTCCATCCCAAAGCAGATTTAAATTCTCTCAACACTCTCAACAATTTTTCTTTTTCAGTACAAGTAAGAAAGGAAGAGATGATTACTGGATATGTTGAATTTTCACCTAAAAATGCATAACAAAGGTGGCTAGGCAATTCCTTCAATTCAGGAAATGCTTTTGGTACCTCTTTACTTGCATCTTCAAGTAATTATACATGATGCACATCACTCTTTTCTTTAGGCATTGTATCGAGAGCAAGTAACTCCTCTTGCACGTCCCAATCATCTTCATCCACTGTAGATGTCGATTCCAACAAGCATCTCTCCAAGGAATCTTTCGTCAATCTACCTGCACCAACATGAGATACACATGAATCAATTACATAAATACTATTACAAGTACTTACCTCATTTGGTTCTTTGATTGTGTTGTAGATGTTGAACATAACTTCTTCTCCACCTACTCTCAATGTAAGCTCACCCTTGTGTACATCAATCAAAGCTTTTCCGGTGGCCAAGAATGGCCTTCCAAAGATAAGCGGAGTGTCCTGATCTTCTTCCATATCTAGAATGACAAAATCAGCAGGAAATATAAATTTGTCTACCTTTACCAGAACATCCTCCACTATACCCCGTGGATATGTAAGTGATCTGTCCGCCAGCTGCAGGGTAATAGTGCTAGGCTTCACCTCGCCAAGCTCTAAAGTCCTGTAAATAGAAAAAGGCATTAAATTAATACTGGCACCTAAATCACATAAAGCTTTATTTATTCTAGAACCACCAATAACACAAGGAATAGTAAAACTCCCTGGATCTTTGAGTTTCTGTGGTAGTTTCCTTTGGAGTATGGCGCTACACTCTTCTGTCAGCTTCACTGTCTCAAACTCATGCAACTTCCTCTTCTTTGACATCACATCTTTGATGAACTTTGCATAGTTTGGCATTTGCTCTAAAGCATCAGCAAATGGAATGTTGATGTGAATCTTCTTGAAAATTTCCAAAAATTTGGCAAATTGATCATCCAATTTCTTTTTTTTGAACCTCTGCGGATATGGAAGAATTGGCTTAAATACCGGAGGTTGTTCAACTACAACTTCAGCTTTGGATCCCTCAGTTTCAACTTCTTCAACAGTCATCTCTTTTTCATCCTTCTCATTGGAATTTTTACCCTCAAGTTCTCTTCCACTTCTCAAAGTTACAGCTTTGCATTGTTCCTTTGGATTCACTTCAGTGTTACTTGGGAACTGACCTTTATTTTGATCTTTCAATGCATTAGCCAATTGACCAATCTGTGTCTCCAATGATTTCATTGTGGCACCCATATTTCCCATGTGAGTTTCCATGCCATCAAGACGAGATTCAGTCCTAGCCATCCTTCTACTCGATTCAACAAAAAATGTTCCAACAAGATCCTCAAGTGAAGGTTTTCCTTCCCTCTTTGATGCATTGAACCCCGGTGGAGGATTCAACACATTCTTATTATTGGCATATGAAAAATTTTCATGATTTCTCAAACCAGGATGATAAGTGTTAGGGGGAGGGTTACCTCGATATCCTCCGTAGCCACCAAAATTCCTATTGTTGATATAATGAGCCTCATCAGGAATATGTGGTTCTTCAGTAACAACCGATGCATTTTCAAACTCTGATGTACTAGCCTTATTCATTGCTGCAATTTGAGTTGTCAAAGCTGAAACTTGAGCGGTGAGTGATGTAATAGGATCTATGGCATAAATTCCAGCTTGCTTCTTTACTCCTGACCTTTCAGACGGCCACTGATAACTGTTAATGGTCATCTGTTCAAGCAAATCATATGCTTGATCGGGTGATTTGGAAAATATCGTGCCACCAACTGCTGCATCAACAGTGCCTCTTGTTTGTCCATTCAAACCATTGTAAAATAATTCAATCTGTACCCAATCTTCAAAACCATGGTTTGGACATCTCCTCAAAAACTCCTTATACCGTTCCCATGCCTCATATAATTGCTCAAAATCAGTCTGCCTAAAAGTACTGATCTCAATTTTCAACTGTGCAGACTTTGCAGGTGGGAAATATTTTGCAAGAAACTTGGTTGCTAAATCCTGCCATGTAGTAATACAACCCAAAGGAAGCGATTGGAGTCATCCTCTTGCTTGGTCCCTAAGAGAAAAAGGAAACAAACGCAATCGAATTATATAATCAGAAACACCATTTATTTTTACTGTGTCAGTAATTTCAAGGATGTTTTGAGATGTAAATGAGGATCTGCAGTAGCGGCTCCCCCAAACTGATTCTGTTGAACCATGTTTATCAATGCAGGCTTGAGCTCAAAGTTGTTTGCATTAATAGTTCCTCGTGCTATGCCCGAATAATGAACATTCAATACTGGCCTAAAATGATCTCTGATGGGAATTGCAGGGGGTGGATTTTCATTATCTCTGTTCTCGGCCATTGCTCGAATCTCTTCTCTTCTTGCCTTTCTTAATCTTCTTGCGGTTCTTTCGATTTCAGGATCAAAGATAAGCAAGTCGGGATTTTGCGATCTTCGCATGCACTGTCAAACAAAGACAATAAACAAATCAATGTTCAATGTAGTACAATAAAACCAGCTCTAAATTAAAATATAGACTAATTGGTAACAATACTAATATAAATTCAAATTTAACAATCCCCGGCAACGGCGCCAAAAACTTGTTGCGTGTTTTCTTGATTACTCGTAAGCGCACGACGTAAAGTTATAGTAAAACATAATTTTGAGTACAAGTGTCGATCCCACGAGGAATGTATTTCTAAATTTATATTAATTCTTGTAATTAAAATAGTCTCGATTTTATTTAGAATATTCAATTAACAGATTTGTTCACCTCAATAACTAGATTGAAAATAAATTTAATTGTATTACCAAACAAAGTTGAACAACAATGAAATAAAGATCTAGAGGTCTGACTTCACGCAACTATCCACCATGTGCTATTTTGTGTAGCTATATTATAATTGTCCTTCTTATTCATTAACCAAGAATTCTATAATCATCTACTCCCTCTCCCGAGTGCTAAGTAGATATGTGACACCTTGACCCGTTACAATTAAAATACAGCGGAATTTAAAATTTTCTTGCAAATGGAAGGAGTTTCAAAATACATTTCATTAAAATATTTTCATCAAAATAAATACATGATCATTCAAATGATATAAAAAAATACAAAACATCATTTCTATGATCATGTCCAAAAATCTTCCTTCCAACATGGCATGCATATGACCCCCTGTCCACAGTCAACGTCCCGGTCCGTCGCTCTTATCTGCATCACATGAAAATAACTGAAATGAGTATAAAACTCAGCAAGGGGAACTCTTACATAGCAATGAACATATCATACTCTGTAAAACATAGCTTTGAAACATAAATACCATCAACTCTGAAATAAATATCATAGCAATAGCCTAGCAATAAGATGGTATTTCTCTTTACTCTGGTTGGATTGATATCAATAGTAACTCTGTCTGTGGTGTTCGTATCCCAATCGATATAAACCGATAACTCTGAGGGATATAAGCCTATGGTCGTTGATCAACTAATTGCATGCAATCTCTGACTATGTATCTATCAATCCAATAAAACATTTAAACTCTTTCTCTTGGCATTTAATCAATCACTTTGAAGTCTATACTCTTTGTATTCCCTTTTCAATACAATTGAGACATACAATGTCTCCAATATATATACAATTGAATCAATACATAGTTATGAAGCCAATGAAGGGAATAACACATTAAAATCTTTGAAACACAATACATATACTATCATGTGAGCACAAGGGATGAAATTCCACTTACAAACCACAAGAACACCTCAATCTATGCTCTTGATACACCACCTACAACAATAATCCATAAATAACACCAACATCAACTCCATATCCAAGAACTTAAGCCAATAAATCCATTAAACTAACAAATACATCAAACCTAAAACATCTCTTCTCCAAAACCAAGAGATAACACCACCAAAAGCTTACCTTAGCTTCCTAGCACCAAGGAGAATCTCGATCTCAAGTCGAAAATCGAACTAGATCCAAGAATCAAAGATGGGAAGTGAAAGAAATGGAGGAAAACCCTTGCTAGAAGAGAGAAAATCGAGTTTGAAGGGGAAAGGAAAGGAGGAAATGAAGCCAACCACTCCAAAAAGTTACTAAATATCTCGCCCATACCTCAATAACTCATGACCGCGGGTGCGCTCACACAAGCACCGCGGGTGCGCTATGCCTTCGACCAAACCATCATTTCCTGGAACACAACCACCGCGGGTGTGGCGCTGCAACCACCGCGGGTGCGGTCATCACCGCGGGTGCGGTCTCTACACTACCGCGGGTGCGGTCCTGCTACGGCTTCCCAACTCCAAAATCAAGAATAGTACACCGCGGGGGCACTCCTCTAAGAGCGCGGGTGCACTCTGGTCACGGAAATGATCAACACTCAACCAATTAAAATAGATCCGAAGCTCTGAAACGAACAACCAACAACAAATAATACCTCAAGACAATAATAACCAATAATACTATGGCCCAAAACACAACTCTAAACATCTAATCACATAAACCAAATAAACATACGAAACTTAAATCGTACCGTACACCGGGCTCGGCTATTACAATTAGCTCAATTGGTACCAGGATTGTGCTAAGTACCTATATATCCATGTGGTCTTAGGTTCGATCCTGGGAAGGCACAGACTCCAGTTCATAGGACGGAGGAGTTCTATGAGTAACCCGTACGACGCCTATGGAAATCCCGTGAGGGAAAAGGCCCCATAGAGGGAGCCCAAGATCGGGATAGCCTTGGGTCGATCGGGCAGTGGTCCGTACGGGCGGTCCACTGGGCCTGTAATGGGTCGTTACAAGATACTAATTATCTAACAAAGGATTGTAACGTCCCCATCAACAATCTATAATTAAATAACACAATAAGCACTAACTTCTTTTTATGGCTTCAATAGCAATAGATGTCCTCCCGAACTATATAAATACCATTGATGTATTTTTCCCTTTCTTGTTTATAAATTCCCTTTTCCAAGTGATAATTTATAAACATAAGAATCATTCAAGATATAGCCAATAAATTGAAAGCATTAAGATTGGAAAAACACAAATGAACAATAAGAAAACTTATATAGCATAAATCATAAATCCCAACACATGGTTTCTAGTTTTGTTCCATCATTCCTCTAGAAATAAAAATTAGTTCATAATAAAAATAACACAACAATACATGAATATTAAACAAAACATATCAAATAAGAGAAAAAATAAGGAAAGAAGAACTTAGAACAAGAGTTTTGGAGTGTAATGAAATTTCTGTCCAAAATTGTGCAAGAACTTTCCCAAGATCTTCAATCTCTTCTTTGTAGCCTCCACCCTTTTCCTTTGCTCCTCTCTAACCTAGATGATGAATAATAGAAGCCTTTTATAGTCCTAGACAAATCTTATACGCAAAACATGAAAGTCAGCAACTCCCATGCGCAGCACACCAAAGTTTCAGAATTTCCGGACTCTGTCTATGCATGACCGCGGGTGCGGTGTTATGAGGGACCGCGGGTGCGGTGCTGCTTCGGCAGAAAAATCCTTTGCACCTTCTAATTCATCACTATACTAATCCAAATTCTCATTTCTAAGCTTCCATACTACAATAAAAAAAACAACAACAAATCAAATAAAACCTGCTCAAGAATCACAAAATTCCAAGTTAAAAATAAGTAATAAAAGTACAATAAATTGTACTTATCACTTTTCGATCAAACGTTGTAAGTTGCTCTAGCATTTTTCAAACCAGGCGGCAAGACTGTATAACTGAATGTACAGCATGATGTGGTGATACTGACCTTGTCCTGATCCTCCCGGGACAAAGGGATTTGGTGGTACTCCTGATATGCATTCATGAAATACAACAACTTATACCCAAGGTGAAGTCCACCAGTTGATCAATCTGGGGCAAAAGGTAGCAATCTCTAGTGCAAACTTTGTTCAAGTCCCTGAAGTCGACGCACATTCTCCACTTGACAGTGACCTTTTGGACCAGGATCACGTTTGAAATCCAAGTAGGGAATTGTACTTCTTGGATGTGCTTGACTTTAATTAATTCTTGCACATGCTTTGCAATGATCCCTTCTTTCTCGTGCCAAAAGGCCCTCCTCTATTGCATCAGACGTAGGGAACCTGGAGTAACATTCAATTGGTTCTCAGCGATATGTACCGGGATTTATACCAGCTATAAAAAGGACCACGTAAATATGTCAACATCTTTTTGCAAACAAACAAAAAACTTGGTCCGAATAAAGGGTTCAAGGTCCCAGGCTACTTTCGTAATTTTCTCGGAATGACCGGGTACCAAACTTACTTCCTCTTGATCTTTCTCCATCACGACCTCTACTTCCTTGATCGAGTATACTTTTCCTCTTTCGCCCTCTCTTCTCTCATCTCCCTCCCTCCTCGCTCTCTTTTTGTTTGCCCGATCAGTTTTTGCATAACACTTTTGAGAGAACGACTGAAATCTCCCAAGTTCTCTCAATATATTTCCAACGAGGAACTTATAATTTGATCGTACGTTGAGGCAACGGCCATGAGGGTGTTCATGGCCGGCCTTCCCAAGTTGATGTTGTAGGAGGAAGGTGCACTGGCCACTATGAAGGTGGTCATGACTGACTTCCTCAGATCCTATGTCCCAACTGCCATGGGGAGCATGATTTCTCCTCTTGTGTACACAGTGTGACCAGCAAAACTAAAGAGAGGAATGATATTGGCAGTATTAGTGATATTAGTGATGCAAAAAAAATTGGTAATGTTGATAATGTTATGCAAAATGTAGCAATAGTTCAGGTAACTACCTTTAGATTGTATGACTTCTAAACCAAATTTTTTGTTTAAGTAAAAATGATAGAGTTAATAAATTTTTAATGTTTAATTATATGCCGACAAAATTGAAGAATGTGAATGATGAAGATATCCATGATAATACTAAATGTAAGTTACTTCATTGGTGTCGTTATTAAGTTGTTGCAAAAGGTCGAGTTGCATCAACAAATCCAAAAGAAAAAGTGCATCACATTCCTCTTGGAGGATCTTGTCGGAAATTTTGGGTTGATAAAGTTTTGGTGGAGAAGGTAGACTTGACACGACCAATGATGAAATGCTTTATTTCGACGATGCAGTAGGTAGCACGATCGCATTGATGTCTAAACTTATAGTTTTGTGTAATTTATATAGATTCTACTTATTTGAAATATATACATTTGTGTTGGATAAAAATCATGTTATTAAGTGAACTCGTGTTATGTTTTAAAAAAAAATTATCTCTTATTAGAAAATGAATAATAGACATTCCTCTAGGAAGATCATGTTATGATAATTGTTTGTGTTTCACTTTTATTTCATGATATTAATACATCATTAACAAAACAATTTTCAAGTCGTGAATAAACCTTAACGAAACGTGTAGCATTCATCGTGAATAATCTTAATACAAACACCTCAATAAAACGCATCTCGTATATCGTGAAAAATCTTAATAAAAACACCTCATAGCAGTGCTTACTGTTTTCCGTGAATAACCTTAACTGCAGCGCGCACCTTGCACGCTGTGAATGATCTGAATATAAACACCAATAACAGCGCACATTGCCCGCCGTGAATAATACTAATTGTGGCGTGCATTGCACGCCGTGGTAAATATAAATTGCAGCGCGCCGCGCACGTCGAGAATACTAATAACGAAAACGTGCATAGAACGTTGCAAATAATTTCATTTGCAGCGCGCATTGCACGCCGCCAAAAATATTAATTGCAGCGCTCGTTACACGCCGTTGATATCTTCAAACTTTTGACAGCTTATTATTGTGCAGGTCGCATTGCACGCTACGAATAGCATATATACGCGCCGCGAAAACCCATATTTGTTGTAGTGAAACCTCGGTACTCTTATAAGAGAAAATTCAATGAGGTCTTTGTTTTCGGTGTCCTGTCATTCCTCATAGCAGGATGGATGCCCATACCGTGGCCACAGACACTATCACAATTGACAACCTCTATTGCTTTTGATCTTGTCACATCACCACTACATGCGTTAAATGACATGATAATGATTTCGAAGCATGGCTTCTCACACATGCGGGCTCGGAAACTTCGGTTGTCCAATATGCTCGAGTAGTGATCCTAATGCGAGAACATAGACATGCCTCCTGATTTGTTAAGTATTCCTACATTGCTCAGGCTATGCCGAGAATTTGGGCTTATTGGGGCATGCGCTGGTTCGATCATCCAGGGAAGGTTTACTAAATAGTTCTTTACCATGATTGGTGTTATCCCAGCTTTCTCTATCTTTCCTATCTATCCCCGGCCCGAGTTCTACGTGTTAGAAATTTTCTCATAAATCATGTTTTGCACGTATACATGAACATGATATAATATGCGGAAGCTTGATCGAGAATTACCTCCGGCCATTGAAAATTTGTTGAAGCTTTCTGATTTCCTTTCCCTTGAAGCCTTCTAAACACTCCAACACTCCTTTAGATGGTGTATTTTCTGTATGAGATTGTATATTTAGGAACCTCAATACCTTCGGTATTTATAGGCAACTCATACCATCAATGAGTTTATTTGGGAGCATGAGATTCAAAAAGAAAAATTGTTTACGTATCTCAATTTTTCCAAAGTTGAGGCGTGTACGCAAGTTTTGTCAAAAAATAGCCGTCCACGTTTTTAATTTTCCTTTTGAATTTTCATATGTGTCATAATTTCTTACATTCTCCCACTTGACACATATATCTCATTTACCATAGGAGAAAACAAATACAGGAATCATGGCGATAGGTCATCTAGAAGCGAGTATTATCTTCCATGTATCACAATGCATTATGTTTCTCAAATCTGTATAACTTAATGAATAAACCCAATGTTTATTCGAGGTCCAACTTTATTGATATTTTTCTCAAGATAACTGAATATGTACATAACTGAATATGAGAAATATCATAACTGAATATGTTTCATTATTAAAACCAAATGTATATAACATAAATTTAGTATGGAATCAAATCCATCAGTAATTACTATATGATCCTTTAACATCTGAAATTTGCATGCCTTTAGGTTAAAAGATCATCAATTCAGTGCTAACGTGTTTAATGACCACTTTATTAACACGTCTCCAACGGTTTAAAATACATTATGTCGATATACTTAATTCGACCACCGCTTTAGTCACAAAGACCATAACTGAATTGCAGTAATATAATCTTAATGGCTTAGACATAGAATCCATAATTCTAAGCCCATAATGAAACTCCTTAAAATACACCACACAATATTGCTTCAATGACGAATTTTGACTCAACAGTGGAAGTAGCAAATCACTTTCCAAATTGTCAATTCGTCTCACATAAGCATGTAAAACTTTAATACCATAAAGGTATCCCAAAACATTTTGCAGCTTTTTAGTGGTCAAATATTTATATTACTCTGATAATAATTAAGCTCCCACTAACCTTCTGGTATTCATAATAGCTCACAATATTCTCAACAAAACTTAATGAAGAGATAACATTGTAAAACTTGAAATACCATTAATGTGAGACATGTTTCAATCCATATCATTTTCTTAATCTTGAAATAAGAATTCTTTATGTTGTTCGATATTGCCTAATGAGACTTTATTTGTTTCAAAGACTCATTTTAAAAAATGAATAGCAATTGAACCAACTTTCTATGGAATTTATATGATTGGTTTCACAATACACCTATTAATTGGAGTATATTGTGAATAGCAATCAATATATATAACTTGTGTGGATGAATGAGCATTATAATGATCAATATTCTGAATTTGATCGCTCCCACTAATCAAGTCATTCTCAAGAAATTAATATCAGAGTAATAGCAATATGCTGCAAAATTAATGAATACATGCTAATGTTATTAAATGAAGCAATAAACCATATATCATGTTTTACCCATGTAAATCATGATCGACATATGAATCACATAAAAATTGTCTGTGGACTGAATTTTTAATTCAATTTGATTCATATAACTTAATGATATAACTATTGAATTATATTCAATTCTTAATCTATGTGAATAAATTAAGAAAATAAATCAATATTGTATCCTAATTAATTATATTTAACATAACGAAATTTCCTGTGGGATAAATTTCAATGTTCAAATATAATTAATTACAATTTATATCCCTTATAACCAAATGTGATCCTCATAATTTATGTATAATTTTAATTCAATCAAAGATGTTGTGGCTACTCTTCAATTAATTAAAATCATACGAATCACTGGGATATTAAATTCTTTATGCATAAAATATTTATTCTTCATAATTATTCATCTCAAAGTATTATCATAATGATGAATAATTTTATGTAATTTATGTCTGTTATAACTAAATGTGATTAAAAACTAATGTACAATTTTAATTCAATTAAAGATTCTATAGATATTCTTTAATAAATTAAAATTATACGAATCACTAAGACATTAAATTACAAAATTTTTAAATATTTATGCTCTTAATATATGTCTTTCATGTGATCCCCAGCCCACTTAATGTATAATTTTGCATAATTAAGGATGCTGTGGCCAAACCTTAATTATTTAAAATTAGACGGTTCACTAGACATAAATTTTGATTTTATAAATGTCCTCTATGTGATCTTTAACCGACTTACTGTATAATTTCTCATAATTAAGGGTGCTGTGGCTAAACCTTAATTACTTAAAATTATACAGATCACTAGATAAATGTACTTTATGTGATCCTTAACTGACTTAATGCATAATTTCTTATAATTAAGGATCATATAGTAATTACTGATGGATTTGATTCCATACTAAATTTATGTTATATACATTTGGTTTTAATAATGAAACATATTCAGTTATGATATTTCTCATATTCAGTTATGTACATATTCAGTTATCTTGAGAAAAATAACAATAAAGTTGGACCTCGAATAAACATTGAGTTTATTCATTAAGTTATACAGATTTGAGAAACATAATGCATTGTGATACATGGAAGATAATACTCGCTTCTAAATGACCTATCGCCATGATTCATTAAGCTTCCGCATATTTGTTTATCGTGTTCATGTATACGTAAAAACATGAATTTATGAGAATAATTTCTAACATTTGGCTCTGATACCAAATGTTAGAAATTTTCTCATAAATCATGTTTTGCACGTATACATGAACATGATATAATATGCGGAAGCTTAATCGAGAATTACCTCCGGCCATTGAAAATTTGTTGAAGCTTTCTGATTTCCTTTCCCTTGAAGCCTTCTAAACACTCCAACACTCCTATGAGATTATATATTTAGGGACCTCAATACCTTCGGTATTTATAGGCAACTCATACCATCAATGAGTTTATTTGGGAGCATGAGATTCAAAAAGAAAAATTGTTTACGTATCTCAATTTTTCCAAAGTTGATGCGTGTACGCAAGTTTTGTCAAAAAATAGCCGTCCACATTTTTAATTTTCCTTTTGAATTTTCATATGTGTCATAATTTCTTACACTACGATGAACCGGGCACGTCCCGGAGTATTACATGGTACCTGCAATGAATATTATTGCAAAAAAAGGAAGAGTTTCAACGAGGATATCGAATGTAAGCGAAAACCCATTAATGGTGGAAGAAATCTTGGCATTCTCAATGCAGAAGATTGAGAACATGACCGTGTCTGTGAAGAAGATGCTTTTGATGTCTCGCCTCTTGATCCAAAAACCATTTCAGCGAGAGATAAACTATACAATTAGGCTGCATTTGGTTGGAAGGATAGGATAAACTAATGATTAGTATGTAAATGATAAAGAAAATGATTGTGATAGAATTGTAATATATGATGTAAAATAATATTATGTTTGGTAAGATTTTTAAGTGTAGGATAATTTTGAATTTTTTGATGAAAAGACGAAATTGTCCTTCCCCTTCGCGACGGCGACAGTGGCGGCCGGCGGCCGGCGGAAATGGTCGATCGGAAAAGGTCAGCAGGTGAGACGGCCGGAAACGGCTGCCGGAAACTTACCGATGGATTCTCAAAAACCGTCGCTCATAGCGACGGTTTTTGAGAAAACAATCCGTCGCTAATAGCGACGGTTTTGAGAAACCGTCGCCGATCTTGTTTTGAATTATTTTAATTACTAAAAATTAGACATTTAGCGACGTTTTTTAAACACACCGTCGCTAATTGCGACGTTTTATAAACAAACCGTCGCTAATAGCAACGGTGTTTTGACAAACCTTTCTACACAAACCGTCGCTAACCGCTGTCGGCCGGTGTTCGGCCGGTGGTCGGCAGTTCGTCGCTGGTCGGCCGGTGCTCGCCGCGGTCGGCGGTCCGTCTGTGGTTGGCCGGCGGCGGTCGGTGGCGGGAAATGGTGGTGAGTTTGAATTTAGGAGAAGGGTAAAATCGGAAAAATAGGAGGTATTAAGAGTGGGATAAATAATCCTATGGGGTGAGGAGGTATTATTTTAACCTACCTAATATAACCTAATCATACCTAGGAGGGATAAGGTAGGTTTATTTAAAATTGAACCAAACACTTGATTGGGCCGGATAAATTAGTCTATCACTCCTTGTAATAGCCGAGCCCGGTGTACGGTACGGTTTAAGCTTTATTGTGTTAATTGGGTTATGTGATTAGATGATTATAGTTGTGTTTTGGGCTATAGTATTATTGGCTATTATTTATTTGAGGTGTTAGTTGGTGTTGATTGTTCGTTTCAGCGTTTCGAATCGATTTTTAGTTGTTTTGTTACTGTTCATTGCCGTGAGTAGAGTGCACCCGCGCTCTTAGATGAGTGCCCCGCGGTGTACTATTCATGATTTTGGTTTTGGAGGGCCGTGGCATCACCGCACCCGCGGCAGTGCAAGGACCGCACCCGCGGTGAGACCGCACCCACGGTAATTGTAGCACCGCACCCGCGGTGTTCGTGCATGGGATTTATTTTGGTTGCCGTGAGCTTAGCGCACCCGCGGTGCTTGTGTGACCGCACCCACGGTGTAAGTATGGGCGAGATTTTAAGTGACTTTTTGGGAGTTGTTGGCCATACCTACCTTATCTTCTTTCCTCCATTTCCGATTTTCTCTCTTTTGGCAAGGGTTTTCATCCATTTCTTTTGCTTTCTATCTTTGTTTCTTGGAGTTATTTGGATTTCCGACTTGAGATCAACGTTCTCCGTGGTATAAGGAAGCTTAGGTAAGTTTTTGGTGCAATTCTAATGAGGTTTCGAGTTAAGGGTTATTTTGGATTTGATGTTTTGATGGTTCTATGGATTATTTAGCATGGACTCTTGGATTTAGTCTTGATATTGGTGTTATTTATGGATTATTGTTGTAGGTGGTGTACCAAGAGTATAGTTGGAGGTGTTCTATTGGTTTGTAAGTGGAATTTCATCCTTTTTGCTCACATGATATTATATGTATTGTGTTTTAAAGGTTTCAAAGTGTTATTCCCTTCCATTGATCCATTGTTATGTATTGATTTCATTGATTATCTATTGGAGGCATTGATGTCTCACTATTGTTAAAAAGGGAATACAAGAGATATTATGAGATTGCGAAACGACGGCCTTAAATGCTATTGAGAATTCAAATGTTTTATTGGATTGATAAATATATAGCAAGAGAATTGCATGCAATTAGATGATCATCGACCATAGGCTTTTATCCCCTCACAGTTATCGATTTATATCGATGGGATATTGGCAACCACAGTCACAGATACTATTGATATCAATCCAACCATAGAAAAGAGAATACCATCGTATTGCTATCTATTGCTATGCTATTGCTACAGTTATTGCTACAGTATTCATGTTTCAGAGTCGATGGTATTTATGATTTAAAAGCCATGTTTTACAGTGTATACTATGTATCATTGCTATGTAAGAGTTCCACTTGCTGAGATTTATTCTCATTTCAGTTATTTTCATGTGATGCAGATAAGAGCGACGGACCGGGACGTTGACTGTGGATGGGGGTCATATGCATACGAAGATTGGAAGGATGATTATTTTGTACCATTTTGTAACATGATCACACTAATGATATTTTGTATTTTGTTATGTCATTGGAATGATCATGTTGTTATTTTGTAAACACTTTTATAAAATGTATTTTGAAACTCCTTCCATGTTTGAAAGAAAATTTTAAATTCCGCTGTATTTTAATTGTATCGGGTCAGGGTGTCACATTTAGTGGTATCAGAGCGGTGTTCTTCGGACCAATGCATATGACTTCGTCTACTTTCAACTGTCCGGGTATGTTTTCTTGCTTCTATCCATTGTTATATATTGATTGGTGTCTTGTGAGCAATTGTAGAGTATGCCTCCTAAGCGTAAGGCGGCAGAGGGTGAGGATAGTTCTTCCTCGAGAGTTGTCGACGAGTTCGGCAAGTTGCTTAAGGAGCAGGCTAAGGTGCATAGCGATCAGATTCAGCAGTTGCTCCGATTGCAAGGAGCAGGACAGGGTCGAGGCCAAGTGAGAGGTCAAGTTGCTCAGGCTGTTGGCTCTGATGCCGTCTTTTCTTCTTTTAAGAGAATGGATCCACCGGAATTCGCAGGTAGCACTGATCCTCTAGTTGCTGTCGAGTGGGTCAAGGCGCTTGAAGCTATCTTCGATCATCTCCAGTATGAGGACAAAGACAGGATTAGCTGTGCAGTGTTCATGTTGGTTAAGGCTGCCCGTATCTGGTGGAATGCTACGAAAGTTGGAGTTGATGTTGCGACACTGAAGTGGTCAGAGTTCACTGACTTGTTCTACGACAAGTATTTCCCCGACGCACTTCGAGCGAGGAAGGTTACGGAGTTCTTGGAACTTAGACAGGGGAGCTTGGATGTTGGCCAGTATATTCTGAAGTTCGAGGAGGGTTGCCTATTTGCTCCGTATATTGCTTCGAACGACAAGGACAAGGGCGCTCATTTCATTCGAGGCCTTAGAGCGGAGATTCGTCGTGATATCAACATGTCCAAAGCTGTTACTTTCAAGGAGATTGTGTCCAAGGCACTGTTGGCCGAGCAGGACGAGAAGGACATCGCCAGGGAGAGGCAAGAGAGGCACCAGGCCATTGCTCAGAGAGGTCAGGGTTCGAATCAGAGGGGCAGGGATCGTTTCAAGGGCAAGGGCAAGATGGAGCCGAGTTCTAGACCACCGCCAGTTCCATTTGATCCCGAGAAGCCACTGTGTCCAAAGTGTGGTAAGCATCATCGAGGAGAGTGCAGATTGGGCACTCATACTTGTTTTCGTTGTGGCGCGGCGGGTCACGTTGCTAGGAATTGCCCGAGGGGAGATAGCCAAGGGAAGGTGCAGGGTCGTATCTTTGCGATGACCAAGGAAGGTATTAATCGTGATTCTTCATTGATCTCTAGTACTATTTTGATTTCAGGCAGAGTAGCTACTACTTTGATTGATACTGGTGCTACTCATTCTTTTATGTCTGAATTATTTTTGAGATCTTTGGGTATAGTTCCTTCTGTTCTTCCCATTCAGCTTAATGTTGTTTTACCTTCGGGGGATGTCTTGTGCCCGACATCAATTGTCTTTGCGTGCCCTGTTCGTATTGAGGAGCGAGTTGTATTCGCTGATTTGATTGTTATCCCTATGGTTGCCTTCGATGTTATTCTTGGCATGGATTGGCTTTCGACTTACCGTGCAGTTATCGATTGTGTTGCTAAGAAGGTGACTTTTGCAGATGATGGCCAGGGAGGAGCGCTCGCCAGCACAGGTACTTCACTGGTCCTTCCTTTTATTTCTTGCTTTGAGGCTGAGAGATTGTTGTGTAGAGGTTGCGATGGGTTTCTTGCTTCTATTGTGGATGTTGATAGATTGATTAAGTTGAATGTAGATGATATTGATGTGGTGAGAGAGTTTGCTGATGTGTTTGAGGATGATGTTCCGGGTTTGCCGCCGGATAGAGATGTTGAGTTTGTGATTGATTTAGCTCCAGGTACGGTTCCTATTTCTAAGGCTCCGTACCGGATGGCCCCTACCGAGATGAAGGAGTTGAAGACTCAGTTGCAGGATCTTTTAGACAAGGGCTTTATTCGTCCGAGTTCTTCGCCTTGGGGAGCTCCGGTTCTATTTGTCAAGAAGAAGGATGGTTCTTTGCGACTGTGTATCGACTACAGGGAGCTTAACAAAGTAACTGTCAAGAACAAGTATCCGTTGCCTCGGATAGATGATTTGTTTGATCAGCTCCATGGCGCTACTGTGTTCTCGAAGATTGATCTTCGGTCTGGTTACTATCAGTTGAAGGTTAGGGAGTCTGATATCCCTAAGACAGCTTTCCGGACCAGGTACGGTCACTATGAGTTTCTTGTCATGTCTTTTGGGTTGACCAATGCCCCTTCAGTCTTCATGGATCTGATGAACCGTGTGTTCAAGCCTTATCTGGATAGCTTCGTTATTGTTTTCATCGACGATATCCTGATCTATTCCAAATCCAGAGAGCTTCATGCAGAGCATCTCAGAGTGGTGCTTCAGTTGTTGCGAGAGAAGAGGTTGTTTGCCAAGTTGAAGAAGTGTGAGTTTTGGCTAGATCAGATTTCTTTTCTAGGCCATGTGGTTTCGAGAGATGGCATTGCTGTTGATCCGTTGAAGATAGAGGCGATTCGGAGTTGGCCTATTCCTACCACTGTTTCTGAGGTACGCAGTTTCCTCGGTTTGGCGGGTTACTATCGTCGTTTCATTTCAGGTTTCTCCAAGATTGCCCTGCCATTGTCCAATCTGACGAGGAAGACTGTGAAGTTCGAGTGGTCTATCGATTGCCAGAGTGCATTTCAAGAGTTGAAAGACAGATTGACGACAGCTCCTGTTCTTTCTTTGCCCAGTGGTTCAGAGGATTTTGTGGTCTATACCGATGCGTCGAAGAGAGGCCTTGGTGCAGTGTTGATGCAGCGAGGTAAGGTCATTGCCTATGCGTCTCGCCAGTTGAAGGATTATGAGAAGAATTATCCGACGCACGATTTGGAGCTTGCAGCTGTGGTTTTCGCCCTTAAGATTTGGAGACATTATTTGTATGGCGAAAAGTGTGAGATCTTCACAGACCACAAGAGTTTGAAGTATCTGTTCTCGCAGAAAGAGCTCAATATGCGACAGAGGAGGTGGTTAGAGCTTGTCAAGGATTACGATGTGACGATCAGTTATCACCCAGGGAAGGCGAACGTGGTGGCTGATGCTTTGAGCCGCAAGTCGAGTGCTTCATTGAGTTCTTTGATTCAGAGACCATTGTTGATGGATTTGCAGAGAGAGGAGATTGATCTGGTGATTCCAGGGACCATTGCTCGTTTTTCAGCGTTGGTCATTCGATCTACATTGACGGACAGGATCCGTAGAGAGCAGTCGACTGATGTTCAGTTGGCAGAGTTGAGAGCTAGAGCCGAGGCTAGAGGGAATTCAGAGTTTAGTCTGAATGGTGATGATTTGGTAACTTTCAGAGGCCGCATTTGTGTTCCTTCTGGCGACGATATTCGTAGAGACGTCTTGACAGAGGCTCATACCGCACCTTATTCGATTCATCCAGGCAGTACGAAGATGTATCAGGATCTTCGTCGACTCTACTGGTGGCCAGGTATGAAGAGAGATATTGCTTTGTTCATTTCTCAGTGCCTTACTTGTCAGCAGGTAAAGATTGAGCACCAGAGACCTGCTGGGACATTGCTTTCTTTGCCGATTCCTCAGTGGAAGTGGGAGCATATCACTATGGATTTCGTGACTGGTTTACCCAGGACGCAGAAGGGTTTCAATTCCATTTGGGTTATTGTTGATAGATTGACCAAGTCAGCGCACTTTCTCCCAGTCAAGACGACGTATTCGATGTCTCAGTATGCCGAGGATTACATTGCAGAGATTGTTAGACTTCATGGTGTGCCCGTGTCGATTGTGTCTGATCGTGACCCTAGATTTACCTCAGAGTTCTGGAAGAGTTTGCACAGAGCTATGGGTTCTCGATTAGCTTTCAGTACAGCTTATCATCCTCAGAGCGACGGTCAGTCAGAGAGAGTCATTCAGATTCTGGAGGATATGCTCAGAGCTTGTACTATTGACTATTCTGGTAGCTGGGATTCCAAGTTGCCTCTTGTGGAGTTCACGTACAACAATAGCTACCAGGCGACGATTGGCATGGCACCGTATGAGGCACTTTATGGCAGGAAGTGCAGATCCCCTTTGTTTTGGGATGAGGTTGGAGAGAGGAAGATGTTGGGTCCCGAGTTGGTCCAACAGACTGCCGATGTTGTTGCAGTTATCAGAGAGAGGATGAAGACTGCTCAGTCCAGACAGAAGAGCTATGCAGACGTTCGTCGTAGACCTTTGCAGTTCGAGGTTGGCGATCATGTTTTTCTGAAGATAGCACCTCTCAAGGGTGTGATGCGATTTGGCAAGAAGGGCAAGTTGAGCCCTAGATTCATTGGTCCATTCGAGATATTGGACAGAGTGGGTGACCGAGCCTACAGATTAGCCCTACCGCCCGATCTTGACAGAGTCCATAATGTGTTTCACGTATCGATGCTCAGGAAGTATATTGCAGATCCTTCCCATGTCCTTCGCCATGAGCCATTGGACTTGACGCCGAGTCTGACTTACCATGAGATTCCGATTCAGATTCTGGATCGCACAGTTAGAGTTCTGAGGAACAAAGAGATCGGCATCGTTAAAGTCCTTTGGAGGAACCATTTGATTGAGGAGGATACGTGGGAACCAGAGACTGAGATGAGAGAGAGGTATCCTGAGTTGTTCGTGCCGTGACGTCAATTTCGAGGACGAAATTCCTCTAAGGAGGGGAGATTGTAATAGCCGAGCCCGGTGTACGGTACGGTTTAAGCTTTATTGTGCTAATTGGGTTATGTGATTAGATGATTATAGTTGTGTTTTGGGCTATAGTATTATTGGCTATTATTTATTTGAGGTGTTAGTTGGTGTTGATTGTTCGTTTCAGCGTTTCGAATCGATTTTTAGTTGTTTTGTTACTGTTCATTGCCGTGAGTAGAGTGCACCCGCGCTCTTAGATGAGTGCCCCGCGGTGTACTATTCATGATTTTGGTTTTGGAGGGCCGTGGCATCACCGCACCCGCGGCAGTGCAAGGACCGCACCCGCGGTGAGACCGCACCCGCGGTAATTGTAGCACCGCACCCGCGGTGTTCGTGCATGGGATTTATTTTGGTTGCCGTGAGCTTAGCGCACCCGCGGTGCTTGTGTGACCGCACCCGCGGTGTAAGTATGGGCGAGATTTTAAGTGACTTTTTGGGAGTTGTTGGCCATACCTACCTTATCTTCTTTCCTCCATTTCCAATTTTCTCTCTTTTGGCAAGGGTTTTCATCCATTTCTTTTGCTTTCTATCTTTGTTTCTTGGAGTTATTTGGATTTCCGACTTGAGATCAACGTTCTCCGTGGTATAAGGAAGCTTAGGTAAGTTTTTGGTGCAATTCTAATGAGGTTTCGAGTTAAGGGTTATTTTGGATTTGATGTTTTGATGGTTCTATGGATTATTTAGCATGGACTCTTGGATTTAGTCTTGATATTGGTGTTATTTATGGATTATTGTTGTAGGTGGTGTACCAAGAGTATAGTTGGAGGTGTTCTATTGGTTTGTAAGTGGAATTTCATCCTTTTTGCTCACATGATATTATATGTATTGTGTTTTAAAGGTTTCAAAGTGTTATTCCCTTCCATTGATCCATTGTTATGTATTGATTTCATTGATTATCTATTGGAGGCATTGATGTCTCACTATTGTTAAAAAGGGAATACAAGAGATATTATGAGATTGCGAAACGACGGCCTTAAATGCTATTGAGAATTCAAATGTTTTATTGGATTGATAAATATATAGCAAGAGAATTGCATGCAATTAGATGATCATCGACCATAGGCTTTTATCCCCTCACAGTTATCGATTTATATCGATGGGATATTGGCAACCACAGTCACAGATACTATTGATATCAATCCAACCATAGAAAGAGAATACCATCATATTGCTATCTATTGCTATGCTATTGCTACAGTTATTGCTACAGTATTCATGTTTCAGAGTCGATGGTATTTATGATTTAAAAGCCATGTTTTACAGTGTATACTATGTATCATTGCTATGTAAGAGTTCCACTTGCTGAGATTTATTCTCATTTCAGTTATTTTCATGTGATGCAGATAAGAGCGACGGACCGGGACGTTGACTGTGGATGGGGGTCATATGCATACGAAGATTGGAAGGATGATTATTTTGTACCATTTTGTAACATGATCACACTAATGATATTTTGTATTTTGTTATGTCATTGGAATGATCATGTTGTTATTTTGTAAACACTTTTATAAAATGTATTTTGAAACTCCTTCCATGTTTGAAAGAAAATTTTAAATTCCGCTGTATTTTAATTGTATCGGGTCAGGGTGTCACACTCCTAATCCCTCGAACCAAACGGGGTGTTACGGATTACCTATTGGCTTCGGCAATCCCAGTAGAGGAGTGGATGAAACAGAGAGACGTGTACAGTTGGGATACACAGAAACTGTAGCTGCAGTGGTTCAACTCCGGGATCCATTAATGCTGTGCGAGGCAGTAGTAGGCCTTATATGATAGCATTGATTCATGCAACATGTGTCTCTGAAAAGTTTTCCTCGTCATAATGCGGAGAAGAAGTTCAAATTGACGAGCGTGCAGGTTGGGGGGCCGAAAGCGAGAAGTTCATGAAGCAAAAACGTTTGGGATAATGATAAGATTGACGGCGTTGCAGTGGCTGGTGGCGTATGGGATAGGGAAGGCGGGGAAGAAGGGCAAACGCCTTGCTGCATCTAATGGAACGGATCTGTTGTGGAGCATTTCAGCACGTGTGATATGTGGCTCAAATCCATAGGAAATCCTATGTCAAATTTGCCAAGAAATTTTTATCACGAAGCATTTTGCTGTTGAGTAAATACATGGCACTTTGACGTTTTTGGTTTTTTTAGGGTAAATATTTTAAAAAATATAAATTATTTGACTTGTAAATGTATTTTGAGGTGGTGGCATGCAGTTGTTGGTGTTAACCGTATTTCCGGGGCTTTGCCCATTTCAGAAGGAAGCAACCAATCCAAATTAAAGACCGACCCTTTACCTTCGGCGTCGCCGTTGATCCTTCAATCCAAACGAACCTACTTAATTAAAAAAAAAAAACTCTCCAAATTAAAAACCTCTGCCAACTGCATTCCTAGCCTTCAGTTCCACCATCCAAGTTTGCTTCAGTGGATTTCTCTCTATACACGCACTTACATTACATCAAAGGTAAATGATGAAAACGATTTTCTAAAGAATTGTGTTCCCATCTTTAGTCCGTAAAATGTTTCAGAAATCAACAATGAATTTCAAAGAAATGTCCAATGATCATATTAAAGATGTAAAGTCGCCAAGGTCTCCGAAAGAAATGCAAACTAGCGTGGATACACTATCAACCTCACCTAGATCTCCAAAAGGAATACATACTCCCTCCCCAGGGTCACCAAGATCTCTGAGGTCCCCTAGATCCCCTGGGAGTCTGCGCAAGAATTCAAGGCATTCCTTTTCTGGAAGAGATGGTCGTCCTAAAAAGGGTAAACCATTGATGTGCGCTTAGATTCATGTAAAATCATATTTTTGTTTACAATGCTTGTGCAGGCGGATGCGGGGGAAAAGGAACTTGGGGAGGTCTGCTTGACACAGAGGATGGCCATGTAATCGACCCTGATGATCCAAATTACACAAGCCATGAGGTAATTGTTTCATGTTTCCTTGTTTCATTAATATAGTAATTTCACATTTCTATCACAATAACTTATGATTTCAGGAAGAAGACAAATCGATCCCTAGAACAAATCCAAAGTTTGAGGAATTCAAAAAGAAGGCTACGGTTATAGTAGAGGAATATTTCGACAATGATGATGTTATCTCAACTGCCGATGAATTAAGAGAACTAGAAATGCCAAGCTACAATTATTATTTCGTCAAAAAGCTCATCTCCATGGCCATGGATCGCCATGACAAAGAAAAAGAGATGGCTTCCATTTTATTATCTAAGCTCTACGGTGATGTCGTTGATTCCCCACAACTTTACAAGGGTTTCCAAAAGCTCGTTGAATCAGCGGACGACTTCATAGTTGATATACCAGACACAATCGATGTATTAGCTTTGTTCATTGCTCGTGCAATAGTGGATGACATACTCCCACCCTCGTTCTTGACAAAGACCGTGAATAATCTCAGTAAAAATTCTATAGGATTTGATGTGATCAAAAGGGCCGAAAAAGGATATCTGTCGGCCCCTTTACATTCTGAAACGATCGAACGCAGATGGGGTGGAAACAAGAACAAAACAGTCCAAGATTTGAAGATTAAAATTGATGACTTGTTGAAGGAATATGTTGCTAGCGGTGATATTAAAGAGGCTTTGAGATGTATAAAGGATTTGAACGTTCCACATTTCAACCATGAGGCAGTTAAGAGGGTGCTTATAATGGTTATGGAGAATAGACAAGCTGAGAGCTGTTTGCTTGAATTGCTCAGAAGGGCTGCTGAAGAAGGGCTGATCAATTCAAGCCAGATATCGAAGGGCTTTGGTCGTACGATTGACTTAGTTGACGATTTGACGTTAGATATACCGAATGCAAAATTGTTGCTGCAGTCTTTGATCTCAAAAGCAGCGTCAGAGGGTTGGTTATGTGCCTCGTCTTTGAAATCCCTTTCATCTAATACGGATAGACAGTCAGTTGAAGATGATAAAGTTGAGGCATTCAAGAAGAAGGTAGGCTCGATTATCCATGAGTATTTTCTGTCTGGTGATGTTTCTGAGGTTATTCGCTGTTTGGAGTCCGAAAACAGGTCGTTCTTGAGTGCACTAAATGCTATTTTCGTGAAGAAACTAATCACATTAGCTATGGATAGGAAGAATAGAGAGAAAGAAATGGCTTCGGTTCTGTTAACTTCATTATGTTTTCCATCTGATGATGTTGTGACCGGCTTCACCATGCTGATAGAATCGGCTGAAGATACTTCCTTAGACATCCCTGTCGTAGTTGAAGATCTAGCCATGTTTCTGGCAAGGGCAGAGGTGGATGAGGTCTTGACCCCAAAGCACTTGGAAGAGATTGGAAACCAGTTTTTTGAACCAAATTCAGTGGGAAATAAGGTTATTTCAATGGCATCGTCCATGTTAAAGGTTCGGCTTTCTGGGGAACGTATTCTAAGGTGCTGGGGTGGTGGAGGGAGCTATAAGAACGGATGGACTATCGAAGACGTAAAGGACAAAATCGAAAGATTACTAGAAGAGTTTGAGTGTGGAGGTGATATGAGAGAGGCATGTCGATGTGTAAAGGAACTTGGAATGCCATTCTTTCATCATGAGGTCGTGAAGAAATGTTTGGTGACCCTTATGGAGAACAAGAATGAAAGGGTGTGGAGTTTACTGCGTGAGTGTTACAGTATCGGGCTTATAACGACGCATCAAATGACAAATGGGTTCGGGAGAATGGCGGAATCTCTGGATGATTTGGCTTTGGATGTGCCAGATGCGAAGAAACAGTTTCAGAATTTAGTGAAGCGAGCAGAGAATGAGGGATGGCTGGACCCCTCATTTTGTCACAACGGGTCGAAAGTTGATTTGGACAACGGATTTTGCTAATTTTGACCAATAATCCACCAAGATTTATTTTTATTTGGTATATTTCTCTGATGGTTTTAATGAATGGAACCACCTAAATTGTTGGGCACTAGGCCAAATACCTCTACATTTCAATTTACGAGTTAAAATTTATAAGTGAAAAAATTGTATAAATTGTATGGCAATAACTTCTCGTGTAGCTAGCAAAACTTCGTCTGCAATGTTTCAGTGATAGTTCCTGATTTAGCTAGCCTTTGGATGTTGTGACTTCTTCTATTATTTTTTGGTGTTTGACGTGCAACATACAATATCTATAAAATCGAATCGTCTTAAAGAAAAATCGAATCACATTGGTAAAGGTACATGACCAGGATATTTCTACCAAGTTTTCGTGAGATGGTTTTTTTAGGAATTCTTGCTACTTAAATGATAAACATAAATTTGATTTACTTGTCAAATCAGTTATGGATTCCACATCTATAAGGAATCTATTGAATCATGGTTACTTATATTTTCTCGGATCCGTTCGAATAGAATTCTTTTTCGTGATGAGAAATCTTCTATCTATATCTATATATAAGTGTTGATAAAAAGTATTGTTTTTCAAATGTGAAACGACAAAATTAACTTTCTAAACACATTTTTTATGTGTACATCATGAAACACAATATATTGCATTCTACTTCACTCTTGTTTGAAAAACATTTTATATAAGGTTGAATTGTATTTATTCTACTTCATTCTTTGTTTCAAAAACATTTTATATTTATATTTACATGAGAAAAATAAGATTGAATTATATTTATATTTTTATTTGTATGTAGTAAAATAAGTCATGTTCATGTCCTTAAATGTTTAAGCTAATTAAAAAAGTCACTATTAAAATTACTTCATATTAGCATTAGTTATTTTTCTTTTCTTTTAGTAAGTAATGTTCATGTCCTTAAATGTTAGAGCTAATTAAAAAAAATCACTATTAAATTTACTTAATAATAGCATTAGTTATTTTTCTCTCTTTAACAATTTTCTTGAACTTTCATTTAAATTCTAATAAAATTATTTATGTTATTATTGGTCTATTTAATTATTATTTGAATAAAATCAATGAATTATTAAAAACAATTATAATTTAATTAAAAATTACTTCAAAATCTTTATATATATATATATATATATATATATATATATATATATATATATATAAAGAGCCAGATAAAGTATCTGAATGCTTTAAATAGAGAGTCATCTAAATAAATTCTAAATTAAATATATAGGCAGATGAAAAAAAAATGTAAAATCACTATTATTACTTTTAGATTAAATAAATGAAATGAACCAAAAGAAATTTTTTATTTAATCAATTTTTAAAAAAATTATTTTGTCAATTCAATTCAATTTTTCAATCCATATTGTTTTTTATGTGTTATACTTATTATCATTTGTTAATAACACAAGTTTTGTACATTGAATTTTAACTGTAGATGTATTTTTTAATTTATATTATATCTAATTGGTGTAAACGTGCATTGCACGTATTTTATGCAGTATCTATAAAAATGTGGATAAATATCATTGTTTTCTAATTGTGAATCGACAAAATTAACTTTATATACACACTTTTTATGTGTATATCATGAAACATAATATATTGCATTCTCATTCTTTTTTGAAAATATTTTATTTTATTCTATATACCTATAAAATTGTAGATGATGGAAAAATTTTCCAATTATAAACGGACATGAGAAAAATAATATTGGGTTATTTTTATATTTTAGTTTCTATATAGTAAAGTAAGTCGTGTTCATTATCTTACATGTTTGAGTTAGCATTAATTATTTTCTCATTTTAATAATTTTTTTAGACTTTTCTTTAAATTATAAATTAAATTAATTATGTTATTTATGGGTGAGCTTCACTATCATTTGAATAAAGTCAATGAAATATTAAAAATAATTATAATGTAATTAAATTAAAAAATACTTCAAAAACTTTTATATATGAAGGACCTAGATAAAATATTTCAATGTTTTGAATTGAGAGTCATCTAAATAAATTCTAAATTAAATATATTGGAAAATGAAAAAAAAATTAAAATCACCATTGTTACTTTTAAATTAAATAAATGGATTGAATTGAAAAAAAAAATTAATCAAATTTTTTAAAATTTATTTATAAAATTACTAATTTCTAATTTCTAATTTCATGAATAAATATAATATTTTATAACTCAAAATATAATTGTGCATTTAAATAATAATAATCAAGAAAATAACTAAACGTAAATCACAAGTATCTATAAAATCATCTACATACAATAAATATTATTATACTAAAAGATATTTTTGTAAAACTGATAAATGAGAAAGAGTTATGTGAAAAATCAAATCAATTTTTTTCATTAGTTTTCTCCACTAATTCTAATAATAAATACAATAAAATAAATGATTAGTTGATTTAATTCCTCCCATAACTTCTATTTTATTTGAGTATCTCCATAATTATATATTATCAAATAGTACTTAATCTAACAATAATAACATGTGATATGATCGATTAAGGAGATCATCGTTGAGTTATAATAGCTCGATTCTTGAAATACTGAATACTGATTAATTAAATCGAGTTTGATTTTTAAACCAAGTGAAAGACAATCAAAATAATCCTTCGTAGAAACCGATTAAATAATTTTGTAAAGAATTTAAAATATATGCAAGTTGAATGAGTAAAAATATTTTTGTTGAAGCATTTTATCTAACACTTAGTATGCAATATTGACATTTGAAGAAAAAATAAAATACTTCAACAATTCATATTTAAAAACAATAGAGAAGATAAGTAAATGCAATAAATAAATAGACATGAATTTGTTTATGAATGTTCAGATATTAACAACTCCTACGTTACCCCTTCTTCCCCTTGAGAAGGATCCACTAGAAGACTTTGACTTATACAACACCTTGTACAAACATATTTCAACTTAGGACTTATCCCTTGCCTAATTGAAGCCCCTAGCAAACTTTTGATTGTAGGCCGCAACCTCAATCCGCATAATGTTTAATGTCTCTTATGTCAAAACTACAAATACAATCTTTAATGTCTTTGTGTGAATACCAACTCAACTAATCTTTGAAGTTCAACTCTCTTGTATATGCGTAAGTAATTGTGTATAAAGAATTTATCATTTACTGTGTATATCTCAAATGTATCCTTATATAAGGGTTTGTGCTCTCAAATAGTAGATTTATTCATGCTAGCCCATGCTTTGAATCTCATTAAAAAGCTCTTGTTTGATCTTCAAGATGTTTTATTTATAGGCCCTAACAATGATATATACGTTAGATACAAGAATATGACCGTTTGGAAAGTTTCTACAATTTCTGAAATTGCAGCGGTCAAATTCGTCTTGCTGGACATTTTTCCGAGCTTAAATTGGTCGTTCAGCAGTTGAAAATGGTCAGCAGTTGAATTGTTCAGCAATTGAAACTGGCCAGCGGTTGAAAACTGGCCAGCGGTTGAACTGATCAGCGGTTCAACTGGTCAGCAATTCAATCTGGTCAGCATCTCAACTGCAGCTCAACTGGGGTGTTGTGCAGAATCAGTAGTTTCATTGTTATTTATCAGCATCTTAAGCTTCGATTTAAACTTTTACTCCTGAAGATGATTTGTAGATGATCGTCTTATCTTTCCAATGCATACTAAATTGCTTCATTCTAATAAGCGAGCTGATATATATGGCCACAATACCACAACTGCTCATACCCAATTGATTGGTGTTTTTGTGCAATCTGTTCGGTCATTCAGCAACCGCTTTGAACTAGATACCGTTCGATTTTGTCCAACTGATGTGAAATACGACTTGCTACAAATTTAGTTTTCTGATCAGTCAAAGTGGAGGATTGTTATTTGAATTATCTAGTTGAGAGATATCATCAAAACACCGAAGTTTTTCAGAAATTCAGTTTGACTTAACTCAGTTTCAGATTTCTTCTTGTGTTATTAACTTCACACTTGAGTAAATATGTTAGAAACACAATAACAAATTTTGTTAACATCAAAATAAGGATTGTATACATGAAATGTTCCAACAACATGACAATTTGTTTGCATTTATAAAGTTAATGTATACACATATGTTAGACTTACATTTGTTGTGGAGATGCTAGTAAAAACCAGTAGATGCTGGCTTAGTACAAAACCAATAGATGTAAAATAGCAGAAAACCAGAAGCACTTGTATCGAGCTAAAACCAGTAGCAGCACTTATCAAGTACTGTTTAAACAAGTGACTTCTTAGCTAAAATTAGAACTAGAAGGGATACAAAACTTGAAATATACACTAACAGAAGTTTGCATATCTCAAAGTCTTTAAATATTACCGTTGATCTATTAACGTGATACTAGCATTTATTGCTTCATTAAATGCCATTAAATGTTGTACGAGAACATTTAAGACGGTTTATCATTTTTGGTATGAACTGAGACTGATTGCTTTAATGTATTCTGCAGGGTCCATTTTCAGCAATAAAGCTGAACCACTGAAAAGTCAAAAGAGCCGTCCAGATCTTAACGTTGGAAAAAGCCTATATATGGAGACGAAGCACTTTTCAATAAAAGGTGAAGTGAACGAATCTAAGTGAAAGAATATCATTCGAGCATCGCTAGAAACTTCAGTTATCTAAAAAGATCAACACTGAAAAAGCAGCACAAGCTTCATTGCATACACTTGATCATTTGAGATCATTTTGTGCTAGCTATTTTCTTTATCTCTCTTAAGCTATTCACTTCATAAATAGAAGAATTTGTAACTGGAAAAGAGTTCTTTCCAGAACTTAAGATCTTTCACGTAGTTGAGTTGTAAAACTAAGAGTTTCAGTAGGCGAAGGGTAAGTCCTGTTGAAGTGGGTGTATACAACTGTTGTACTGTATTCACCAAAGTCTTTTAGGGATACCTTCTGGAAACAGAAGAAGGGGAGACGTAGAAGATTCATCTTCGAACTTTCAGAAACAAACTCTGTGCCATCTACTGCTTTTTTGTTTCACTATTTTTCACCCACTAACCAACAGATCGTTTCCGCATATTATCTTGTGTTCTGCTGGTCTTTAAAATTGAACAAGAATATGCTAGTATCTCTAACAGGATTTTAGCACATCATTCTGAAAAATCGATTAAGTTTGCCGTTGAGTTTATTCAACCCCCCTTTCTAAACTCAACCCGATCCTCAACAAGTGGTATCAGAGCAGGTTATTCTTAAAATATTTAACAGACATGGCTCACTTCAGCAAAATTCCAATGTTCTCAAAAGAAGACTTTGATGAGTGGAAAATCTGAATGCAAGCTCATCATGCAGCTCAAGATGATGACATGTGGTATGTCATTACAGATGGTCCATTAAAGATCTTAAAGCCAAATCCAGCTATTGCTATCGCCGAAGGTGCACCTCAGATGCTGGAAAAACAAAGATATGAATGGACAAGTGAGGACAAGAAGAAAGCCAATCTTGACAACGTTGCGAAGGACATTCTGTACAAGACACTCGACAAAAATACCTTCAGCAAAATCAAGATGTGTCCTACTGCAAAGGAAATCTGGGAAAAATTGATTCAGATCTGTGAAGGAAACGAAGAAACTAAGGAAAACAAACTTTCTGTAGCCATGCAGAAGTTTGAGAATATGAAGATGAAGGCTGGAGAAACTATGAATGAGTTTGATGAACGCTTCAGCAGCCTTGTCAATGAACTCACAGCTCTTGGGAAAGATTTTGGCAACAGGGAAGTTGCATTAAAGTTAATGAGAGCCCTACCCAGAGAATGAGACGTCAAAACGATGGCAATGAGAGCTTCCAGGGATCTAAACAAGTTGGAACTGCATGACTTGTTCTCAGATCTGAAGGCATATGAGTTTGAACTTGAAGTTCGAAATGGAAAAGAGCCCTTAGCAATTCCACCAACCAAAGCTCTCGCAGCTACGGTTAACTCTACTACTACAGTGGCCCCAAGTTCATCTTCTGTTGCTGCTATAGAAAATACTTCTGAGAGAAGTGCTGAACAGATAAGAAATGAAGCAATGTCATTTTTTGTTAAGAAGTTTTCCAGATTCATGAGAAAAAATCACAGAACATTTCAAAGTCCCAACCGCAATTTCAAAAGGAATCACCATCTAGTGATATGACATGCTTTAACTGTGGAAAAGTTGGACACTTCATTGCTGATTGTCCAAAACCAAAGAAGGATGACCAGAAGAAGAAGGGTGTCAAACTCAATGATAAAAAGACCAGAAGAGACAGAAAGGCAAAGATTGCAGAAGAAAGTAAGTCCAAATGGGCAGACTCAAGTTCTGAATCTTCTGGTTCTGAAAGCCATTCAAGTGACAGTGATGAAGATGAGATCAAATGTCTCATGGCAAATACGGAATCAACCTCGACATCCGGAGAGGTATTTGACTTTGACTCTGAAGAATTTACAGCTATGAAGGTTAACAATTACCAGTACTACAACTCTAGACCTGTTAAAAAGAGATACAGGACAGACAATAGAAACAGAAGGGAAGAACAACTTTTTAAGATGCATAATGTGAGAAATAACAGACCCTTCGTTGCACACACCTCCATGAATACCCGAAGTACAAGAATTGTACAAATGTGGGTTCCAAAGGGACTAATAAGGTTTGGACCCAAATAGATTGGGTACCAGATACTAAAATTTGTGTTTGCAGGTACAAGAGAAGAAAACAGAAATCAGTAACTCTACATGGTATCTGGACAGTGGATGTTCCAGACACATGACTGGACAGAAAAATCTACTTTCCGAGATAATGAGTTGTACTGGTCCAGAAATAACCATTGGGGACAACTCAAAAGGTAGAACCGTGGGTAAGGGTAAGATTATCCATGGTAACATCACTATTAAGGATGTGCTCTTAGTTTAAAATCTTTGCTATAACTTGATCATTATTAGTCAATTATGTGATAATGGTTTTTCAGTAGCATTCCAGAAGCACACTTGCACAGTCAAAAATACTGATGACTTTACTGTTCTAATCGGAGTTAGAAAAGGCAACACCTATAAAATTTCATGGAACATAGATCATATCATTGCTCCTACATGTTTAGTTGCATCTCTAAGTGATAAACACTGGTTGTGGCACAAGAGATTGAATCAACTGAATTTCAATTCTATCAACAATCTCAAAAAGCAGAACTTAGTCGTTGGATTGCCGGACATAAAATTTGTTAAGAATCATGTATGTTCTGCATGTCAACTTGGTAAGCAAGTAAGATCTAGTTTCAAAAATAAAGGCAGCAAATCATCCTCAAGATGTTTAGAATTATTGCATATGGAATTATTTGGTCCAATTCCTATCATGAGTTTAGGGGGAATGAGATACACCCTTGATGTTGTTGATGATTTCTCTAGATTTACTTGGGTAATATTTCTTGCTGGAAAAGATCAAACCAGTAGCCTTCTGATCAAACTTCTGAAAAAGATTCAAAATGAGAAATCAGTTTCTGTCATTAGAATCAGAAGTGATCGAGGTACTGAATTTACTAACAAGACTCTTGAGATATATCTAGATGAACAGGGCATCCATCATGAATATTCAGCTGCCAGGACGCTTCAACAAAATGGAGTAGCTGAGAGGAAAAACAGAACACTTAAAGAAGCTGCTAGAACAATGCTAGCAGATGCAGACATCTCTCAGCGCTTCTAGGCAGAAGCTATTAATACTGCTTGCTACACACAAAACAGAACAATGATCAACAAGAGGAATAATCAGACTCCTTACGAAATATGGAAAGGAAGTAAACCGAATGTATCTTACTTTCATGTTTTTGGTTGTAGATGCTTTGTGCATAACAATGTTAAAAGTCATTTAGCTGCATTTGATTCAAAATCTGACGCTGGATTATTTCTTGGATATTCAGCAGTTAGTAAGGCATTTAGAATTTTCAATAATAAAACACTCAATTTTGAAGAATCTATTCATGTTGTCTTTGATGAAGACAGCAGTGCTCCCAAGATTTCTAACATATCTAATCTAAGTAAAAGGTTAGACAGGGTTCATCTGAAATTAGACAGTGAAGATGATGCAGAAGCAAGTGTCAAGGATATTCAAGATCCAGAACCAGACATTCACAATCCAGAACCAGCAGCTGACATTCCAGAACCGGCAACTGATGTTCCAGAACCAGCAACTGATGTTCCAAAACAATCTACTGCTAATCTAAATCCTCTTATTTGGAGAAAAATCTCATTCTCCATCTTTGGTGATTGGAAATCCAACAGCTCCGTTAAGGACCAGAAGGCAGATGATAAATGAATACCTGCATGCTGCTTTTACCTCTCAAGATGAACCAAAGAAGATTGAAGAAGCTCTTCTGGATCCCAGTTGGATAGAAGCTATGCAAGAAGATCTGAATCAATTTGAGAGGAATAAAGTTTGGTTTCTAGTACCTAGACCTTTTCACCAAGCTGTCATTGGAACTCGGTGGGTATTCAGAAACAAACTAAATGAGGAAGGAACAGTTGTAAGAAACAAAGCATGACTAGTTGCACAAGGATTCAGATAAAAAGAAGGAATAGACTATGATGAAACCTTTGCACCAGTAGCTAGGCTCGAAGCTACTTTCAAAAATTTCAAAGTATATCAGATGGATGTGAAGAGTGCGTTCCTCAGTGGTTTACTACAAGAGGAAGTCTATGTTGAACAGCCTCCAGGTTTTCCTGATCATCTATTACCGAATCATGTTTTTAAATTACACAAAGCTTTGTATGGTCTGAAACAAGCACCTAGGGCTTGGTACGACACAGTTTCACAATTTCTTATTAATAATGATTTCACCGTTGGTACCGTAGATAAGACTTTGTTTACCCTAGTAAAAAACAAGCACATATTATTAGTTCAGATTTATGTTGATGATATCATATTTGGGTCAACTAACCCCAAATTATGTGCAAAGTTTGCTAAGTTAATGCAGGAACAGTTCGAGATGAGCATGATGGGAGAATTAACATTTTTCTTAGGACTTCAAATCAAGCAACTTGATACTGGAATCTTCATAAATCAAGCTAAGTATACAAAGGAACTACTGAAAAAGTTTGGGATGGAAGCATGTTCTGCTGCTTCCACTCTTATGAGTTCATCTACCAAACTTGATAAGGATGAAGGGGGAACTCCAGTAGAGGTAACTCAATATCGTGGTCTTATTGGTTCATTGTTATATCTTACCGCCAGTAGACCCGATATTATATTTGTTGTTTGCATTGGTGCTAAATTTCAATCAAATCCTAAACAAACTCATTTCATTGCTGGTAAAAATATTTTAAAATATCTTAAGGGTACTCAAAATGTGGGCCTCTGGTATCACAAGGACTCGTCGTTTAATCTTATTGGATACTCAGATGCTGATTATGCAGGATGTAAACTGGATAAGAAAAGCACAAGTGGTTTTTGTCAATTTCTTGGTGATAGGTTGATCTCCTGGTTTAGCAAAAAGCAGACTTCTATAGCCACGTCTAATGCAGAAGTATAATATCTTGCTGGTGGAACCTGTTGTTCTCAAATACTTTGGATACAACAACAACTTAAAGACTATGGAGTTCAAGCCTCTGAATCACCTATATTTTGTGACAATACCAGTGCAATTGCTATATCGCATAATCCAGTACTCCATTCCAGAACTAAGCACATTGATATCAGACATCATGTGAAAAAGAAGAACATTCGTCTGGAATACATTTCTACTGATCAGCAAGCAGCAGATATATTTACGAAACCTCTGCCTGAGAATAAGTTTTTTTATTTTCGAAATACACTTGGATTGATAGATTTAACTTAATCATTTGTGATCTTCATCTCATTTATATATTGTGGCTTTATTCTCTTTTGTGGTTGTTCAGTTTTAGTTTGCAGAAAATAAAAGCTGAGCGAAAGAGACAATCAGTAGACAAAATATAAAATTTCATTAATGATAAAGGTGGGGGCGTACACTCTTTACTTCTTTTTTAACGTACGCTTTCCAGGTAGCCAACCAAGTGGTCAACTTCCGGTAGATGTGCGTAGAAACTCCTCTGAAAAAACAATCTTTTTCAGAGTCCTCTGCTCCTTTAAGAGCATGAGGAGGTAGACGTAATCATCAGAGAAGACGTTTGCGCTGTCAGTACTATGGAGACGTCAATAATACTTCTCCATTGCTACCAGCTGTTTGGTAGTAGCCAACAACCCATCTTCAAAGGCGGACTGAAGCTCCTGGACCTTAGTCCAGGTGGCAAGTGCTTTTTCCAGCACCTTGTCTTGAATCGCTTGTTTCCTTGCAGCGGTCACCTCTTTCATGAACTCCTCGGCCAAATCAGGACTATTTTTGTTTTGCCATTTTGTTTAAATATGACTGTATGGCTAACCTCTATGCCTGTAATTATAGATGATAAACCAGGTTCCAGAGATCGAGGTAATCATAACTTCAGCGTGAAATGCGAAGCGTTCTGAATCAAGCCATCGACGATTCACTTACCAAGATGTGACATTTAATAATTACATTAATTTAGGGGGAACTTTATTCTGATTATATGTGATTTTTTTGTCAGATGCAGAAGGTGATTTGTGTCTTTAACAAAACAAGGCATTCTTTATCTTCTAGTAGAAGCTATCATAAGACGAACAACTTCCTTCTGAATTTATTTCATTATCTATCAGTTATTTATTTTATTCAGTTAAAATTGAGTTATTTGCAGAAAGGAATAAAGGAACACCAAGTACTTCAACTTCGATCGAAACGTCTTCTGATTTAAACAGACAAAGTTTTTCTTATCCTTTATTATTCTCATTATTATTGTCTAACATTCATTAAAAGCAGTAGATAAACAAAATATATCAAAAATAAGAACATTCTTTCATAAAACCAGAAGCATTACATTGAGTTTATCTAATACATTTGTGGATATCAGCAGCTTGAATTACTTTTCTTGTTGCAAAGTACTTCAGCAGAAACCTATCTAAATATTTTAAGGACTTCTAAACTGAGGATTTTCTTCCTAATCCTCATAACTTGGAAAAGGATGATCTTCTTCAAAAAGAATCCAGCAAGATTGGGTCTTGCCAGCACTAATGTATTGGAAAAGGATGTCTTCAAACATCAGCCTACAAAAGACTTCAAGTTGTCTTTGGAATTCCTCTGCTGATTCTGACTCTGGAGAAGACTCCGAGAGATCATCTACACCTATCATTTGAATTAATTTAGTAAATGAATGACTTAGTTTGTGAATGTGCAGGCATTTATATAGAGTTTCGAGGAAACTAAAGAGACAGCGATCTGACTACACGTATTCCAAGATTCATCCATCCTGTCCTCAGATATCACATCCCTGCATTTATTATTTGCATTTATCGAGGGGGAACATTATCTGAGTCAGACTAAGATTTTCTTATTTTTTTTTGAAAACAAATAGAATGTCTATCTTTTTGATAAAACAACAAGTCTCTGGTTTTAGAAGTAGACGTTATTATAAAACGACAAAATCTCTTCTGATTTTTATTAGTAAGCGCTTGGACAGCCCGCTCTTTTCACCAATATTCAAATTTCCAAAATCATTAGTCTAGTCTGACACGATCTAGATATCTTTTCAAATACTCAACCGTAAACATACTGACATGTGTCCTTGTGTTTACTTGACGGCTGTACATTTGTTTTTAAAATATCAAGTTTCTTACTCTTCACTGTTACCGTTCCAAAAATCTTTACTACTCAGCTACTGCTTTCTTTTAAACATTTTCTCTCTACTGCAAAATCTATCTGTTTCATTTCTACTTACAAAAATGGCCGGAGCATATACTCTTAATGCCTATCAAGTCAACTTTGCTTCAGTTCTCAATATCAAAGAGAGAACCTTGTCAAAATGTTCCAAGCCCTTGAAAAATCAGGACTTCGAAAATTCTTGGAATCATCTGGTATTATCTACAAGTCTGCTCTTCTAGATTTTTATGCCAAAGCAGAAGTTGTCGAAGGAAAGATTAACTATACACAGTGATCGAGCAAAACTTGCACTATGAATTCCCCAAGAAAATATGATTTTGTATGCTCAAAATGTAATCGCAAGTGCACGATGTCAAGTAATAGTATAGTGTATATGAATACGAGTATCGTTCCACTGGAGACTGTATTTAACAATTATTATTTTAGTTATTAAAACTTTAGCGACGAAATTTGATTGTTTGTTTTATGACTAATAAAATTCAAGAAAATTTAATTAAACAAGATCAAAGATTAATTGATGAAATATGAATGCTAAATCAATGGATTAAATTTCAAATGATAAAAGAATTTGTTGGGAATTCTGGTTCACCTACCCCTTATTAATTTATTAATTCGTTCGGTTGTGTTCTACGCTTCCGACAGGATTTCTTATTCAATTGAACACACTCTCTCGAGCTATGTCAAACTAATTCACTCAATGAAGTAATTAAATGTCTTTAATTATTTATCAAGAATGAATCGCATTTCGATTAATGAAACCCCCTAGTTTTCGACCCTAAGGACTATGACTATCGGCACGTATCCAATTTCATATATCTATGCAAATTGTAGATCCGCGAATTACACCACTCGATCCTATCACTAGTTTTTCTCTCGAACTCACTCGTGATATAAAATAGTCGTTAAAGTTAGCTACGCTCAACGACACAATGAAAATCGTAGAATAATCAAGAATAAATCACAAACCGACATATAAATTAACCAACTAAAAGTTCGGGGTAGGATCCCCTTTAATCCCAACAAATAATTGAAGTTAGCTACTAGAATTCATAATTAAAATAAGCAAAACAATGTTTAAACAAAGGAAATTAAACTAGAAATACTAGGCGTGACGAAATCTGCGAAGAACGATGCCCGGAAACCGTTGAATCTTCAATCCAAGTGCAAAAGCTCTCCCAAAATCCTTTGTGCTCTCAAAATTATGTCTCCCTCCCTCCAAAGTCGGCCAAGAAGCTTTCCATATCATTCTCCTCTCAAAAAAAGGTAAGGAATCGCACACCACATCTTGCCAAAAATAGATGGCGCTCGGGCGGTAGAAAAGTACCGCTCGAGCGCCACACTCTCTGTAATTCTCCTCGGCATGTGTATCATTCGCGCTCGGGCGGTAGAAAACTACCGCTCGAGCGCCTACCTTTCTGTCGAAGCTCTTGAGTTGAGTGACATTCGCGCTCGGGCGGTAGAAAACTACCGCTCGAGCGCCGAGCTTTCTGTTCGGACATTCACCTCCTGCGCTCGGGCGGTAGAAAACTACCGCTCGAGCGCGGGCCTTGCTGCACTTCATTCTCTTGTCTTGGCACTTGGCTCCGATTTTAGTTCTTCCGGTCATTTTCCCTACAAATTCATCACACACAAGTGAGACATAATCAAAAGCAATTAATTACTCTAAAATGAACAAAAAGTAAATGAAATGCATGCATGCACAATGTAAACACAATTAAAACTAATGCAATAAACACGTAAAAACACCCCCTATCACACAGGGAGATGCATCAATCTCCATTGATGCTACATTTCTCGGTTCCACCTTCTTCCTACCTATTTATGGACCTTCCGAGCTTTCGGATATCACAAAGGAAGAGATGTCTACTGTTTTAACAATCTTTTCAGCTACTGGTGAAGAGCTCTCACCTTCCTGCTTCAAGAAGCTACTAAAAATTGAGTACCAGGTACTCGCTGATATCGTGGCAAAAGACTTGTTGGTTAAGGTTTGAACATTCGACAAACTGACCAAAGAGAAGGTTCAAGTGATGGTGGCCATCACTTTAGAAAAGAAAGTGGATTGGGGTCGTTTTCTGTTTCGAATTATGAAGGATATGATTCTAAGGAAATGTAGTGACCCGTTCCAGAATCACCTACTAATCAAGAACTAAGCATGCAATCAACCTAATTAACAATAATCAGAGATAACAGCGGAAAAGTCAACAAAATAATGGTTATACAACCCAATCGAAGTCTAGAATAACTCAAAATAAAATATCCAATACAACCATATCGAATCAAAACAATACCGATAACTAAACCAACCAGCTACTCAACGTCCTCCTCCTGCTCCTCCTGAGCTGTCCAACCTGAGGCCTGCCCCGTGGGAATGGGGTGTCCAAGAATAAACAAAACCGAGGACGTGAGCGATAAGAACGCCCAGTACAAAAGTATGAGTATACAGACCTATATGAAATGCACATGCTATGATCATGATACCGGGGTAGTCAAGAAACAGGAATCACAAAAGGATCTCAACAATGCTCAGTCTAGAGGCGCCAAGTGGATAGTGCCGCGCGGTACACCTCTGGGTCACTGCATCCACTACAAGACAGACGTGGACCTAAAATGTCCCGGACCACCGAAGCCCTCCCGACCCGTCGGCCACTGTGTACTCTCGGTGTCCATGCGTCCACAAGACAGGGCTGAGCGGTCCCAAGATATAGCTTATCTCGAAAGAGATACAGCTCAACAGTAAAGGCTATCTCGAAGGAGAATACGGCTCAACATGAAATGCAACGTGCAGTAATAAACGTGACATAATAGCATGCATCATATGACATATATCAATGCACCACATAATCATGCAACACATATAAGAATGTATACTCAACCAGGATATCTCGGATAGTACTTTCGTACCTCTATCACAGTAATCCTAATCCACTGGAACCACCAGACAACAGGTCTAATCCAAGCCTATTCATCAAGTGAAAACCATCACTAAACTTATCTACCAGACTTAACTAGATAATCCTGAGATAAATACTGATAAAATTCCAAACCTTCGTCCGTCGCTAGCCCGCTGATGCCGCTAGCTCCCAACTAGAGCACAGCTCTGCTACAAGACCAGCAGCTCCCCGCTAGTGCCCAAATCTCGGAACAAGACTAGAACCTGTCAGAAACGACTGAAATGCTATGGAATTCTCTGAATTGGCGAGTCAAAATGAGGAAATCCGACCACTATTTATAGGCCATGTTCGGATCGTCCGAACCCTCTTCGGAACGTCCGAACTCTTACGTGTCCATCAGCTCTTGACAGCTCATGATCGGATCCTCCGATCATACACTTCGGACCGTCCGAACATGCACGTGTCCAGCTGCTCTTGACACCTCATGATCGGATCCACCGAACCCACTTCGGACCTTCCGAACTCCCACGTGTCGATCAACTCTTGACACCTAATGATCGGATCCACCGAACTCACTTCGGACCTTACGAACTCTTCGGTGCTTCCGAACCATCTTCGGTCCGTCCGATCATGACTCGGTCAAAATTACACATTAAACCTTCTTAATCACCATTACTCCGTTAATTACCCAATTTGGAATTCGGGCTACTACATTCTCCCCCCCTTAAAACGATTTCGTCCTCGAAATCTAGGCAAGAGAATGAACAAAACGAAAATAACAACATCGTTACCCTCAAAATCTAAAGGACAACCCATCACTAGACGCTTGGCTAAAACCGAATGACCCATCGGAGTAGAAATAGAAAGAATGACGTCTAGAGAAACATGCGGTAACTTATGACGCTTAACAAATCGTCCTGGTCACCCCAACGACCTACACTTCCCTGACTACTCTCATCACCAAAGTGGTCAGCCATTGCTACAACATAGAATAGGGAAACTAGTAAATTGGTCAACGGAAATCCCAAAACAGAAATCTATATCCCAAAATCGTACGCATGCTCTGATACCATAAATGTAGTGACCCGTTCCAGAATCACCTACTAATCAAGAACTAAGCATGCAATCAACCTAATTAACAATAATCAGAGATAACAGCGGAAAAGTCAACAAAATAATGGTTATACAACCCAATCGAAGTCTAGAATAACTCAAAATAAAATATCCAATACAACCATATCGAATCAAAACAATACCGATAACTAAACCAACCAGCTACTCAACGTCCTCCTCCTGCTCCTCCTGAGCTGTCCAACCTGAGGCCTGCCCCGTGGGAATGGGGTGTCCAAGAATAAACAAAACCGAGGACGTGAGCGATAAGAACGCCCAGTACAAAAGTATGAGTATACAGACCTATATGAAATGCACATGCTATGATCATGATACCGGGGTAGTCAAGAAACAGGAATCACAAAAGGATCTCAACAATGCTCAGTCTAGAGGCGCCAAGTGGATAGTGCCGCGCGGTACACCTCTGGGTCACTGCATCCACTACAAGACAGACGTGGACCTAAAATGTCCCGGACCACCGAAGCCCTCCCGACCCGTCGGCCACTGTGTACTCTCGGTGTCCATGCGTCCACAAGACAGGGCTGAGCGGTCCCAAGATATAGCTTATCTCGAAAGAGATACAGCTCAACAGTAAAGGCTATCTCGAAGGAGAATACGGCTCAACATGAAATGCAACGTGCAGTAATAAACGTGACATAATAGCATGCATCATATGACATATATCAATGCACCACATAATCATGCAACACATATAAGAATGTATACTCAACCAGGATATCTCGGATAGTACTTTCGTACCTCTATCACAGTAATCCTAATCCACTGGAACCACCAGACAACAGGTCTAATCCAAGCCTATTCATCAAGTGAAAACCATCACTAAACTTATCTACCAGACTTAACTAGATAATCCTGAGATAAATACTGATAAAATTCCAAACCTTCGTCCGTCGCTAGCCCGCTGATGCCGCTAGCTCCCAACTAGAGCACAGCTCTGCTACAAGACCAGCAGCTCCCCGCTAGTGCCCAAATCTCGGAACAAGACTAGAACCTGTCAGAAACGACTGAAATGCTATGGAATTCTCTGAATTGGCGAGTCAAAATGAGGAAATCCGACCACTATTTATAGGCCATGTTCGGATCGTCCGAACCCTCTTCGGAACGTCCGAACTCTTACGTGTCCATCAGCTCTTGACAGCTCATGATCGGATCCTCCGATCATACACTTCGGACCGTCCGAACATGCACGTGTCCAGCTGCTCTTGACACCTCATGATCGGATCCACCAAACCCACTTCGGACCTTCCGAACTCCCACGTGTCGATCAACTCTTGACACCTAATGATCGGATCCACCGAACTCACTTCGGACCTTACGAACTCTTCGGTGCTTCCGAACCATCTTCGGTCCGTCCGATCATGACTCGGTCAAAATTACACATTAAACCTTCTTAATCACCATTACTCCGTTAATTACCCAATTTGGAATTCGGGCTACTACAGGAAAGATACTGGATTTGCTGTGCAAATTAGTAAAATGTTGAAAGATGTTGGTTTTCCTGGAACAACAGAAGAGGATGGCTCTTCGGTCACCATGACTGATGCTGATAATGTGCTTGCCTTAAGGCCAAATCCAACAGTTGGTGAATTTGTGGCCATAAAGAAGGAGATTGGGGAATCTCAAGCTGAGGGGCAGAAGAAAATCAAAAGAAAAAGAGGTGTAGTTTTGACTGATTCTGACAAAACGGAATCTGAAGAATCAGCAGCACCCACTCAACAAGCCTCACTGCCTCCCACCCCATCCAAGAAGAAGCCTCGCACCACCATCCGCATCAAGAAAACAGCAGCTCTGGCTCAATTAGAGGATGTTCCTCTTCGACAAGTTTTTCCACCATCTGTCCCATCCACCAAAGCAAAAGCCATTGAATCAGTACCGTCTACTGCTCAATTTTTCAGACCAACTTCTGGTGTGGTCATTAGAGAATCTGCTACTCGTTCTTCTGCTTTTAAATCAGTAGTCCCTGCTACTTCTGGAAAAGGTAAAGAAAAGATTACCGAGTTGTCTCAGTCACCGGTGGCAACATCAACCATTCAAACAATAATTGATCTTCATCTGGAAGAAATTGATAATTTCAACCAGAGAAGACATGAAATTCTTTGACGATTGGCTCAAGGTAAGAGTCTACCATCTAATCACTTTTTTGAAAACTACTGGTGTTTATACTCAAACTGTGGAAAATGAGAAAAAGATTTTTGCTGCTGTCAATACACAAAATGTGATAGAAGCCATCAATCGCCGAAACTACATTCTGGATAAAATCAAACAGCAGAAGATGGACACTATTCTGAAAACGTTGAAGTTAAATTTTGACTCTACTGGTCCTACTGTTTTTCATGATCAAAATGTTATTCAAATTTTGTCGGAGCAGCTGACAATTCTATCTGACCAAATTGTTACTAAGGAAAAGGCTTTTTCTCAGCCTCCAAAATTTAGTGTCACCATTGTCCCCCACCATTTTGAAGACTCAGTCAGTTGAGGAACCGGCCAAAGCTTCTTCTGAAGTCAAGGTCTCCAGTACTCCTGCACCTCAAGAAGCTCCTACCCAATATTCATCACTTATCTATGTTCATGATCTGGCATCGGTTGATGAAGTGATCGAATCGATTGTGCAGACTCAAGCATCACAGGATGACACTCTGCCCATTATTTCTACCTTTGCTGATCATCCTCCAGTCCCACCTATTCCAGAATCTTCTACTGCTACTGACATTGCTACTGCTTCTTCATCTCTTCCAGATCTTGAGCATTTTTCAGAAGCTCATCAAGCTGAAATGGCAACTTTGTTGCGTACTTCACCTTGTGCTGTTGAGCCACAAGCCATACCTGAACCTGCTGCTGATTTGCAGCAACCATAAGAAGGCCAACAGTTCAATCTACTGCTTCAGAAGGTCCTTTTACTGAACCAGAACCAGCTTTTATCACTCAAGCAGAAGATGCACACTCTACTGCTCTTATTGTTTCTTCTCAGCATTCTCCTGAGCGCATCGCCAGAATGGAAGATATTAAACAACGATTGCTTGCAAGAACTCCTTCACTAGTTTTGGAACCATTTGATTTAGAGGTTCAGATTGATAATCTACAAAAGGAGCTACAGAATCTTTCTGATATAGTCAAGCGGCTATCTCGTGAAAATGTAGCAGAAATAAGTGGTGCGCAGTTCTTCCAAGACCGTATGTCCAAGGAAATACATAAAACGGTGGAATCTATGCATAAAATGTATGCTGAAACCATTTTTTTTCGACAAGCTATATCCAGAACTTCCAGTAAGCTCACGCTTGCTCAATTTGACATACTTACCCAGCTCACCGAGCATGATGGCCTTTTTCGCTCCATCTCCACCACCATGGACCTAATGGATGCCAAGATCGATTCTCAATCTCAATCTCTCACCGCTCTAAATGATCGAGTTTCTAATCAGGCTCCATATCTGGAGATGTTGACTAATGGCATTCACAACTTATCTGGGCGAATGGATGACTTAATTGCTAGGGTCATTGCCGATGATGCCAAAGGGGGAAGAAGATAGAACTGGAGATAAAACTGGAGCGAGTAGCAGCAGACCTCATTCTTCTGGAAGGGATCAAAATCCAAATGAAGCTGCTTTCAGAGATATTGGAACAAATTAGTTTTATTTTCTTATCTTAACTAATTTGTGTGTTACGTGATTTTTTTTCTAGATAATAATTGTTTTTATCTACTTCGTAATCTGTTTTATCTATTCATCTTAACGTCTAAGAAACATCTAGGTTTTGGCATCACCACAAAGGGAGAAATTGTTAGACTTAAATTTTTTGTGGAGATGCTAGTAAAAACCAGTAGATGCTGGCTTAGTACAAAACCAGTAGATGTAAAATAGCAGAAAACCAGAAGCACTTGTATCGAGCTAAAACCAATAGCAGCACTTATCAAGTACTGTTTAAACAAGTGACTTCTTAGCTAAAACCAGAACTAGAAGGGATACAAAACCCGAAATATACACTAACAGAAGTTTGCGTATCTCAAAGTCTTTAAATATTACCGTTGATCTATTAACATGACAATAGCATTTATTGCTTCATTAAATGCCATTAAATGTTGTACGAGAACATTTAAGACGGTTTACCATTTTTGGTATGAACTGAGACTGATTGCTTTAATGTATTCTGTAGGATCCATTTTTAGCAATAAAGTTGAACCACTGAAAAGTCAAAAGAGCCGTTCAGATCTTAACGTTGGAAAAAGCCTATATATGGAGACGAAGCACTTTTCAAGAAAAGGTGAAGTGAACGAATCTAAGTGAAAGAATATCATTCGAGAATCGCTAGAAACTTCAGTTATCTAAAAAGCTCAACACTGAAAAAGCAGCACACGCTTCATTTCATACACTTGATCATTTGAGATTATTTTGTGCTAGTTATTTTCTTTATCTCTCTTAAGCTATTCACTTCATAAATAGAAGAATTTGTCACTGGAAAAGAGTTCTTTCCAGAACTTAAGATCTTTCAAGTAGTTGAGTTGTAAAACTAAGAGTTTCAGTAGGCGAAGGGTAAGTCCTGTTGAAGTGGGTGTGTACAACTGTTGTACTGTATTCACCAAAGTTTTTTAGTGATACCTTCTGGAAACAGAAGAAGGGGAGACGTAGAAGATTCATCTTAGAACTTCCAGAAACAAACCCTGTGCCATCTACTGCTTTTCTGTTTCACTATTTTTCACCCACTAACCAACAGATCGTTTCCGCACATTATCTTGTGATCTGCTGGTCTTTAAACTTGAACAACAATCTGCTAGTATCTCTAACATGATTCTAGCATATCATTCTGAAAAATCGATTAAGTTTGCCGTTGAGTTTATTCAACCCCCCTTCTAAACTCAACCCGATCCTCACAACATATATAATAATAATTATATTGCAAACATAAACCAAACAAATACAATTAATTTGAACAAAAAAATATAATATAATTTGGGCTTATTCAGTTATGTTATTTTTCTTTAGTAAATTGAATATATTACTAAAAAAATTCCATATGTACAGAGGTTGAATATAGTTATCTTATGTAGTATTGTTTGTCCTTTTGTTGTTTAAATGTAGCCAAATATTGATTGATTGAATCAAATAAATATCTGCAATTTGAGTTGAAAGAATGTAGATAGAATAATCCGGTACATATATTTATTTAACTAATATATCAATTAATGGGTTTATAATGAAACGATTATTAGTTAATAAGGAGAATATATGCATTAATTTTTTTATATTTATGATTATTTGCTATTGTTAATGTGAATTAAATGAATTGATTTGTAATGATTTGGATAATATTAAATTTATCTTCATCTCTTCACTTGTCTTTGCATTATACGTGTTTATTATTTAATTTACGTTATTTATTCAATTCATATTTGTTATTATTAAATTTATATTTTCATTTCATTATGATAAAAATATTATTCCTGAAAAATTAAATATATTTATAGTTGTTTTAACTAACTTTAGTTGTCTAACTTTGAAATTCTCAACTCATCTACATAAATCGAAATACTCCATATGAATATTTACTTAAAAATTTAATATCATAACACATATATGGAAATTGTATTCTGTATTATTCTTATTTTTATTAAATTTAATTTTCTAAAATAATTTATTACTAGATCAATGGGTCAATGACTATGAATATCAAATTAAAAGCTAATATTAATCACGATTTAAATTATAAAATCATTGTTTTTCTCTTAAATTTCTTTGAATACTCAGAAATGATACATCTTATTGCAATTATTGTTTGAAATATTTGTTAATTGCTAAGGGCTTAAGATTAAAAAGTTTGATATTTTCTTGAAAATTATATTTATGATAATAGTTTTGACCTTCACTTTCTCCCAAAAAATTGCACATGAGTGAGTGCAAAATGAAGAGAGGGAAATTAATTTAGTTTACTTGTTTGGTTGCCGTTTTTTTTATTTTTATTTTTTGAGTGTCGTGTCATTCATTTTTTTAGTAGTGTACTTATTATTTACTTCTATGATATATATTCAGTGAAATATTGCAATGATAATAGATATTGAGATCAAACTATAAATTTAAATTGATATATATTGTATTATCTAAATATTCTGAATGTCATTTCAACTTCATCTACATTGTTGATTTTTTTTTTATTTTTTTTTTGCTTTTTCTAATGTATGGTGCGTGGAAGGATAAACATTTTTTTGAGTTTTTTTCAATCAATATTATTTTATATGTGCTTTGTTTATTATCATTTACTAATAATACATATTTCAGATATTGAATTATTAACTTTATATATATATTTTTTAATTTATATTAAATATAATTAGTATCAAGATGCATGACATGTATTTTAAAGGTGCAAAGAGAATTTTGAAATATTTTAAGGGTACTCAAAATGTTGGACAATGTTATCCAAAAGATTCCAATTTCAATTTAATTGAATTTTTAGATGCTGACTATGTTTGCTGTAAGATAGAAAAAAGAGTACAAGTGGAACTTGTTAGTCCATAGGAGGCATAAAGATCTCATTGTTCATCAAGAAGCAGACATCTATAGCAATATCAACAACATAACCTAAATACTTAGCTGTTGGGAGTTGTTTTTGTTGGAAAATTTCATGTTCGCAATCTTGATTTTGATTTTAACAAAATTTACTATTTTGGTTCTAATTATTTACATTAGTTCGCATGAAACTGGAACTGATAAGGATTCGAACTGATCAGTTAAACGAGGTAAAACTGAAGCTATGAGACGTTAACTGAAAACACCAACTGATCGACCAAACTGAATCAATTCAACTGGTATATTAAAGGACAAAACAGTTCAACTAATTGTACAGCTGATAGGTGGTTCAGAAGAAGACCTTCAAATGCCCGACCAGCTGATAAGGAGTTCAACTGATTGATTCCTAACTGATGTTCCTAACTGGTCATCTGAGCTGATCTTCAGTTGGGCTTGGTGAAATCAGTTGACTCGTCAGTTGAACTGATTTCACTCTTTCAGTTGAACTGGTTAGCTAGGCTCTTCATCAGTTGAACTATTCATCAGCTGGTCGGGCTTATGAAGGTCTTCTGCTGAACCACCTATCAGCTGGAAAATCAGTTGAACTGTCCTTTAATATGTCAATTGAACTCATTCAGTTTGGTCGATCAGTTGGTTTTTCAGTTAACATCTTGATAGCTTCAGTTTTATCTCGTTTAACTGATCAGTTCGAAGACTGATCAGTTCCAGTTTCCTGCGTAGTAAGGTTAATCATTAGAAGCAAAATAGCAAGTTTTGTTAACATTAAAATCAAGATTGTGAACATGAAATGTTCCGACAATCTCCCTATTTTTGATGATCACAAAACTTGAACAGTTAAAACAATTGAAACAAAATCTTTCAGCTTGAGGGATAACATAAATAAAAGCTCCCCCTCAAGAACTGAATGAAATGACTTGAAAACAGTTTTTCAGAGTGAGGGATAATTCTAGACAAAACTCCCCCTCAGAAACTGAATTAAAAACTCTCCTTTAAAAATGTAATTATTTACGCGATTAATGAAGTTTTAGTATCAATCAAACACTTTAGGTAACAAATCTTAAGATAGCAATTCAGTTATGTGAAGGCTAACTGGATGAACAAGATATTTATTTAATCAAATAAGCGTCCCTTGTTTTGTACATTTACGCAAGTCAACAATTGTAAGGGAAATTGCTACTTCATTAGCAGACTTTAACTAACATCAAAAACCAGTTAGTTTACACATAATAGAACTGAATATACTAACAACTGGTCGCCTTGAATGCTTTGAATGCTGCATAGATTTTGAGTCTCTTTTGCCAGAGGATCAGCTAATTTGCCTTGGTCTTGATCTGTGCTGGCTAACTGGTGTAGCTGACTCAAACTGGAGTCAACTGATGCTGAACCGCATTGATCATCTATACGGATCTGATAAGGCAATGAAGCGGCGGCTTTTTGATGATTAAGTTCCACTTAACTCATAATTTTCAGCTGGTAGTTGTGTTTCGTTTGTTGATCAGTTGGACTGGTAGACTGCAACTGAAATCTTGTCCGCTGATTAGTTCAGCTGAATATATAAGAGTGTGTGAAAATAAAAAGAAATGACACGCTTATTTACTTATTAGCTTACAAGAAGCATTTTGCCCAGAGAGAATACTCAGTCATATCAGCTTAGTTTAGAAGCTTACTTTCCTCAGTGTGTGAGAAAACTTTCGTGGTTCTTTCATTGTTTCTTTCATTGTTCAGTTCTCACACACGCACACACACCACCACTCAAATAAAGTTTTGCACAAAGACAATAAACTTCTGTATGTAGTATTTGACACACATACGTTAAACAAGTGTTGATTGGAAGGTGCTGCCTTCAGTCTAGTTTAGGAGTTCAGTTAGGCAGTGGGTAAGTCATAAGCTGAGTGGGTTATTACACTTGCTGTAATTAATCAACTTCTAGTGGATTCTACCTGATGTGGTATAAGGGGTGACGTAGGAGTAGTTAAGTCTCCGAACATCAATAAATATATCTTGTGTATTTAATTGTTTAACTATTGTTTTCAAACTGATTTAATTAGTAAGAGCATCCGTCGGTTCAGTTTTTCACCATAACTGAACTGATATATATCTCAATTGATTCCTGCTATTTTCAGTTATTCAATTATACATGATATAAAATATAATAGTGTTTCTTAACGAATGATTATTTCGAGTGTTTTCCGCTTGGTTTAATACCAAACTCAATCTATTTCATCAGTGTATAGATTCTTAGAAAATGAGCTATTGTAGCTCTTGGAGAATATTTTGTTTGAAGCACATCAAGGTGCTCAGTAAAAGGTCCTTCAGTTTTGCTCAACTTCTCCAAATCTAACAACAATTAAGAGAGTGTGGTGTTCGAGATAATGAATCTCAAATTTATGTGACAATATAAGTGTTATAAAAATCACTTATAGCCCAGTATTACACTAGAGATTAAAGTACGTTGACATCATATACCATTTTAATAGAGATTATGTCATGAGAAGGATAACAAATTAGAGCATGTGTCAAGACAACAAAAAGTGATTGATATCTTCACAAAGTCTTTACTTGAGATTAAACTTTATTTCTTTAGATATATTTTTGACATTTTTAATTTAAGTTCATTAGTTCACATTTTTAGGGTGAATTCAAGTCTAGCTGACAATACAATAGTTAGACTTCTACACTCAGGATGATATTTAGCTCAAGTTTATGATCAGTTTGATCTTATCACATAACTCTGAACTGATGACAACTGGCAAAAATCAATCTGATTACGAATGATCAATATTTTATTCTCGCAAATTTATTTCTAATTAACTTTAATTTACTTTTATGCATGTATTTATTTACGACCTTAAATTTACGGTTTGTGTCTTGTAACATTCTTTTCAAATTTTAAAAAATTCTCCACAAACATACTGACTTGTGGACTAAAATTTTTATTCCAATATGACTGTATATATGTTAAATTTTTTTCACTGTTTCGTCTTAACGACTTTAGAATTTGATTTTCATTTACGTTTGAATCCATAATCGTTCGACATTTCTAATCTCAAATTTCAATTATCAACAATGTCTTTATTTACCAGTAACACTTTGCAAGTTGTTTTTGATGTTGTCTACATGCTGACAGATGAGGCGATGGTATTCATTGTCAAGCACCAAAACCGGGGTTAGTGGATATCGATGTTATTCAATTATCACGTAATTTTCAAACAACAAATTTTGTAGTATAATATAAATCGGAACAATTTATTTTATAAAATCATAAAATAACATTGTTTTTACGACATAAATTTTGAAAATAATAAAAATTTGTGGAAACGTTTACAACATGAATTAAAACTTCAATGATGGAAAACTTAAAAAAATAAAAACTAAAACAAACTTATTGATCCATATTATTACCAGCCCTCAAACTGATCTTGTTTTTCTCATTCTTCTTCTTCTTCTATTTTCTCTTCAGACTTATATAAAGAGTGTAGAGTAAGTGGTGAGTGATATGTTTGTCACTCAGCAAACGAGAGTCTTTCGAAAACATCATATCCTAACAAATTACTTTTCGTGCAACATATATCATAACAAACATAGTAAGCAGTGAAATTCATCCGCTTTCTATAGTTTACTAATATAGTCCTCAATTTTTATTTCTCTAAGGAGACAATATCATAACAGTTATTAAAATCTCATTCACTTCTAATTTTTTAAAATTTTTTATTTTTATCTTTATTTTTAAATTTTTAAATAGTCACTCACTCCTAGAATAAACAATATATAATATAAAAAAACCAAAAATTTAATATAACAAAAATGTTTACAATAACAAATATATAATGCTTGTATCTTAACAATTTTAGAATTTAATTTTCATTTACGTTTGAATCCTTAATCTTTCGACACTTTCTAATCTCAAATTTCAATTATCAACAATGTCTTCATTTAGCAGTACCACTCTGCAAGTTGTTTTTGATGTTGTCTACATGCTGACAGATGAGGCGATGGTATCCATTGTCATGCACCGAAACTGAAGTTAGTGGATATCGACGTTATTCCATTATCACGTAATCTTCAAACAACAAGTCCGCAGTATAATATAAATCAAAACCAATTTATTTTATAAAATCATAGAATAACATTGTTTTTAAGGCATAAATTTTGAAAAAAAATAAAATTTGTGGAAACGTTTACAACATGAATTAAAACTTCAATGATGGAAAAATTAAAAAAATCAAAACTAAAACAAACTTCTTGATCCATATTATTACCCGCCCTCAAACTGTATTGCTCTTTTCTTCTTCTTCTTCTTCTTCTATTTGCTCTTCAGACTTATATGAGGAGTGTAAAATAAGAGGTGGGTGATATGCTTGTCACTCACCAAGTGGGAGTCTTTCAAAAATAGCATATCATAACAAATTACTTTTCGTACAACATATATCATAACATAAACATAGTAAGCATTGAAATTCATCCACTTTCTATAGTTTACTAATATAGTCCTGAAGTTTTATTGCTCTAAGGGGACGATATCATAACAATGATTACAATCTCTTTCACTTCTAAATTTTTATCTTTATTTTTAATTTTTAAATAGTCACTCACTCCTAGAATAAAAAATATATACTATAAAAAACCATAAAATTTAATATAAAGAAAATGTTTACAATAACAAATATATAATGCATGTATCTTAATGACTTTAGAATTTAATTTTTTCATTTACGTTTGAATCCTTAATTGTAATGCCCGGAATTTGCTATGTTAATAATCTGAAATGATTTGTTAATTCGTGGAGGTTATTATGAAAGGATTAATCGGTACACGGTTTGAATTTAGCATGAAAAGATGTGTTGCGAGGATGAGCTCTCGCGCATATGCGCGACCCAGCCGGGCGCATATGCGCGAAATGTCCAGAGAACCTCGCGCATATGCGCGACATGAATCCGCGCATATGAGCGAGGGTACGCGCCGAGACATACTGTCTCGCGCATAGGCGCTGAGGAGGGTCGCGCATATGTGCGAGACGTGTTGCATGTAGGATGCGCCATTTGCCTTCATTCATGTTACGTGTATATATATATATATATATATATATATATATATATATATATATATATATATATATATATATATATATATATATATATCGCGATTGTGCACAATCTGTCCGTTAGAATTTGAATCCGACTTCGGTATTGTGTTCCTATCAACGCAGGCTACAAATGGACGTAATTTTTGTTACATTCTGACATGTTTTGAAATTATGACATTGTTGGAATTGAATATACTTCATATATGATGTTCTTGGCATGTTAGACATCGTAGAATTGAAGTCAGATTGAGAAACAGATGGATTATGAAATTGTGATGATTTTTCAGAATATATTGATTGATATTGGACAAATTTGGATTATGAATGAATTACAGATTGTATCGGATATGAGTTATGATTTGTAATTGATGTCTGTTGATTTGGTATTGACGGGGATACTGAGATTGTGCCTTTATGTCGTGATTTGAATTAAATCCAGATTAATCAGATTCAGTGTTGAATTGAGAATGGAATATTGATATTATGATTCTCGATATATCGTTTCAGATTCACAGAGACAGTCTTGAATTCAGAACTGATATTGCTTCGGTATTGGGAGATCGACTTGAGTCGGTTTGGACTTGAGTTTCCCTAAATCACATACTATTTGTTATTATTTGCATTGACTTGATTTGATATGCTTGTTCTATGGATTTATAGAGAGCATGTGTTAGACGAGTCTCGATGAGTGATCTTGTGACAGAAGTGCCTGATAGTGGCGGGATCGTCACGGGCACATTGCACGATGTCACAAGATAGTATAGAAATCTTGGGACAGATGTGCCTGATAGTGGCGGGATCGCCACGGGCACGTTGCACGATGTCACAAGATAGGATATTGGCGATAGGGCCACAGTCTATGACGGTTAGGTCAGGACACTGAATGTTTGGTTATATCGACGTGAATAGAATTGGAGTCTCTTCTATTACTGTTAGTCGATATAGGAATACCAACATCTGGAAACCGGGATCCTTAGACTAGGATTGAGTCTAGTCTGAGTTGTGGAGTCACGAGCATTGTCGATAGTTTTATATTGATTATGTTTCAGAATTTGGTACATATTGCTGTTACCTGTTCATGCTTTTATGTTTATCATATGATTGCATGTTCCATTGATTTATACTGGGATATCTTTCTCACCGATATTAACAACAGGTGGGACAGGATCAGGGTCCAGGAGATGAGGAGAGATCGTGATAGAGTGGAGACTTCGGACTTTGATGTATATAGGGTTTTGACACTGGATAATTAGATGTTGAACATTAGTTTTTACTGGTTTGTAGACTGTACAGGACTTGTACTTTATTTTATACTGAGTTGTATATTAGTTTGATCTCACTATATTCCGCATTAAAAGTAAAATTTAAAAATTTATGATCTTAATTACTTAATTAGTAAATTGATCCTGATGACGATTAAGAATTGATTAGCGTCCGGATCCCCACATTAATCGTTCGACACTTTCTAATATCATATTTCAATTATCAACAATGTCTTCATTCACCAGTAACACTCTGCAAGTTGTTTTTGATGTTGTCTACATGCTGACGGATGAGGCGATGGTATCCATGGTCAAGCACTGAGACCAGAGTTAATGGACATCGACGTTGTTCAATGATCATGTAATCTTCAAACAAAAGTCTCGTAGTACAATATAAATCAAAACCAATTTATTTATAAAATCATAAAATAACATTGTCTTTATAGCATAAATTTTGAAAAATAATAAAAATTTGTGGAACCGTTTACAACTTGAATTAAAACTTCAATGATGGAAAACTTAAAAAAGCAAAACTAAAACAAACTTTTTGATCCATATTATTACCCGCCCTCAAACCGGTCTTGTCTTTTTATCTTTATTTTTTAAATTTTAAATAGTCACTCACTCTTAGAATATAAAATATATACTATAAAAAAACCATAAAATTTAATATACCGAAAATGTTTACAATAACAAATATATAATGCATGTTAAGGATTAGTGGTATAATTAAACATGTAGTGTATGTGCATAAAATGTGATGTAAGTTCATTGGATCAAACAAATGTACCATAGAGTGATCAAAACATTGTTCAAGGACTAGTGGATACTGAAAGGAACATATAGTACTCTGATCCGCAGAAGAACATCTTATGGATAATAATAAAGGTGATACCATGGCCATACAGTTTCAAATTGGACTATCGAAAACTGTGACGCGCCAATGCAACCATCCCGATTTCAAGACAAGATGTGGTCGAGTGACCCCGATGTGTACGAAGCATCATAACTATATTTCTAAAGGGCTCGTAGTTTAAGTAATCGTGATGTATGTTTAGATAACTTATGCAAGCTTGATATATGATTGTAAACTTTATGTTAGAGCATGTTGACAATACTTATATTTGCATATGCAACACACTGTCAATTTGTTAATGGGCAGCCTCTTTTTGTGCCCATATCATTTCAGTTGGATAAAAAACTAACCCGAAAAACCTGCAAACCATAGCACAAATTAATCACACCCATTTTTCCCAAGAAAACAGGGGGAAATCAAGAGAGAAAATAAATGTCAATCAAAACGGAGACGGATAATGAATACGAAGGGGAAGATCAGGCGTCGGAGGAGGATCAGATAAGTCCACGATCCCGTTCCCATGAGTTGCTTCGGAAAATCATTGCCATCATTGAATCCGTGAAAGCCATTGGAGAATACAGGAAGACTCAAAGAAAAGAATGCCTAAATCTGGTAAGAAGATTGAAACTTTTCTCGCCCATTTTAGAGGAGATACAGGACACGAACCCTCCTGATGCCGGGATTGATTGTTTGAATATGTTGAAGAAGGCTTTTCAATCTGCCCACAAATTGTTGAAGCTGTGTCATGCCGGAAGCAAAATTTACTTGGTTTGAATTCTCATTTCATCTTACCTCTAAAGTTACATTCGTATCTGTTTTTAGTAAATGTGTTCTTCCCTCAATGCTCAGGCATTAGAAAGTGAAGGAGTGATGGTTAAATTCCATGATGTCTATGAGAAGATAAGTCAAGCTGTGAAAGGAGTGCCGTACGATGAGCTTGGAGTCTCAGAAGAAGAGAGAGAACAAGTATAGATTCCCAAATGCACAATTTGATTAATAGAAACAATCAGGTTTTTAGGGATATGTGTGATGGTTGATGCAGGTTGAGTTACTGCGCGTGCAGCTGAGACGAGCCAAAAAAAGAACGGACACTCAAGACATGGAGCTAACGATTGATTTGATGGTGGCCTTATCGACCAACAACGAAAGATATGCCGATAGTGCAAGTGTAGAAAGGCTGGCGAATAAGCTTGATTTGCGCACCACTGAGGAGCTGGACATGGAAACTCTAGCCATACAAAAACTTGTCAAAGAAAGACGAGGCCATTGTGCAGAGAACACGCAACAGATCATATTTCTTTTGAACAAATTCAAGGAATTAGCAGGTCTTGCAGAAGATAGAATGCCTAAATATCTTGAGAAACGCCCGTCTGGCGATATTCCTCATGAGTTTCTGTGCCCCATCACTCTAGGAATCATGACAGATCCTGTAATTGTGTCGACAGGACAAGTAAGATTTTTCAGCATTTGGTCTTTCTTTGATGTGAGTCAGTTGTCTATAGAAATAAATCAAACAAATAGTTAATTATAGAATCTGTGTACTGATGACGTCGTTGGCTGTTGCAGACATATGAAAGAGAAAGCATACAACAATGGTTGGATTCCAATAATCAAAGTTGCCCCAAAACAGGCCAAATCTTGACACACTTCTCTTTAGCCCCTAACTTTGCTCTGAAGAACATGATTTTTCAATGGTGTGAAAACAACAATTTTCGCCTTCCAGAAAAGGATATAAAACCTAGTGCGAATCCAGATCAGAATCCGTCTGCTACAGATGCCAAAATCTTGTCATCGGTTAAAAATTTGTGTTCTAGTAAATTAAACGATCAACGAGATGCCGTAAAGAAAATCCGTATGTTGTCCAAAGAGAGCCAGGAGAACAGAATCTTGATCGCGAACAGTGGAGGAATCCCTGCCCTCGTTCAACTTTTATCCTATCCAGATTCTAAAATCCAAGAACATGCTGTGACAGCACTTTTGAATCTGTCGATTGAGGAATCAAACAAGAAACTTGTATCAAAAGAGGATGCTATTCCTGCTATAGTAGAGATCTTGCAAAAGGGAAGAGTTAGTGCCCAAGAAAACTCTGCAGCAGCATTGTTTAGCTTGTCGATGCTGGATGAAAACAAGGTGAAAATAGGGTGCTTGAACGGGATTCCACCATTGGTGGATTTGCTAAGAGACGGAACTATTAGAGGGAAAAAGGATGCTATCACTGCACTATTCAATCTGTGTCTTAACCATTCGAATAAGGCCAAAGCCGTTGAAGCTGGAATCGTGATACCATTGCTTAAAGTACTGGAGGACAAGAAGCTGGACATGGTGAATGAAACACTCTCCCTGTTGCTGATTCTTGCATCAAATCAGGAAGGGAGACAAGAACTTGGACAGCTCCCGTTTATAGAAACTTTGGTGAGTTTGATCCGGAAGGGTACGCCAAAAAATAAGGAATGTGCAACGGCGGTTCTCGTAGAGTTGGGATCGAATAATACAAATTTGATTCTGGCTGCATTGCAGTATGGTGTGTATGAATATTTGGTTGAAGTTGCCAACAATGGCACTGAAAGAGGTCAAAGGAAAGCCAATTCCATGCTACGGTTGATGAGTAAGGCTGAACAGATACCTTGAACATAATAATAATATTCAGGTTATTATTATTAATATTATAATAATTATTATTTGTTATCCAGACATTAATTCAAGAAAACCAATAGATAATAAATCAATAAGTCAGCCAAAAAGTTTAGTTGCGATTGCATGTATCGTCTTGGTGACTAGTCAAAAGCATTCCTTCCACCCACGGTTCTTAAAAAGAAAGGCATGTCTGGTACTGATATTCAATTGTGTGTATGTACATATGTTTGAATATTTTAATTATTTATATATATAAACATAAACGTAAAATATGATATGGCACAAAATATCTTTTAGATCTGCCAAAACATTTTATGTTGCCAGAAAATTTAGTTTGGACATGAAGGGGTGGCAAAAAGAAAATAATAATGTTATGATCATTACAATCAAAATAGATATATGAAAGTTAAGAGTTATAATAGATATTATTATTCATCAACTTATTTATTGTGTTTAGCCATTCTATATTGTACTTAATTCTTTTTTAAGTTTAAAATTATCTGCAACTGAGTCAATACAAAAAGTTTAAGCAATATATATGCAACTAATTAATAAAGATAACATAAAAACTGGAAAAATCTCGACTAATGAAAATAATTGTGACAAAAAATTAAATTTACAGAATAATTAAGCATAAAAGTCCAAAACTAGATGAATTCATTCCATCCAAGAAAAAAACACTCTAATTTGGATGACAGTTGATTTGAAAAGGTTGTAAAATAGGAAAACTATGGTTTATTTTTGGTCCGAGCATTTGACCTACAAATCCTGGGAAGCGGAAAACTATACTTATAAAAACAAGTTTCGGATGAAAATAAATGAGCAATAAATAAAATCACCGTCCTCATTTGTATTTATTTAGTATAAAACGGAACCATCTATCCTTGCCACCAATTTAAATCACATGATGGCCCGTAAAATTCGGACAACCTTCCCATGCATCGTCGCATCTATCCTCTTCTGCGCCTCCATCTACCACCACTACCTCCGCCGCACCATCACCTCCGACCATATCCCGCCTTCCCCAACCACCACCACCACCACCACCTCATTCGTCGTTCAGTCACCTCTTTCATCTCCGCCGCCAGTTGTAATCTCCACCACGTCGGTTCTCCTACATGATTGGGAGGTTTTGGTAATTGCGTCACCGCAGCTGGCTGGAGATTACAGCGGTTACTCCTGCTTATTCGACACAGATGAAGCTTCCGCGGCGACTTTTACCGGCGTTTTGCCTTTTCCCGATCGTTTCTTATTTAATTGCGTGCTACCTTTACGAGCTCGAAGGATGCTTCCTTTCAGGCAACCATCGTTGTTGAAGTCTCCTGAGATTCGGCCTCAGAGAGACTCATCGCCTCCATTGCTGCTGAGGTGGTCTTATCTGGTGTATGATTCCCTCACAACTGAAGACGACGTCGTCTTATTCGTTAAAGGTGTGAACACGAGGCAAGGGATTAACCGCGACCCAAAGGAATTAATGTGCGTGTTCGGTGACTACGTGAAAACAGCCGTCAAAACCTCAATGCAAGAGGTCTTCCGCTGCCAACGGCCGAAGCTAACCGCCCAAGCGGATCTGGTAAAAGTTTCATTAGAGATCGTAGCGGAGAATCGGGTTGTTCCATCGGTGGCGTACTACACGCCCCCGCGCAAGTTAGCCAGCAAGGGTGGGAAATTTCTGCTTTGCGCCAGCACCATGGTGTATAACGTGGCCAAGTTTTTGAAGGAATGGGTCTTCTACCATTCGAAAATCGGGGTTGAAAAATTCTTATTATACGATAATGGGAGCGATGATGATTTGGGGAAAGTGGTGGAAGAGTTGGTTCAAGAGGGTTTTGATGTTACCACATATTTATGGTTGTGGCCTAAAACTCAAGAATCTGGTTTCTCCCATGCTGCATTGTACGCTAGTAACTGTTGCAAGTGGATGATGTACATTGATGTCGACGAGTTTTTGTACTCCCCGTCGTGGAAAAACTCTTCACGACCCTCTGAATCCATGTTATCTTCATTAGTCTCGACCAACAGCTTGGGTTTGGGACAGTTTGAAATCAGTTGCTACGAATTTGGGCCTTCGAATCAAGAGGTCCACCCCATAATGGGCGTGACACAGGGATATGATTGCAGACTGTTGCACGAGAATAGGCACAAATCCATAGTGTTATTAGAAGCGATTGATGATTATTTGCTTAATGTGATACACCATTTCAATTTAAGTTTCGGCTTCAAGTCCAAGAAATTGAGTACCGATTATATGGTGCTGAATCACTACAAGTATCAAGCATGGCCTGAGTTTAAGGCCAAGTTTAGGAGGCGCGTGTCCGCTTATGTTTTGGATTGGACGCAGAAGTTGAACCCCAATTCCAATGATCGGACACCTGGATTAGGGTTTATGCCGGTGGAGCCGGAAGGGTGGCCTCAAATGTTCTGCGAATTACGCGATGATCGCTTGAAAGACTTGACTTGGAAATGGTTTGGGGAAAAATCGAGCTTGGGTTATGATCGGATGCCTTGGCAAAGAGGATACAACCGTTAGACATCGTTCGTATCTTAATTCATGGGAAGAGAATATTTATTCATGGAATATAGATCGATCAGGGACAGAGGCAAATAAAATACGTTATGTGGTCAAAGAAGAGAAAGGTATCATGCATCTTGGCGAAATATATTTTTTAAAATTCAACTTTTGTAATTAAATTTAGAAAAGAAAGGAAATTTCATTCTTTAGTTTGTTTACGCTCATAAATGTTAATAAGAGAACAGGTCATTATTTTGCAGGGAGGATTTTTATTCTCAAATTCAATAATATTAAAATATATAGTTTATGATAGCCCTTAATCCTAATTGTTATTATCATACAATTTGATTTAGTTAATTAATCACAACAACCAGTTTAATTTTTTATTTAACATGAGTCCAAAATCTTTATTGATTGTAATTTAAATTCTAAAAATAATATGATTAAACATCCTGTTTACAACAACCAAATAATAAACACACCCACCCAATTAATAAAATAAATAAATAAATATAAACAAACATTTTATATTTAAACATACCCAATATATTTATAAAAATATGTTGGGATAGACACTGCCACATAATCTCTAGTGTAAGTCTTTTCAGAAATAGTACTTGAAGGGAAATATAATTTCTTAATTAAATAATTTCTCTAATATTATTTTTTCTTTGTCGATTTGATTGAGTATAATATTTAATAAGTTTTTGCATTTCTAGATAATTATGCAAATATTATCTTGATATTGTATCAATGTTCAAAAAGAGTTTTGTTTCTAATTAAACTCTTATTTTCCTTGTGGAATAGATTTCCTTGTGGAGATATCTTATAAAGAAGAGAAAATAGGATACGAGTGTGGCGGCTTCTTGATTAATCATTCACGCACTTTTTCACATCGTGGTTTTCGGAGAAAATCATTCTCAAGGACATTGCTGTTTTGAAGAGTGTTGTTGCACGTGCTGCCATATCTATTGGAGACATTTCAGACAACACGCATGCAAGTGTTGGCTGAAGATCGTGTTTTGTTGCTCCAAGTTTTTGGCATCACGTTTTTTGCTTTCATATTTATGTTTTAGTTTTCTTAGTTGTTTTAGAAAGTTATTTATTTTCTCAACGTGTTGAGGAAATTGATTTTCATTAAGATCACTAGTGATTGGTTTTTGTAAACGTAACAGTTGTTTTATAGTGATTATTCTTGTCCTGAGGCACATATAAACTCGCATATGTCAAACAAGATTCCTTACAAGTGGTATCAGAGCATAATCTTGATATACTAATTGCTGATTTTGTTTTTGTTTTGACAGAAATATTTAAATGGACAAATCACTTGCAAACGCAGCACTACGACCACCAGTGTTAGATGGTTCTAACTATAGCCTATGGAAGGTCAAAATCAGGTTTTATATAAAATCCACAGATGAAAGGGCATGACAGCGTGTTATCAGTGGTTAGACTCTACCAAGGAGGGTAGACGAAAATGGTGACAGCCTGATAAAACCAGAAATTGATTGGACTGCCGATGAAGTTTAGGTTTTCAATTACAACCCAAAGGCATTGAATGCCATCTTTTTTTCAGTCGACTGGAATATGTTCAGTTTAGTTACAAACTGTATATCTGCCAAGGATGCTTGGGAAATCCTTCAAAAGCATTGTGAAGGTTCTGAGAGTGCGAGGAGAACAAATTTGAGGATGCTTACATCAAAATTCGAGAATCTGATAATGGAAGAAACTGAATATATAATTGACTATGACGGACGGCTTAAAGATATTGCCAATGAAGCTTTTAGCCTAGATGATCCAATCTCAAATGAAAGGTTATTCAGCAAGGTTCTCAGATCACTGCCTGAACGTTGAAACATCAAAATATGTGCAATTGATGAATCAAAGGATACAAATTTAATTTCACTTGAGGATTTGATAAGCTCCCTCCGCACCTTCGAGATGAACTTGGAAATGCAGAAAAAGGACAAAGGGAAGACTATTGCATTCCAAGTTTCGAATGACTCGTATAGTGATTTTCTTCAACTGTCCCAAAAGGTAAATGACTCATACCTTTATGAAGATTATATCTTATATATTACGAAGAAGTTCGGGGACTATCTTAAAATGATCAGAGACAAAAAAAAAAGACCGAACAACCATTAAAGCTTCCAAGTCTACCAGCACCTGAAAGACCACAGAAGCTTCCTGTCCAACAACAGTTTCGATCAAGGAATGAAGGCAAATGTCAGTTTCATTCGAAGAATCGGTGCAATGTAGAGAATGAAATAGATTTGGCTGCTATGCCACCAAATGTGCTAACAAATTACGAAATAACAAAGGCTATAATGTTTCTGTAAGCGATGAAGAACCTAATGAGGACGAGAAATCCAATTATGAAGGTAATCACACCTCTTTGACTGCACTATTGACAGAAAAACGCTGACTGCAAGTAAACCCTTTTGGTGTTGTCCTAGGTGTTGCCACACCTAAACACGTGCGTAAAATCAGTATGTCTAAAATCTACATCTTCTGGAAACGTGAGTGTAGATGATGATTCTGAACCTGATAATGTAGAAAAGCTGTATGAGGTGTTGTATGATGATTGGACCAAAAGAAACAAGTTGAACATAACGCTCATGAAGGATAGCACTGAACTGTAGTCTATGGTTGCAAAACTTGAAGTTATTCTGAGCAAAAATGACTTGGAACTATGCAATATCAAGGATGAGCTTCAAAAGGCAACTGAGACCTTATCCAAGTTCAATTCGAGTACATATAAGCTTGAATCCATAAATATAATGGGAAGAGATGACAAGAAGAGCTTAGGTTTATGGGAAGAGATGACAAGAAGGGCTTATGTTTCAAAGACAGTGTGTTTGAAATTGATGAATATTCAAATTTAACGGTCTTTGTGAAAGGAAAAGTTGATACATCCATACAATCACAACCCACGCCCTCAATCAAAAGTTCTCCACCAAAAGGTAACCTACTGCATCTATTCCTAAGAAAAGAAAACTCAGGTATGTATGTCATTAATGCTTTAAGCTTGGACATATCAGGACCTAATGTTTTAAACTCATGGATGACTGCATGAATCGAAAGTCGAACCGAATGCTGCCCCAAATGTTGTCTAACACTTCCCGCAACAGCTCCAACCATCGACCTACAATAAGACAAATTTGGGTACCAAAAGTAACAACTCACTGTAATGTTGTCTATACTTTATTAAAAACTAACACTGCAGGTCATTGGTACTTTGATAGTGGAAGCTCACGCCATATGACATGGTCACGAGAAAATCTCATTGATTATGTTGAACAAAAAGGTGGTAGAGGAACCTATGGAGGGGGAGCAATATGAAGGATTGTTGGAAAGGGAACATTGAGTGTTGAAGGACTACCAAAGCTCCACAATGTGCTTCATGTTGAAGGATTAAATTCAAATTGGATAAGCATAAGTTAATTGTGTGATGATAATTTGCATGTCAAGTTTGATAAACATACTTGTGAAGTTTTTGATGAAACTAACATGCTTACTATGACAGGTACAAGGTCTTCGGACAACTGCTACCAAATAGGTGAAGAAATTTCATGCAAACATACACAAGTTAGTGAACTCGACCTATGACATCAAAAGCTTGAACATATGAATTTAAAAACCCTGAAAAATTTATGTAAGTACGATGCAGTACGAGGTATGCCTAATATTTCAGCTGGTGTACCATATGTATGTGGCGATTGTCAAAAGGGTAAGGAAACGCGCGTGCCACATCACATGTTGCCCCAATTTGGGACAACACGTTGTCTTGAAATGTTATACATGGATCTTATGGAAGTAGAAAGCTTTGGAGGTATTCTTTTGTATGTGTCGATGATTTCTCGCGGATTTCATGGGTAAGTTTCATTAGGGAAAAATCAGACACTTTCGATGTGTTTAAACAGTTAGTCACAAGAATCACAAATTTCCATAATTTGAAGATGAGAAGGATCGAGACTAATCATGGTAAAGAATTTGAAAACTCTTCATTCTCATTTTTTTGTGACAGGAAAGGAATTTCACATGAATTTTCAGCACCAAAAACCCCCACAGAAAAATGGCATTGCTGAACGCAAGAACATGATGCTGTAAGAAATGGCTAGGGTGATGCTAGCTTCGAAGAATATTTCAAAGCATTTTTGGACAGAATATGGTGTATTTGAGAAGTGGTTCAACCATGAACTCTTATGAAATAATCATGGGAAAGAAGCCTAATCTTAAATATTTTCAAGTTTTTGATTGTGTTTGTTATACTTAAAATGGCAGGGATCGATTTGCAAAATTTGATTCAAAGAATGATAAGTGCTTGTTTTTGGGATATGCCACTAATATTTGAGCTTATCGTATATTTAATTTACGAACTAGGACTATTATGGAGTCTACAAATGTTGTTTTTGATGACTGTGCAGATCTCAAAAAGAAAACAGCTGAAGATGATGTGGAAGACCTTCTGGAAATTCCTATATCACTGGAGAGTGCAGGTGTTGCCCCAGATGTTGCAACACCTAGAACAAGACGTGACAAGTAAAATTCGGAAACACCATTTTTCATCTCAAATAATTGGAAATATGCGTGGAGATTTTCAAACTCGAAAGAAAGAAAAAGTGGATTACCGCAAAATGGCTGGACTGCATGAGCTCTATGGACTCACAGGTCAGATTTTCATGTTTTATATCCAATTACGAACCCAAAAATGTTGATGAGGCTTTAAAAGACGAATTTTGGATTAATGCAATGCATGACGAGCTTGAACAATTTGTTCGAAATGATGTGTGGTACTTGGTTCCACCTCTTGACCATATTAATATAATTGGTACAAAATGGATTTTCAAAAATAAAACTGATGAGTCGGGAAACATCATTCGAAACAAAGAAAGGTTGGTTGATCAAGGGTACATACAGGTTGAGGGGTTGACTTCGATGAGACCTGTTGTGGGGACCCGGGCTCTAACTCTATTCTTTTGGGATTTAATTGGATCTTTGTTCGAAAATGTGGGTCAAAATTTTGCTTTTAACTTTAATTCAATTGTATAGATAAAGCATAACATGTCGTTAACTGAAATAAACAACATAATGTACATACATGTCTGTTCGTACAAACATTCACTAGTGTTCAAATGACAACTACAAACATAAGTAGTACAAGTTTCATAAGGAAACACTAGTAATCTGCAATGCCCGAGATCTCCACGCTATCATCATCTCTCATCTAGCTCGTGACCCCGATCCTGCCCCACCTGTTGCCATGCACATATACAGACACGACAACAGCCGGATAACTCCGGTGAGAACATATCCCAGTATAAAACATGGATGCATGCAATGTAATAAATCATGTACAAATGCATAACATAAATCAAGTAACATGAATATACATCTAAACATGTAGTAGAATACAAATCTGTATTCGACAATTCACATCTTGACTCGACTCTTTTCTAATTTAGGGATCCCGGTGTGAATAAGACGGTCTGTTACCTACCCAACCACTCGGGGCAACGGTACGTCTTATTCCTAGACTTCGGTCAACTCTGTATCGAGGGTCTACACATATAGCAAATCTGCTCCTATGCGTCGATACACCGAAACGTCTAGTTTTGGCAAGTCTGCCAATCTCTCCTATCTCAGGACTCGAATATAAATCAATAAACAAGGCATTACATAATCAATGTAATAACAATCTAGTATGTGATTTAGGGAAACTCGTATCAAATCTGAATCGAGTTGTGGAATCCCGTGACCACATGAATTATACCTTTCTTGTCGAATCGTTGGTCGAAGTCTCAAAGTCGGAATGTCAACTCTGTCAAGATTAATCTGAAATGGGATAATGAATGTGCTATATATATCAAAACACAATTCAACCATCTTGTACAACTCAAGAATCACATTCGGTATAAAATCGACGGTATAACGACGTATTTCTTCGATACCGATAATAACATCTCACTACAACAATATCATAATCAATCCCAACAACTCATGATCTCATCAACACCTCAATACATAGGCTGAATCTGTACAATCATAACATAACACATGCTGAAATTCGAAACAATAGCATACGGTATCTGAAAATCAATCCGGTAACGTTTCTACGATGCTCATAATATCAAGGACACATTTCTCAACTCAAAACATAATTTCCCCAACATATGAATTTCGAATCATGCTGGAATTATATAAAACTTACATCCTTTCGTAGCCAACGATGCAAGGATCACAAATCTTAACTCGGAATATAAATCGGATGGCTAAATCATTCAAAACCACAAGTTCTAGGTTGAAGGAAATGGAAACTCTCCTTGCAAGCTCTCGGTGCTCTCACTCTGAAAACATGCAAATGAAGTGTCAATCCAAAGTATATATATCCCATGCCATGTGTCACTACGAAAATCAAAGGTGGCAATCTCGCATGCAGACCGCGGGTGCGGTGTCTCAAGAGCGCGGGTGCGCTATGCTCACGGCGACATTTTATTTCCTGAAATTCAATGACCGCGGGTGCGGTCTTTACATGACCGCGGGTGCGGTCTCACACCGCGGGTGCGGTTGCACTAATACCGCGGGTGCGGTGTCTGTTCGCACAAATTCCCCAATTTCTGTCACCTACACCGCGGGTGCGGTAGTCTTAGCACCGCGGGTGCGGTGTGGCTTCGGCCCTGCTGCTCAAAATCTCATAATTGTGCATTCTTATCTCTACAATTCCAACATCAATAGTATCGATAATTCTCGAGCCTTACATTTCTCCCCCTCTTAGACAGGAGTTCGTCCTCGAACTCGCAAACAACTTAATCAATTATAGTAAAGGAAGAAATGACATTAGAACTGAAAGAAAGCTCACATCATACAAATAGCTCGGGATGCCTCTGTCTCATCTCAGACTCTGTCTCCCAAGTTGCTTCCTCGATGCCATGACGACTCCACTGAATCTTCACGAGCGGAATGGTCTTGGTTCTAAGCTTCTTTTCCTTCCGATCCAAAATCTGTATCGGTTGCTCGACGTAGCTCAAAGTCTGATCTAATTCGGCTTCGTCAGGTTGAATGACATGAGAATCATCCGGCATATATTTGCGCAACATCGATACATGAAAAACATCATGTATACCGGACAATGAAGGAGGAAGAGCAAGTCTGTAAGCTCGATCGCCAATCTTCTCAAGGATTTCATACGGACCGACGTATCTAGGAGACAACTTTCCTCGCTTGCCAAATTTGACAACGCCTCTGAAAGGTGAAATCTTCAGAAATACTCTGTCTCCCTGTTCGAATACTAACGGTCTGCGTCTGATATTGGCGTACTTCGCTTGCCTATCCTGTGCCATCTTCATTCTCTTCTGAATGATCTTCACTTTCTCAGTCATCGCACGAATCATATCAGGCCCCAACTCTGGTACCTCAGAAATATCATCCCAGTACAACGGAGATCTGCACTTCTTTCCGTATAAAGCTTCGAACGGTGCCATCTCTATGCTCGTCTGATAGCTGTTGTTGTATGAAAACTCACACAACGGCAATGAATCCTGCCAACTAGTACCAAAGTCTAGTACTACAGCTCTCAGCATGTTTTCTAAAGTCTGGATAGTCCGCTCTGACTGTCCGTCCGTCTGGGGATGATAAGCAGTGCTCAGGTGTAAAGTCGTACCCAAAGCTTGCTGCAAACTGTGCCAAAAGTGAGAAGTGAATCGTGGATCACGATCTGATACGATCGACTTCGGCACACCATGCAATCTGACGACCTCTCTGACATACAACTCGGCCATTTGATCGTGTCGATATGTCATTCTGTACGGAATAAAACACGCTGATTTGGTCAGTCTGTCTATCACAACCCAAATCGCGTCACAGCCCCGCGAAGATCGAGGTAATTTCGTCACAAAATCCATGGAAATGTGGTCCCATTTCCATTCAGGAACAGACAAACTCTGAAGTAAACCACCGGGCTTCTTTCTTTCTGCCTTCACCTGCTGGCAATTCAGGCATTTAGACACAAATTCTGCAATGTCTGTCTTCATCTGCTTCCACCAGAATTGTGTCTTCAAGTCATTGTACATCTTTCTGCCACCAGGATGAATGCTGAACCGACTACAGTGTGCCTCCGACATGATCTGTCGTCTCAAATCTGAAATCTCTGGCACTACTAAGCGGTTATTCACATACAGAACAGAATCTCTGACCTGATATTCTGATATATGACCAGCTCTGACCATATCAATCGATCTCTGCACGCTCGGATCAGTTCTTTGTGCTTCTTTGATCCTCGAAATCAGATCTGGCTCAATCTGAATCGTAGCAAGTCGCAGCGGTCTACTCTCTGTATCAAATGTCAATCTAGACAAGCAACAATCTTCTACTAAACTCGATACACCTATAGTCGACAAGGAAAGAGCACATACCTTTCGACTCAAGGCGTCTGCCGCTGCATTCGACTTTCCTGGATGGTACTTGATCTCGCAATCAAAATCTTTCAGCAGATCAAGCCATCGTCGCTGCCTCATGTTCAACTCTGACTGAGAAAAGAGATATTTCAAGCTCTTATGATCGGAATAGATCTCAAATTTCTCGCCATACAGATAATGACGCCAGATCTTCAAAGCAAAGACGATCGCCGCCAATTCAAGATCATGAATCGGGTAACGAGTCTCGTGCGGTTTCAGCTGTCTAGAGGCGTACGCTATCACGTGCCCTCGCTGCATAAGAACACATCCTAACCCTCTGTGAGATGCGTCACAGTATACAACGAACTCACCTGTACCTGCAGGAATCGTCAAGACAGGCGCACTAGTCAGCCTCTTCTTCAGCTCTACAAAACTGGCTTCACAATCTTCAGACCACACAAATGGCATATTCTTCTGTGTCAACTGGGTGATAGGCTTCGCTATACTGGAGAAATCTCGAATAAAACGACGATAATACCCGGCTAGACCCATGAAACTGCGTATCTCAGGCACAGAAGTCGGTCTCGGCCAACTGATCACAGCTTCAACTTTACTCGGATCTACCGCAATACCATCTCCCGATATAATGTGCCCCAAGAAGACAACCTGTCTCAGCCAGAATTCACACTTGGACAGTTTGGCATACAACTGCTCTTTTCTTAAAGTCTTCAATACGATCCTCAGATGATCTGCATGCTCAGTCAAACTCTTCGAATACACCAAAATATCATCGATAAACACAATTACAAACTCATCTAAATATCTCTGAAAAATGCGGTTCATCAAACTCATAAACACCGCTGGTGCATTCGTCAAACCGAAAGGCATAACAACAAACTCGTAATGTCCATACCTGGTTCGGAATGCAGTCTTCGGAATATCAACGTCTCTAACTCGGAGCTGATGATACCCTGACCTCAAATCAATCTTCGAATATACCGAAGATCCCTGTAACTGGTCAAATAAATCGTCGATGCGCGGAAACGGATATTTGTTCTTCACTGTTGCCTTGTTCAACTGCCTATAATCAATACACAGTCACATCGAACCATCTTTCTTTCTGACAAAAAGCACCGGAGCACCCCAAGGAGATACACTGGGTCTGATATATCCCTTGTACAAAAGATCCTCCAACTGTGCTTTCAACTCTTTCAGCTCTATCGGTGCCATCCTATACGGAGCTCTTGAAATGGGAACACTGCCTGGCACAAGGTCTATGCTAAAATCAACCTCTCGAACTGGAGGCAACCCTGGAATCTCATCAGGAAAAACATCTGCAAACTCGCAAACCACTGGCAAATCTGCCAATGCTGGGCCCGACTTCAGTAAATCTACTGAATATACAAGAAAGCCCTCTGCTCCTCTCTGAAGCAATCTACTCATAGTCAGAGCAGATACTAAGGGAATCCGAGATCTGGAACCCTTGCCGTAGAATTTCCACTCGTCTGTCATCTCGGGTCTGAATCTGACAATCTTGTGGAAACAATCTACCGTGGCCCTGTACCTGGTTAACATGTCTATACCAACTATACAGTCAAAATCAGCTAAATCAAGTACTACACAATCAAGATCAATCTCATGCCCCTCAAACTGAAGCATACAGTGTCTAACAGTAGTCACAGATATCAAACCACTCCCCAACGGAGAAGTTATAGATACTACTGTCGACAACGACTCAACAGGCAATGAATGTCTCAATGCAAAATGTTCAGATATGAATGTATGAGATGCCCCTGTGTCAATCAACACATATGCAGGATAACCGCAAAGAAAACAGCTACCTGCAATGACGTCATCTGGCGCCTCCTGCGCCTGCTCCTCTGTCAGAGCAAAAACACGTGCCTGCTGTCTGGGAGGCTGACTCACAGTCTGACTACCTCCTGGTCTTTGCTGAGTCTGTATAGAGGGTGGCTGAAAGGAGTGTACAGAAGATGCCTGTCTCTCCATCTGTGGCGCTGGTGCTGATGATCCTGTGCTCTGGAATCGTTGTGCACCTCTCTGGGGACAAACTCTGGCGAAGTGTCCCTGTTGCCTACAGATGTTGCAGCGTCCCAGAACTCCTTGACACTGCTCCGTCGCATGTCGCCCTCCGCATGAACCACAGTATGCGCCACTATACTCTGACCCCTGACCTCTCTGTCGAGATCCACTCGAACTCGATGAACTACTCCCAGATTTCTTAAACTCTTTGCCTTTAGCCTTCAGAAAATCCTTCTTGCCACTACCACCAGCTCCACTGTCAAAACGAGGAGGAGGTGGTGGAAACTGTACGGTAGTAGGCTGTGGCGGTCTCTGCCCCTGAACACCGTAGGAAGCCCCTCGCTGCCTGATCAAGCCAGCCTCTGCTCCCTTCGCTCGGTTCAGTGCCTCCGAAAAAGTACTAGGCCGGCCCGTGTTCACCAAAGTAAAGACATCGGGATTCAGCCCGTTGATGAACTGATCGGTCACTGCCTTGTCGTTCCCGGCCAAATGCGGTGCAAATCGTAGCAATGCAGAAAATTTCGCAACATACTCCTCGATGTTCCACTGTCCCTGTCTCAGATTCGCAAATTCAGCCCCCTTGTCTTTCCGGTACGAAACGGGAAAAAAGCGCTGATGGAATTCATCTTTAAAGACTTTCCACGTGATATCAATGCCTCGGTGCTCCAAGGCTCTCTTCGTAGTCAACCACCAGCTCTTGGCAACCTCCTGCATCTGATGCCCTATCAGTTTCACACGTCGCTCATCAGTATATGCCAAAGACTCAAATAACATCTCGATATCATCGAGCCAGCTCTCGCACTCTACTGCACTCTCTGTGCCCTTCAGGGTAGGCGGATGGAAAGACTGAAATCTCTTCAATAAGGTCTCCATCGGCGTAGCAGTAACATCCATCTGTGCACCTGATGTGCTACCCTGCTCTGGCTGAGGTATACGTCTAGGCGGCATAAATCTGATTATCAAACTGATTAGTACCCAATCAATATCATCTGTCTCAGCCCTCCTCTGATCATAGACTCTGATCGAGAATCGGTTCTGATTCAGGCTTGACAAGTATATGCTGTAAATCAACTCAGATAATGCACAACATATAATAGGGAAAGCAATAAATCATGCTAGCATCTCAAAGCAAGGAAGATGACTCGATCTACCCCGCTCATTCTATTCTATCTCAGTCTACAGAACCTACTGCTCTGATACCACCTGTTGTGGGGACCCGGGCTCTAACTCTATTCTTTTGGGATTTAATTGGATCTTTGTTCGAAAATGTGGGTCAAAATTTTGCTTTTAACTTTAATTCAATTGTATAGATAAAGCATAACATGTCGTTAACTGAAATAAACAACATAATGTACATATATGTCTGTTCGTACAAACATTCACTAGTGTTCAAATGACAACTACAAACATAAGTAGTACAAGTTTCATAAGGAAACACTAGTAATCTGCAATGCCCGAGATCTCCACGCTATCATCATCTCTCATCTAGCTCGTGACCCCGATCCTGCCCCACCTGTTGCCATGCACACATACAGACACGACAACAGCCGGATAACTCCGGTGAGAACATATCCCAGTATAAAACATGGATGTATGCAATGTAATAAATCATGTACAAATGCATAACATAAATCAAGTAACATGAATATACATCTAAACATGTAGTAGAATACAAATCTGTATTCGACAATTCACATCTTAACTCGACTCTTTTCTAATCTAGGGATCCCGGTGTGAATAAGACGGTCTGTTACCTACCCAACCACTCGGGGCAACGGTACGTCTTATTCCTAGACTTCGGTCAACTCTGTATCGAGGGTCTACACATATAGCAAATCTGCTCCTATGCGTCGATACACCGAAACGTCTAGTTTTGGCAAGTCTGCCAATCTCTCCTATCTCAGGACTCGAATATAAATCAATAAACAAGGCATTACATAATCAATGTAATAACAATCTAGTATGTGATTTAGGGAAACTCGTATCAAATCTGAATCGAGTTGTGCAATCCCGTGACCACATGAATTATACCTTTCTTGTCGAATCGTCGGTCGAAGTCTCAAAGTCGGAATGTCAACTCTGTCAAGATTAATCTGAAATGGGATAATGAATGTGCTATATATATCAAAACACAATTCAACCATCTTGTACAACTCAAGAATCACATTCGGTATAAAATCGACGGTATAACGACGTATTTCTTCGATACCGATAATAACATCTCACTACAACAATATCATAATCAATCCCAACAACTCATGATCTCATCAACACCTCAATACATAGGCTGAATCTGTACAATCATAACATAACACATGCTGAAATTCGAAACAATAGCATACGGTATCTGAAAATCAATCCGGTAACGTTTCTACGATGCTCATAATATCAAGAACACATTTCTCAACTCAAAACATAATTTCCCCAACATATGAATTTCGAATCATGCTGGAATTATATAAAACTTACATCCTTTCGTAGCCAACGATGCAAGGATCACAAATCTTAACTCGGAATATAAATCGGATGGCTAAATCATTCAAAACCACAAGTTCTAGGTTGAAGGAAATGGAAACTCTCCTTGCAAGCTCTCGGTGCTCTCACTCTGAAAACATGCAAATGAAGTGTCAATCCAAAGTATATATATCCCATGCCATGTGTCACTACGAAAATCAAAGGTGGCAATCTCGCATGCAGACCGCGGGTGCGGTGTCTCAAGAGCGCGGGTGCGCTATGCTCACGGCGACATTTTATTTCCTGAAATTCAATGACCGCGGGTGCGGTCTTTACATGACCGCGGGTGCGGTCTCACACCGCGGGTGCGGTTGCACTAATACCACGGGTGCGGTGTCTGTTCGCACAAATTCCCCAATTTCTGTCACCTACACCGCGGGTGCGGTAGTCTTAGCACCGCGGGTGCGGTGTGGCTTCGGCCCTGCTGCTCAAAATCTCATAATTGTGCATTCTTATCTCTACAATTCCAACATCAATAGTATCGATAATTCTCGAGCCTTACACCTTTGGTCCTATAGCCCGTATTGAGTCAGTTCGAATTTGATAGGATTTTCTGATGCTGATTGGATTGGTGATTTAGATGATAGAAAAAGTACATCTGGAGGTTGCTTCTATATTAACAATAATTTAATCTCATGGCATAATAGGAAACAAAATTGTGTCTCACTTTCAACTGCTGAATCTGAATATGTGGCAGTTGGAAGTTGTTGTTCTCAACTTTTATGGATAAACCAAATGGTAAAAGACTATGGACTTAAGAGTGAATCTTTAGTTGTGTACTGTGATAATACGAGTGCAATTGATATTTCAAGAAATCCACTACAACACTCTCGAACAAAATACATTGACATTAGACACCACTTTATTCGAGATTTAGTGGAAAAAAAGATTGATTCGAATTGAATTTGTTGGTGCAAATAACCTACTGGCTGGCATATTCACAAAATCATTAGACTTTGAGAGATTCTCCAACCTTAGGAAATCTCTCAGCATGTGTTCTTCCTAAACATCCATTGATGTTGTTGCAGATGTTACAACATCTCGGACAATACCTAATATGTATGTGCATTTTTACGACTTAGGCATTCTGTATTACATGCATATTGTGGTATGTTGTGTTGAACTGTGTTGCTTAGTTTTCTGATGCACTTATAATTCTTTGTTCTAATTTCACAGTTGCACATGTGAACTCAGTCACAAATGATTTAAAGAATGGTCACGTGACTCTGACCAGTGTGACAAGTAACTTTAGAAATAAAATAAGAAAAATTGAAAAATAATAATAAAATAAATTGGTCTATGTTAGAAGGAAATATGGAAAAAGCTACCTAAAGGAGTCCAATGAAGGTTGAACCTTTAGTGTCGGAGCTACCCATTCTGAAATTATCACAGAAATAGAAGAAAATGGAAAAAATACTAGGGGAGTCCAATGATGATCGTTCTTCTAGTGTGGAAGCTATTGTGGGAGCTACCTCTTTTATGTTCAGAAAATTATTAAGTCACCAAGTGTGAAGAAAAATCAAAATTGTTTTTCTAGAATTGTGCATGTTGTCGGAAGATGTTGCCAACATTTATGACAACACTTCATCTGTAGACTTATCTCATATTTGTTTTCATGTTTCTATTTCTGTTACATTTATTTTTTTAGGCATAAATAGGTCATGCATAAACATACCATTGTGAATATCGATATGTCATGAGGACATGAGTATTTCGACAAAGAAAATTCGATGAAAATCCAGATTTTACAAAAAAATGAATATGTGTGATCTTTGATGGATTAGTGGTGTTAATTTGATGTGGGTTTTAAATTTGGAAAGTATTTTGAAAGGATATTGGGCGCAATTATCTAGGTAATTTCTGGAAGGAAATAACGTCAGTTTAATTTTTTTCCGTTTTTTTTTGCCGTAAGCAAATCAATGGGCTGAAAAACCCTGATCCTGTTACTGTTGTGGTGATTATGTTGGGTTATCTTTTAATCCACTCTCCTTCACTTCATAATTCACATTATCGGCATCCTTGCCCTTCTACAAAGCTTCGAAAAATATCCCTGCGTGATTTCATTTTTCTTTCTGAAATTTCTAACTGTGTTTCCTTTACTCGATATTCAATTCAATGGCAGATACTGGTTTTCATCCACATGACTTCAGAAGCAAGATGGGACACAAAGAAGATGTTGCCCCTACTACGACAACATCTCCTGCAACACCGTCAGTTGAGACGTCTCTGCAAATAGTCCTTGCCATTGTACAACCCATACCGTTGTAAGTGATTTTCCTAGGCAAGCCAGGAAATGCAATAGACATTGACAATCCACCCGCTTATTCGTTTCCCGATCCACCTCGTCCATCGGTAAGACGATCGAAAAGACAAGCTGGATATAACCCTGATCTCACGGCCCAGAAAAACTCCATTGCAAAAGATTCTGAAAAGTCCACCCCTACATCATCTGGTGATATCTCCTCAAGCCCTTCTGACATAGTACCACAGACTGAACCTGCAAAGAAGAGTATCTCTCTATCTGATGGAGCTACAGAATTTGACAACCTCTACCGCTACTGTTCCCCCACCAGACACTACCTAAGCTGATGATGATGAGATTTCATTGGCCCAATTTTTGGCCAACTTGAAGAAGGCCAAGAACTATGTCTCTTCTACTCATGTGCCTACACATAGCACATTTCTTGATTAGTCCAATGATGAGCAGATGCAAGAATCTGAAGGCATTCACCCAGTTACTGAAGACTCTGCTGCCTCTTCTCCAAGTTCTGATGACATCCTTGAGGAAGACATAGAAGCTTCCTCTGACAGTGGGAGTGTTGTGCTAGATGTTTCCGACCTCTCAGACAACACTGACCTCAAAGACTATGATTTGAGCACAGCCTTCAATGACAAGTTCTACATTGAAGCAACTGTTGCTCAGTGGCATTTATATGCGAATCGTGACTTCCTGGAAGATAAGAATATAGACGGTGATGTCTTTGACAGACATAACCTGCTGGCATCCCTCAAGCACTGACATCTTCTTTCAACAGTTTTTTTAGTCACTCCTTCCTGCCGAAGACCCGTGCTGGAGTTTTATGCCAACCTATCGCAAAGAGTGGATAATGAGAGATCGACCAAGTATGGAAAAATTTTGTCTGAGCTAAGATCTATGAATTCAATGTTGTTGTCATCAACGAGCACTACCGGACACCCACTGAAAATGAAGATGACCTTGCCCCTGACATTCATGTGGTCACTTCCACACTCACCGGGGGCCTCATTACTTAATTTCCAGCTCATCCACAACGAGTATCCGCTGCCAATCTGATATCGTTATACTCCGTGTGCAAAATGGCCATCTGCAATTGGACATCTTCAACCGACACTACCATTGTGTCAGACACCAAGCGATTGTTCTGTACTCCATAGGGATAAATGGGGCATTTAACTTTGGAAAGCTGGTGTTCAAGACAATATTACAGCATGCTGAAGCATGTCTGAAGGCGTCTAAGCTACCATTCCCCTCCTTGATCTATGGCATGCTGGTATATCAAGGTTTTGTTAAGGATGTTGGTGATCAACTATCTGACATAAGTGAGACATTCAAAATTGCTCCAGACTTTTTTGAGGGCAATCGGAAGACTTGATCTTCCTTAGTGTGCCTCTCACCCTGAATCTACCCCGAGTACCACTCTACAAGGCATGCCTGACACCCCTAAGCCCACGAGATTTATAATGCTCACAACAACTGAAATCCAAGCCCAGATAGATCATGCACTGACCAAGATCCTTCAAGCCTAGGCTGATCTCGCCTATTACAAAAATATGGTTGCAGATTACAGGCTGATTCTATAAGTCGCTGTCCATTCTGGACAAAAAGGGGGAGAAGGGGATCAAACTCAAGCTGAAGCTTCTGTACCATCGGGCACCAAGGAGGGTGAGATACTGACGATGGTAATGTAAATTTAAGTGTTTATGTTATCTAGTGGTTATGTTATGTTTGCTATGCTTCTCTTACTTAGCTTTGTCATGATTTATGTTCTGTGCATCTTGATGTAATTTTGTTTAATGAACTGTTAATGACATTCTACAGTTGTTGTCCCAAGTGTTGCCAACAAAACTAATAACACCCGTTCTAACTCGATTTATTCAAGGGAGGAAATTTCTGAAATCAGGGAGAGATTAATTGAACTAATATGGACAAATAGGTTTGATCTCATTTTGTCCAGAAAGGCAAAAAAAGGGAGATTGAAGGGAATATAATTTCTTAATTTAAATGATTTCCCTAATATTATCTTTTCCTTGTTGATTTGATTGATTATAATATTTAATGAGTTTTTGCCTTTATAGATAATGAGATAATTATGCAAATATTATCTTGATATGGTATCAATGTTCAAAAAGAGTTTTGTTCTTAATTAAACTCCTACTTTCCTTGTGGAATATATTTCCCTGTGGAGATATCTTATAAAGAAGAGGAACTAGGACACGAGTGTGGATGCTTTTTGATTAATCATTCACGCACTTTTGCACATCGTGGTTTTTTAAAAAAATCATTCTCAAGGACGTTACTGTTTTGAAGAGTGTTGTTGCACGTGCTGCAGTAACTGTTGGAGCCATTTCAGACAACACGTGTGCAAGTGTTGGCTGAAGATCGGGTTTTGTTGCTCCAAGTTTTTGGAATCACGTTTTTTGCTTTCATATTTATGTTTTAGTGTTCTTGGTTGTTTTAGAAAGCTATTTATTTTCTCAACGTATTGAGAAAATTGATTTTCATTAAGATCACTTGTAATTGGTTTTTGTAAACGTAACAATTGTTTTCTAGCGATTATTTTTGCCATGAGGCACCACACAAGTATTTATTCTGGTGCAAATTTAATCTTGTCCATTGTATTTATTTAAAGTCAATTTGTGTTACAAATTTTAATACTCCATTGCATGTTGTCGTAAATGTTGTAACATTTAGCGCAACACTTAATTCTGATAAAACAAAAATTTACATTCTTACACTGCTACTATTATATAAACTCACATCTGTCAAGCAAGATTCCTTACAGTACTGTCAATCAGGTCAGCCCGCCAAAAACCTGACATTTGGCGGGCCTGAGACGGGCCGACACTCTATTATGGCAGGCTAGGAAATTTGGGCAGCAGTAGCCAACCTAAGAAAACCACAAGATTTTTTGGAAAAACTCAAGAAACTAATTCACATCAAGCAATAGTCCATAACCAAATAGTTTAACAAAATACTGAAAAGTTAAAGAGTTCATAAAGCAAAAAATTAAAGTTTATTAAATTAATCAAACAACACAAAATTTTAAATTCTATCAACCACGAGATCATCCATATCAAACTCTTCTCCTCCATCTTCTCCATCTTCCTCTTCCTCTTCCTCGTTATCAATATCAGAATTTGATCTTTGTTGGACAAAGTTGTTTTAACACTTGCATCGTCTTCATACCTTTATCAACATTAAAATACACGAAGATGAATGTAGTTAAAAATTAAAATAATAATAAACTGATATATCATCAAAGTCAAAAGAAACTAAAAATTTGTAAATAAAAACTACAAACAACGTAACCATCTATGATGCAACCGTTGTAATATGAATAGCCAAAATATCACGTGTCATCATTGCAAGGGTCGGGTCTCGAAGTTTTTTATTCTTCGAATACTCAAAAAAATTCAAATATTGATGATATGCAAATTCAAGTTTTGGCTGCTCCAAATAAAGATCCAATTGAGATTTTCCAACACTTTTAATTGTTAGGTTTTCATATGCCATCATTTACTTCATTATTTGAAATAGTTATGACGTGAAAATATAAATCAATTAGATAATGCAAGAAAAAAAATAATATTATAATACTTACATCAAAAATAATTTTGCTATTTCCTTTACCTCCTCCTACACTTTGGGGAATAATATAAGTGGTAGAAAAAAATCGTGGTCGTGAAGAACTTATTTTGTCAGTCTTAGAATATTCATCAAAAAGCTTATATAGTTTTGTCCTCACAAGTTCTATCTTCTCTTGAAATTTAACAAAATCACTCTCAACCTTAGAATAAAAAAAATCCAACATCGAAAGCTTTATTGTTGATCAAGAGCAGCATCAAATGTAATAACCATGCTATATTGTGTACCATAATTGTCAAACTTCTCCATTATTATTTTACATGTATCTCTTATCACCTCATCTTCATGCAATAAGTTTTTCTTTAACAAAACATTAATCTTTGGCACTTATATAAATGACAATTTGGTGTAGGATAAGAAGAACTAGAGTTCAAATTGGTAGTGTCATAAAAAGGTTCAAGAAACTCGCATATTTTCTCTCATTTATTCTGCTCTTTACTTGAAGGAAAAAATTTATAATTCTTGTCATTAAATTGAAGGAAATCAAAAGCTTCTTTATATTAAATGACACTATCAAACATTAAATATTTAGAGTTCCAACTAGTAGACATATCTAATCGCAAAGCCAATATTGGTATCAATATTACCAACTACTCGTACACATTCTTGAAACTCCTTCATCCTATTATCCAAACCTTTAACATACTTGATTCACTCTCTAATTTTATTCAAAGCTATAATAGTGACTTTCTAACCTTCTTGGACAATTAGATTCAATATATGAGCAGAACAACGAACATGAAAAAACTCACTCTCACACGATAAGCTATCATGCAAATAAAATTGCTCTTTCAAATGAACTTGCATGTTGTCATTACTAGATGCATCATCCAGTTTAAATTAAATTTATGCTTTCTCAATCCCCCACACTTAAAAAAATTCAAATAATTGTGCAGCTAGCTTAAGTTCCAAGTGTGGTGGAGGCATATGAGAAAAAAATTAAGAATTTACTTTTCAACTTCCAATCATTATGAACAAAATGAGCAGTCAAGCAAATATAACCCTCACTAGTGCACGTCGTCCACAAATATAAATTTAAAAAGACTCTATTTTGAACAGTAGCCAAAACATGTTTAAGTTTCTCTTTCTCCATCAAGTAGATTTGTTTAATGTCAGAAACAAGAGTATTTATAGAAATACAAGGAACATCGGGATTTGTGTATTTCATCCAAGATCTAATACCATTATACTCGACAAATGAAAATGATAAATCATGTCTAGTGATTGCACAAGCCAGTAACTCACGTGCAAACTTTTTGTCTATTTTCTTAGATCTCATCTTCCCATCTTGATCAAGAATCAGTTGTCCTGCATGGAACTTCAATTTGCTATAAGCTTGAAAATGACGCCACAACTTAGAAGTTCCAAGTTGTTTACTCCCGCATTTATACTATTTTTTACATCCATTACATTCAGCTTTACCCACACCTCCATTCCCTCTGATTTTCTTAAAATACATCCACATATTAGAAGTTTCAATTTCAGCAGAGAAAATATAAATATTTATGCAAATAATAAAGGCTAGCATGTACGCTTAAACAAAACATTGACTGAACATATATACTGGGGATATGAAATTACAACCCAATCCACTAAATTTGTTTGAACGGACTGGGCCTATCGATGGGCCAACATGACAGACTCAGCCTATATTGACAGCTTTATCCAGAAGTATCATCTTTAGTCACCTGATGATTTGTGGTACCTGTAATTTCCAAACATAAAGACAGTAACAGCCCCCTTGGGTTGAGCAAACGACCCATATGAAACAATAAATACCACATGTATCTATAAAATTATATACGATCTGTAACACCCCAGATTCGACGACTGTCCTCACTGTACCAAGACGAGTCTTTCCAGCGTGCTTATGTCCTCACTCACACGCACCCTAGGAAACTTCCCAGGAGGTCAACAATCCCAAAATTGCCCCAAGTCAAGCACGCTTAACTTTGGAGTTATTATGTGATGAGCTACCGAAAAGAAGATGCACCTTCGTCATACAAATCAAATCTTTTAAGCCCTCTTCAACTGTACAGTCGATTACATTGAACAGTCTCGGAATCCCTCTCATTCTCGTGTGGGATCGGTTCATTCATGTTCCCTCCACCTAGAAGTCTGCCAGGAGCCGCTCATTGTCCGTGCAACCTCATGGCACCGATGATCACCCATCGCCCTCTTCGGCCCCGGGCCTTACACGATATGTAACATATGTATGACGTTAAGGTATCAAGTCAATTGCCCATCCACTGAGAATGTATCAAAATCAATCGAATTGCTATCAAATAATCAAAGCTCGAGCATGCCAATCAACCTCAATCAAGTATATTAGAATATCCATATGGTAGCATTGGCAAAGTACCATCAATCCCAAATATCAACTCATCAATCATAGATGTGAAACCCCGATTTTTTCCGAGGATAAGAATTTTGATGATAAGCCTAATTTTGGGATAAATAAACCAAGATCTAATAAATTAAATAAGGAATTTAATTAGAGATAAACAGGTAAAGTTTTTGATATAAATTCAAAATTGAAAAGATTATACCATATAAAGATTTAAGATTTGATATGATATTGATACCTGAATAAAGATTAAACAAGAGGATACTATGATCCCTAAATTTCGTAATCTTGGAGTATTTAATTAGGATTTTCGAAATTATGGGGATAGGAAGAATTCTAAAAAAAAATGCAGGCATAGAAAAATTTAAAAGTTCGCATACCAAAATGTTAGGGAAAATCAAGAGTATTATTTTTGGGATAATTTACAATTACTAAAGTAGATTTTTGAGATTTAAGAGCAAGGATTTAATTGTATTGGAAAATAAAATATCTACCGAATATGGAGAATTAGAAACAAAATTCGAAATTTTGTGGGCTTGGATAGGAGAATATTTCAAAAATATATCCAAGGAATGGATATATAGATTTCGAAATTATCTAGTATCATGGATAAGATATGATAATTTATCTTAGATTCAGGATTTAATTTAAAATTTCAAACCCGATGATAATACACTATATGGATATCAGCCAAACCCTATAGATAGGAGAGCCATGCCATTCGAATTCACACATCTACAATTTCAAAATTTTCTCTCTAGTTTTCCCTAGGAATTTTGGAGACTTTGTTCTCTTAGTATGCCGAGTATCAAAGTTCTGCAGCAGTCCAGATCTAGGCTCAGTTTCGAAATCCTGTCATCACCAGTTCTCATTTTTTCGAATTATTCAAGGTAAATGGGGTTTTTGCTATACTATAATTTGAACACTTGTCCTTCGTGAGTGTGTTTTTTTATGCATATATTATTTCATAATTGGGTTTTTTCTATATTATAATTTGTGTACGAATATCTACTCAGTTTTCTTTTGGAAGTTCGTTCGAGCATAATTCCTTGTTCATGATATATTTTCTTCGAGATTCGTCAAATTATATGTTCAAAGCGATGTTAGAATTCGATTAGATAACATATAGGAGACTGATAATTATTCGTGTTAACCGTTGTACTGCCTCACTCCATAGATGAATAACATATTAGACATGACTATGAAGTATGAATATTCGTTATTATTCAAAATATGATATTCTATGTAAAATTTGAATTCAAGTATACGTATATGTTGCTTCATGTCTCCTAGAATCTTTGCTTTGCTCCCTTGGCTCCATTTTGGTCTAGGAGGGCTTTCTCGTCCTCCTGCTTATCTTTTATGCTCAATTGGGCCCATACACTTTAACACCTTGCGCTGTTCAGAGGTTCATTTAGGATGGACTCAGATAACTTCTTAGTTGTTCTCTCTTCTACTGAGTGTCTTGGTGTCTCTTGGTGTTCTTCTCTAGTTGCCTAATTTCTCGGAGCTCCACACACATCAGGATGTTGGATACTTTCGATCATACAGATTCACCTTCATATTGATCTTGGGGGTTACTTTTGATTTTGGGTGGATTTCTATCTCGGTTGGATCATTCTTGCACAGTTTCTGTCCAGCAAGCTTCATTTTTTGATTTTGCATTTCGTATAGTTTTGTGTCAGCTTATTGATTCAGATTTGATAGTTTTGAGTTTGATAGTTGAGTTCTACATGACAGATGGTTCAGTGATGTGGGTTCGCTATTGCCTCCTGAGCCTACTAGATGCATACTCATGGTTCTTTTGTTCTTTTTGACGGTTTGCATTGCTAGTATTAGTATGTTCTTTTTGGGCGCTTCTCAATTTCTAGGGTTCAGTATTTTATCATGGTATTTGCTACCCTAGTTTGCACGTTTTTTGTTTACTTTGTATGGCCTTTTGATGAGGTCTTGGCCTAATACCTCTCCTCCTTTAGGTTTTTTGTTCTTTTGATTTATAGATAGGTAGAGGTCTTCCAAATCCACCCAGCACAGGCAGTGTTTCTATTTTTAAAAAAACCCTAAACCCTAAAGCCTAAAAATTGAAATGCTCTAAAGAAAATAGGATACAAAAAATTTAACTAAAATAGTAAAAATCTCAGTTCGAATTTTCATAATTTCCGACCAAATTTTCTTCACCGTCGATTTCAAGCTTTTTCTGCGAGGGCTTGACATGTCTAGACTCACCTCAACCTCCATGCCAACTTCCAATTCCTTCACCCTTGATGGCCGCCCTCAATTTGTCGGTATCTCTACTAAATCTTCCGAAAACACTGTTCATCATCTCCCCCAATCTTGCTCCTCAGACATTAAATATAAAAAAATTATTGAATACATATTTGAATTTCTTTTAATTATTGAGAGTCTTCTAATTAAGTACTTCAAACCTTACAATTATTGAATACATATTTGATTTTCCTTTAATTATTGAGGAGTGAGTCTCATGTGAGACCGTCTCACGGATCATAATCTGTGAGACGGGTCAATTCTACCCATATTCATAATAAAAAGTAATACTCTTAGTATAAAAAGTAATATTTTTTATGGGTGACCCAAATAAAAGATCCGTCTCACAAATATGACTCGTAAGACCGTCTCATACAAGTTTTTGTCATTATTGAGAGTCTTCTAATTAAGTACTTCAAACCTTACTATTGATGATATTGTGTAACTTTTTATACCTCATCATAAAACTCGTATCATAATCGATAAGTTAGAATTTTAAAATGTGGTTTGAGATATTTTGAATTTCAAAAGATGATGGCTTTATCAAAATAAAGTTATCAAAGTATAATTTTATAAAGATATAATTTATCAATATATAATTTTGGACATCTAAATTTTTACAAATTATTGGTCAAGTAGATATAATAAAATTTGTGTATAATTATATATTTTAATTATCACCGTATGGACCACTTAATAAGATAAGATTTGATATCTTAATAAATCTTTCCAACATGAAATGCTTGCTAGCACACAACGTATACTAGCATATCAACACAACAATCTAGCTGTCTACACACATATGATCAGTTGAAAAGAAACTTAAAATTAAAGGAAGGAGTATATATATATATATATATATATATATATATATATATATATCATGGGCCGGTCAATAAGTCCGTATTGGCAGTACAGTCAGGCACGTGTCTTGGGGATATGGAGTTTTTATCGGCCATTTCAATATTTGATCCAGCTGCAGCAGTTGGAGAATTGTCTGGTGAATCCCCGGGACTTCCTCCTAGTCTATGTGAACGTGGTGGTGTATTTGGCTGAGCACGTTCATTTTTCTTCTTAACTTTGTTATGCCAGTTCATTAACGCCTTGGAAGTTTGTTCATCAAATATGGACTTCTTTATTTGTGATCCCATCTGATCGAACATAAATATAAACGTTAGCGTTTCATTAATATTAGGTCAATAAAATTTAAAGATGATAAGTATTTTTATCATCACATACCTGTGTGACAAGTGCATAAAGTGGAAGTGTAATGTAGCTGCATAAAAACTGTACTCCTACCCTGCCATCAATTTCAAAATTCAATTCAATATGGAGTCGTACTGACACAATTCCGCAAATAGGAAAACTTCCTCACTCACCCTATGCCCACTCTGATAAGGGCAAGAATGAAATTGCGATGAAAGCATGAATACAATCCAAATTCATACTGCACCACAACCACATCATCATTATTATTTCAAGTTCAACCTTTGATATGATCACATCTATGAAGATCCATAATCATAAATGTATTCATTACCGATATCCATATGAAGTACGTGATCTCAAAAGCATTCTGTTGAGGAAACAGTACCAGAAATTAAGATGTATTTAAGAATGGTCACAAGCTATAAATTAGTTGAAAAATTTTCAAGGACAGAAAAAATTCAACCTGAAAGAGCGTAAGATGGATAAGATGAAGCACCAACTTAGGCCTGTTAAACCAAAAATGTCTATCAGAAACTTGTACGAGAGGAATGCCTTGGACTACTGCGTGTCTTTCTTGGATTTCAATAGCCATTTGTGTTATGATTGATTGAAGCTTTGTTCCAACTGCCAAAATCATCTTTTGCAAATCAAATAGTCAGTATTAATTAAAATTTTGCGGGATTAAGAAACTTTGGCCAGTGTGAAGCAGTCATACCACTAAAGGCATTATTGACAGCCAAAACATAGCATGCCATCCTGAAATGACAGTGAAATAAACGGATAAAATTGCAGGAACTAGTATTACAAAATAGGGTAAGGAAGAACATACCTTTAACATTTACAAGCAGATAGACGACTGTAGTCATCCACAATATTGGGCTGAGCGTGGGACAAAAATATTATTCTATGTAAGAAAAATATATATGTCATTTGATAATAAAGTGGGAGAAATATCATACGGGATTCCAACGACGACTTTGAAGTCATCTTCCAATGACCTCTTGATATACTTCTGAAAGTTGAACTTAGTTCCGGGAGCCAAATGAACCTAAATGGAAGTAATATCTGAACATGGATGGAATCTTATCCTCCATTTATGAACAATGTACTTAGAGAACTTACTGAGATGAATCCATGTCGTAGAGTTAAGTAGTCGGCTCTGCGAACTGACCATAATATGTGACGAAAGAAACAGACCTGTCGAAATTAGTTGCATTTGCTTAGTTCACAAGAGATATAAACAGACCTGTCGAAATTAGTTGCATTTGCTTAGTTCACAAGAGATATATATGTGTTTGAAAATGAAGAGATATGAGAATTTTACAGCATAAAACAGGACAGGTGTTTTCATCCATGAACTGGTGTGGCCTCTAACAAAAGATGTTTCATGTGTGAGCCTGAATCTTGAAGGATCTGTATACACAAAAAATTAATGGCGCGTTTATGTATATAGTTTAAACAGCAAAATAAGAATTCTTTGGCTTTTACAGAAGATGATAGATACCATTGGATACATCATATTCATGTACAATATCTCTTTCCCAATCTTTCCATCCACGAATCTGAGACGACAACGAATAATTTCAGAATATGAAAGAGACTAAACCACACATGCTATAGACAAAATACCTTCAACCTTCCGAGCATCATTGTTGCGGCACTGTAAATGACATGAAATACAGCCAAAAAGAATATGAAGATGTGGAGCTGATGTAGTCCATGGACAGAAATTAGTGGCACATACCCCTGTTATTATTAGTGGCATCAATAGAAATATGAGTGTGCTAAACAATATGCTGTTTCTCGTATTTAGGTACCTTTTTACAATCTTTGGCTGGACTATCGGCAGCCAAGATTCTACGTTGCATCCACAGGAGTCTTCTGTGACCACTCCCGTGATATTCTTTATCTAATTCACAAGGCAACATTGTGTTTGCCACCCTTTCAGGAATACAGAACTGGGTAATGTAGTTTTGGCCAAATGTTAGTAGAAGCGAGATGAACCCCAAAACCATAAGCTCTGCGTAAAATATATATTTTGAGTCAAAGTATGCATAATATGTATATGAGGCTAGCTATTAGAGTTGGAGCTGCTCTTACCCCCTTTGACTTTCTCCAGAGCTTCCACCAATGAATACTTTTTTTTCCTCTCAAAAGTCTACAAATGTAAGTACAAAATTAATTGTAGTTAAAGTCACAATGGAAAGAAAGAATGTCAGAAAAATCAGCCAAGAATCTACATGCATGTCTGTGTGTTTTGTCTGTAACTTGTACATGTTAATTAAAGATGATTAAAAAAAATCATGCACGGTCAAATCCCTAATTGATTAGACGGTTAGAATTCAACAAATAATAGGTATACATACAAATTCGTACCTCTCCCACTTTATGCAGTGTTTTCTCCAGAAGTATAGAGATTACAATAATGATGGCGCAGACTAATGAAACGGCCCATGTCGGTGTCTGGTCGAGCTCCCTGGAAGCATGCGTTCCTCCACCTCCAGCCATCTTCTTTTATTTTCTTAGAAGAAAAATGCTATCAAATCAGAGTGGATGTATGTATGTATTCATCGATTTCTGTTGGAGATCAAAAAGTTTTTGGGATCGTGAATTACATTACAGAAATTAGATAGCAAGCTCCATTTTTGTTTTGTTTTCTGTATGTCAAAAATATTTTGTTTAGTTTTAATTAGATCTTGTAACGGAATTGAACCGTATGTTAGTTGACATGTTCAAAAATAGGTACTGAAAATAGAATTCGTGTCGAGTATGCCGCGGAGTGTTTGTTGGTAGGGATCGATTTAGTTAGTTTTGGGACCATATAACCGGCCAGACTACATACAAATATACTAATGGATGTCGAATTTAATATTTTAATAAATATATATATAATGTAGACGATAGAAATTACGATCGGCTTGCAGGGGATTCTTGAGTGTGTACAAAAATCCATTGGACTTCTTTATTTTAAAAATATTTTGAGTTTTGACTTGTTACTCATGCGAATCTATCTTAATTGTGCTCAGTGTTGAAAGATTAATTGCCTTGCAGTCGTCATAATTCATCTGCTTCCCATTTCTTCATGAATCGTTAAAAAGTACTGATGCTGAAATTTGGCTAATTCTAATTTCAAGACATCTTACTACGTAATTTGAACATCATAATTTTTGAGCCTCTGATCAAACTATTTGGCACCTAAATATTATCTGCTAGCTTTCTACTATTTTGTATTTACGTTGATTCATGACATTTTAAGGAAAGGGAGGGGGTGCATTTTAAGAACATATTGAATTTCATATTTTTACCAAAGCAACGAAACATGAAAACGATCTTCCATATTTAATTAATCTTTTTTAATTTGGATACAAAGATACTAAAGAATATATATAAACATCATGCTTGTGTAGCTAGCTAGCTAGGCATGTTGGGTCAATTTTATTTATGTGGACTTATATGTGAATAATTTTGTGAGGTGGGTTATCTATTAAGTTAAGTCCAAAAATAAAGTAATCAACTAAAGGTTTTGGGTTACGCCTTGCGGTCGTCATAATTTCAGAAGATGTTTTTGGATAAGGCGTGATCACGCCTTGTAACAATTCTTTGGCTGCCTAGTGAGATAAAAAATTTTCATATCAAGCAATAAATATAAGATATAATTTTTTCCATAAAAAAACTCTATATTCTTAGTGGATATTTCCTAACATCTTTTATTTTTTAGTAATTAGGTTTAAATTTAGATATTTGGGCTTTTATGCTTTTTTGGACCCAAAAATAAAAACAATTCCTTTTTTTCCTACACTACACATGTTCAACAAAAGAGGCGGCACAACAAGAAAGAATTCTCTCCAACCAATAACCAACCGTGAAGAGCATAAAAGGAAGGGGAAGGATTTTCTCTCCAATTCTCTCCACAACTTTAGGTTAAGTTTTATTTTTTCATCCAAGGGATATTTTTACTATTTCGATTTATCGTTGTGAGGTTTTTTGCACTTTAATTTAATATTCGTATTTTGTTCAAGTGTTTTATTTATTTATGATTTATTTATACGAAAGTTGTATCTCGGTTAATCTGACAATTTAATTCGATATATAATTTTCTACTTCTATCCATGAATTCAGTGATCTGTAATTGTCATGAACGATTGATATATGAGTAGCGATAGATTAGGTGTGTTGTACTATCATAGCATATTTAATCTAAATAAATCAACAAAACTCGTTCTATCAATTGCAGCTATCTCGGTTGGGTTAAGGGTTTAGGGTTTAGGGGTTAGGTTTAGTGTTTAGGTTTTTTTTTTACCGGAAAACCGTCGGATGCGGGGGGGGTTAGGCAGACCCCTACCTATATATATCCACAAAAGAAACAGAAACAAAATACAGAATAATAAAACCTAAAAGAGGAGGTGGGTAAAACCAAAACCTCCTAAAAAAGGCTACAGCAGTAGAAACGAAAAAACAAAGCAGCCTAGGGAAGTAAATACCAAAGCAAAACTAACCCTAGAGAACTACTAAAGAGCGCCAAAAACAAAACAATACAAGCAGCGCTAATGACAACATGCTGAGGAAGAAAAAATCATAACGGCGAGATGAACACAGAAACCATGAAGAAACTCTCATCCCGTAGCCATCACCCTGGTAAATCCAATCAGTAAAAAGAAGATCTGGCCAAGAAGTCACTGTACAATGACGATCAGAAAAAAAAATGTAGATCACAATCTGGTCAGAACAAAAAATGTCCAGCGTCTGAGGTAAGATAATAAATGACACATGCCCATAAAGTAAGAGCCTGACTGGAATGTCACAGTAATGCAGAAGGCCGTCCAGAGGGAAACCCTGAAACCACCACTGCTAACTTTACAAGAACCCATGAACAAAATTATGTCCGACTGGAAAGGCACTGTGCAATGCAGTCAAAAACACCAAATGTATATCGCGATGCAGCCCAAGTCAAAAACCCTAGTGTGAGTAGAACCCTGAAGCAACAAGCTGCCAGGAGAGTACGTCCAGTGGAACAAACACACGCCACAAAAGTATAGATCCTGTAAAACCCGACATGGATGGATCTATGGCCAAGAAAAGCACTGAAACATGTCATCCAGAGCGACCATAACACTCGGCAAAAGTGCGAAACAAGTATGTAGAGACATGCATGTAAAATCCCGATGAAGACGCCCTCCAGAGAATATGAGAGGGCCAAAGAAAAGCACCAAGAGAGTGAGTTCAAGAGCCCACCCAATCCCGAGGAGACCAAGTATGTAGTGTGCTAGTGTCTGGGCCCACTCGCACCAAACTGGCAAAACGGGGGAAAGGAAAAACCCCCTAAATGATAGTACCTGCAAATAAAAAATATACAAATACATATAGAAAGACAGAAGAAATGGATCCAAGTGAAGGTAGGGGCTGCAAACTATTAGAGTAGGTGCACGTCGAGCCAAGTGTTGGCCGAGTGTTCACAATGAAACTCTATGTATAAACAGTCTTTATTTTAATAATATTTGAATTTATCATTTTGGCACTTCTTTATCTGTATACCAATGCTAGTTGCATAGATAAAGCCCTTGAATATACAAATAGTAGAAAGAATATGAGATGCTCATATGATGAGTATCATGAAACTCATATTTGTAATATTGTGTATTCTAAACGGTTCTTAGTCGATTCAGCTGCCACTAAGAAGGATATAGGCCGCTCGAGTTCGAGACTAGTATCTGCGATGTGAGTACCATATTTCATTAATAGGTGTTCCTTGTAGAGTGCACTGAACAACCCTCCATAAAAGACTTTCCAAGTGGTTCTCACTTATCGAGTGGAAAAATCCTAGTTTATGGTTGTACACCATTAGTCCTTATGACCAGGGACAACATTGAGACTCTGTGTGCTAGAATTACACTTTGACTTGTTTACCGACTCTCATGGGGTCATCAGGTGGCAAGGTTGAGTGTTCTGTCAAAACATATAGGAGTTGATGCATTGTAGTCGGGGATTCACCGCTTACCTACGGGTATGGATATCCTATGTGTTCTCATGTGTATGTAGGTTGAAATCTCTGATCAGATTATGGTGGTAATTATGAAAGGGGTTTCATAAATTACCCCATCGATGCAACTACGACATGACACATAGTATCGATTCATTGACAACTCTCGATAAACCAATGGTTGTCGAATCGGTCGGGATATATGAGTTAAAGGGACCGTACTGTACGCTAACCATAATTGAATGATTTTTGCAGGCACTATCATTTGATACCTAGTGAATCATGTAAGCGATGCTGCTAGGCGTTTAACATGATTGGTTGGGTACTATCAGACTTGAGTTCTGACGTTCTTGTTATCAAGGAGTTGATAAGTAAGAATGGAGCAATTGGGGTATGCTCATATAAGGACATATTTAGTCCGAATCACATGGAGATGTGAACCCACGGCTAGTTGTATCAATGAACCATTGAGGGCCACACAAGTACTAGCTTTCTAGATCCCGTTGAGAAGTAAAATAATTCAATGTGTTGAACGGCTTATAAATGAGTTTATAAGCGTAGGAAAATAGAAGTATTACTTCTATGCGAGAAATGTAATTTTTAATTTATGAATGTGTTCCTAAATTAAAAGTTGGCCAAAGAAATAATGTATTTGAAAATTGTGATTTTCATAAACATTATTATGGACTAAATTAAATTAATTCAAATGTTGAATTAATTTAACACTAGTGGACCTAGTAGAGTCCAAATACTTAAATTAATTCAAGTGTTGAATTAATTAAATTATATTGGATCTTATAGATCCCAATATTAAAATAATTATTCAACTAGTGACTTGAGTAAATTCAAGTAATGTTTAATTAGTCTCAAATTTGTTTGAGATAATTAAATTAAGTCCATGGATTTTTACTTGTTAAAAATCAAATAAAAATGCATGCATGGGAGGTGAAGAGTTGGGAGACAACTTTTTGTTTAACCAAGGCATGGCATGCAAAAGTTGGACACTACTTTTCCCACAACCTAGACAACTCATTCACTCAACTCTCCTCTCTCAAGTGGCGAAATATCTCTCTCAAAATTCTCTCCACTTTCTCTTCATTTTGATTGAGGAATTCTTACACTTCTCAAAGAAAAATCCACATATTTTTCTAGTGCAAAATATGAGGGGATCTACCTAGCTGGTGGTGGGCTTGATTTTGAAGGAAGGACTCAAGGACAAGGAGAGCTTGTAGATTTGTATTGCCTTTGAAGAGCCAAGTTGTTTACAACTTGGTTGTAGCCATCATCAACCTCAAGAGGTTTATAGGTATAATTTCTTAACACCCTATGTATGACAAAGGTGTTTGGTATATGTTACAAACTAGTACTAAGGTGCTCGATTTTTCTCTTGCGAAAACCGAAAATTTTGTACCTTCCGTTGCGCATTCGGGCACTTAAAATCGATCCCTTTCAAGTAGTATCATGAGCTAAGGGTACTAGTTTTTGTAACATATACATAATATTATATTGAGGTCAATTTCTAACCGCATGAGAAGTAATTTTGCAACAAAATCAAGGCCATTTTTGGGGCATATTTCGGCAGCTTGTTGCTGCCCATTTTGGGCAGCTCGGGCTGCCAGAGGGGCTGCCCATTTCGGGCAGCAAGGGCAGCCCTGCCCGAGGGCCTGCCTGAACAGCCCCTATATTCTAATAAATTTTTTTTTGTTGTTGGCCGGAATCCGGCGATGGAGCTCCGGCGACAGCGGTGAAGACTAGGGTTTTCAAAAGGTGTTTTGAAATATCAAAGTGTCATGGGCCATGAGTTGTTGGGCCATTGGATGGTTAACATATTTGTGAATTTTAAATGAGCCAAAATGTTTTTGGTGAAAATGAGTTTTTTGTGCCCTTAAGTTTAAAATTACAAAAGTTGCAAATATTTTCTCATAAAATAAAAAATTGAAGTTGGACTTTAATTATTTATAGTAAATTGTGATTCACAAGAAATTCGGTTATAAATAAATTAATTGGAAAGTAGACAAAGGTGTTTGTATACTTTGTTAATTTAGTTTATAATCGTGACGGTTAGTGATTGGTTCAAGATATATAATATTGGATCAATTAATTATTGTGATGATTAATTGATGGCGTATGATATGTGATATTATGCATGAAAGATGATCAAAAGTCCAAGCCCAATTTGCTAGGTGTATACTATGATATTTTGTGTTGAATGATTGTAATATTTATCAAATTTAAAGTGGGCTTGGTTTATGGCCCGTTTCCACCCCCATGAGATGTATCCCTATTTGCCATGGATATTTATTTGTAAATATTAGTATAGTGGATGATCAAGATTGGAAGATGGTGTCCATGATGATTATGAAGATCGAAAACATGTAAATATTGGAAGCTAATGTAATAGTTGCATTTGCATCCCTTGCATTACCCTAGGATTGGACCTAGGCCCGTGTTTAGCTCACACAGGCCATTAGTATTGGGGCGATTGATCATCCTTGTGTTGTTTACTGTTTATAATATATGCATGATATGTTATAAATAATGAGTATGTTCGTTATTATTATGATAATAACAAAGTTGCATGAATCCGGCAAACATACGATCAAACATGGCGAGCTTTTAAATAAAATTAATGATGAGACCTTTCAAAATTAAAAACCCTCATTTTGAATAAGATTCAAAATTAATATCAAGCCCGAAAAGGGGAATTATAAATTTGTTTATAATTTTCATGTCCTCCATCGACAATGGGTGCATGATGAACGCTACCCGTACTCGGGGCTCGGCTCATATTATTGGGTTGGGTTTGGGTTTTGGGTTTAGGGTTAGGGTTTTTGGGTTTGGGGTTAGGGTTTAGGGTTTAGGGTTTTTTTATTTGTGGAAAACGCCGCCTGAGTGGCGGGGGCTTTGGCAGACCCCTACCTGTAAATAACTTAAACATAAAAATGTCGTCCGTATGCATAATATGTATATGAGGCTAGCTATTAGAGTTGGAGCTGCTCTTACCCCCTTTGACTTTCTCCAGAGCTTCCACCAATGAATACTTTTTTTTCCTCTCAAAAGTCTACAAATGTAAGTACAAAATTAATTGTAGTTAAAGTCACAATGGAAAGAAAGAATGTCAGAAAAATCAGCCAAGAATCTACATGCATGTCTGTGTGTTTTGTCTGTAACTTGTACATGTTAATTAAAGATGATTAAAAAAAATCATGCACGGTCAAATCCCTAATTGATTAGACGGTTAGAATTCAACAAATAATAGGTATACATACAAATTCGTACCTCTCCCACTTTATGCAGTGTTTTCTCCAGAAGTATAGAGATTACAATAATGATGGCGCAGACTAATGAAACGGCCCATGTCGGTGTCTGGTCGAGCTCCCTGGAAGCATGCGTTCCTCCACCTCCAGCCATCTTCTTTTATTTTCTTAGAAGAAAAATGCTATCAAATCAGAGTGGATGTATGTATGTATTCATCGATTTCTGTTGGAGATCAAAAAGTTTTTGGGATCGTGAATTACATTACAGAAATTAGATAGCAAGCTCCATTTTTGTTTTGTTTTCTGTATGTCAAAAATATTTTGTTTAGTTTTAATTAGATCTTGTAACGGAATTGAACCGTATGTTAGTTGACATGTTCAAAAATAGGTACTGAAAATAGAATTCGTGTCGAGTATGCCGCGGAGTGTTTGTTGGTAGGGATCGATTTAGTTAGTTTTGGGACCATATAACCGGCCAGACTACATACAAATATACTAATGGATGTCGAATTTAATATTTTAATAAATATATATATAATGTAGACGATAGAAATTACGATCGGCTTGCAGGGGATTCTTGAGTGTGTACAAAAATCCATTGGACTTCTTTATTTTAAAAATATTTTGAGTTTTGACTTGTTACTCATGCGAATCTATCTTAATTGTGCTCAGTGTTGAAAGATTAATTGCCTTGCAGTCGTCATAATTCATCTGCTTCCCATTTCTTCATGAATCGTTAAAAAGTACTGATGCTGAAATTTGGCTAATTCTAATTTCAAGACATCTTACTACGTAATTTGAACATCATAATTTTTGAGCCTCTGATCAAACTATTTGGCACCTAAATATTATCTGCTAGCTTTCTACTATTTTGTATTTACGTTGATTCATGACATTTTAAGGAAAGGGAGGGGGTGCATTTTAAGAACATATTGAATTTCATATTTTTACCAAAGCAACGAAACATGAAAACGATCTTCCATATTTAATTAATCTTTTTTAATTTGGATACAAAGATACTAAAGAATATATATAAACATCATGCTTGTGTAGCTAGCTAGCTAGGCATGTTGGGTCAATTTTATTTATGTGGACTTATATGTGAATAATTTTGTGAGGTGGGTTATCTATTAAGTTAAGTCCAAAAATAAAGTAATCAACTAAAGGTTTTGGGTTACGCCTTGCGGTCGTCATAATTTCAGAAGATGTTTTTGGATAAGGCGTGATCACGCCTTGTAACAATTCTTTGGCTGCCTAGTGAGATAAAAAATTTTCATATCAAGCAATAAATATAAGATATAATTTTTTCCATAAAAAAACTCTATATTCTTAGTAGATATTTCCTAACATCTTTTATTTTTTAGTAATTAGGTTTAAATTTAGATATTTGGGCTTTTATGCTTTTTTGGACCCAAAAATAAAAACAATTCCTTTTTTTCCTACACTACACATGTTCAACAAAAGAGGCGGCACAACAAGAAAGAATTCTCTCCAACCAATAACCAACCGTGAAGAGCATAAAAGGAAGGGGAAGGATTTTCTCTCCAATTCTCTCCACAACTTTAGGTTAAGTTTTATTTTTTCATCCAAGGGATATTTTTACTATTTCGATTTATCGTTGTGAGGTTTTTTGCACTTTAATTTAATATTCGTATTTTGTTCAAGTGTTTTATTTATTTATGATTTATTTATACGAAAGTTGTATCTCGGTTAATCTGACAATTTAATTCGATATATAATTTTCTACTTCTATCCATGAATTCAGTGATCTGTAATTGTCATGAACGATTGATATATGAGTAGCGATAGATTAGGTGTGTTGTACTATCATAGCATATTTAATCTAAATAAATCAACAAAACTCGTTCTATCAATTGCAGCTATCTCGGTTGGGTTAAGGGTTTAGGGTTTAGGGGTTAGGTTTAGTGTTTAGGTTTTTTTTTTACCGGAAAACCGTCGGATGCGGGGGGGTTAGGCAGACCCCTACCTATATATATCCACAAAAGAAACAGAAACAAAATACAGAATAATAAAACCTAAAAGAGGAGGTGGGTAAAACCAAAACCTCTTAAAAAAGGCTACAGCAGTAGAAACGAAAAAACAAAGCAGCCTAGGGAAGTAAATACCAAAGCAAAACTAACCCTAGAGAACTACTAAAGAGCGCCAAAAACAAAACAATACAAGCAGCGCTAATGACAACATGCTGAGGAAGAAAAAATCATAACGGCGAGATGAACACAGAAACCATGAAGAAACTCTCATCCCGTAGCCATCACCCTGGTAAATCCAATCAGTAAAAAGAAGATCTGGCCAAGAAGTCACTGTACAATGACGATCAGAAAAAAAAATGTAGATCACAATCTGGTCAGAACAAAAAATGTCCAGCGTCTGAGGTAAGATAATAAATGACACATGCCCATAAAGTAAGAGCCTGACTGGAATGTCACAGTAATGCAGAAGGCCGTCCAGAGGGAAACCCTGAAACCACCACTGCTAACTTTACAAGAACCCATGAACAAAATTATGTCCGACTGGAAAGGCACTGTGCAATGCAGTCAAAAACACCAAATGTATATCGCGATGCAGCCCAAGTCAAAAACCCTAGTGTGAGTAGAACCCTGAAGCAACAAGCTGCCAGGAGAGTACGTCCAGTGGAACAAACACACGCCACAAAAGTATAGATCCTGTAAAACCCGACATGGATGGATCTATGGCCAAGAAAAGCACTGAAACATGTCATCCAGAGCGACCATAACACTCGGCAAAAGTGCGAAACAAGTATGTAGAGACATGCATGTAAAATCCCGATGAAGACGCCCTCCAGAGAATATGAGAGGGCCAAAGAAAAGCACCAAGAGAGTGAGTTCAAGAGCCCACCCAATCCCGAGGAGACCAAGTATGTAGTGTGCTAGTGTCTGGGCCCACTCGCACCAAACTGGCAAAACGGGGGAAAGGAAAAACCCCCTAAATGATAGTACCTGCAAATAAAAAATATACAAATACATATAGAAAGACAGAAGAAATGGATCCAAGTGAAGGTAGGGGCTGCAAACTATTAGAGTAGGTGCACGTCGAGCCAAGTGTTGGCCGAGTGTTCACAATGAAACTCTATGTATAAACAGTCTTTATTTTAATAATATTTGAATTTATCATTTTGGCACTTCTTTATCTGTATACCAATGCTAGTTGCATAGATAAAGCCCTTGAATATACAAATAGTAGAAAGAATATGAGATGCTCATATGATGAGTATCATGAAACTCATATTTGTAATATTGTGTATTCTAAACGGTTCTTAGTCGATTCAGCTGCCACTAAGAAGGATATAGGCCGCTCGAGTTCGAGACTAGTATCTGCGATGTGAGTACCATATTTCATTAATAGGTGTTCCTTGTAGAGTGCACTGAACAACCCTCCATAAAAGACTTTCCAAGTGGTTCTCACTTATCGAGTGGAAAAAGTCCTAGTTTATGGTTGTACACCATTAGTCCTTATGACCAGGGACAACATTGAGACTCTGTGTGCTAGAATTACACTTTGACTTGTTTACCGACTCTCATGGGGTCATCAGGTGGCAAGGTTGAGTGTTCTGTCAAAACATATAGGAGTTGATGCATTGTAGTCGGGGATTCACCGCTTACCTACGGGTATGGATATCCTATGTGTTCTCATGTGTATGTAGGTTGAAATCTCTGATCAGAGTATGGTGGTAATTATGAAAGGGGTTTCATAAATTACCCCATCGATGCAACTACGACATGACACATAGTATCGATTCATTGACAACTCTCGATAAACCAATGGTTGTCGAATCGGTCGGGATATATGAGTTAAAGGGACCGTACTGTACGCTAACCATAATTGAATGATTTTTGCAGGCACTATCATTTGATACCTAGTGAATCATGTAAGCGATGCTGCTAGGCGTTTAACATGATTGGTTGGGTACTATCAGACTTGAGTTCTGACGTTCTTGTTATCAAAGAGTTGATAAGTAAGAATGGAGCAATTGGGGTATGCTCATATAAGGACATATTTAGTCCGAATCACATGGAGATGTGAACCCACGGCTAGTTGTATCAATGAACCATTGAGGGCCACACAAGTACTAGCTTTCTAGATCCCGTTGAGAAGTAAAATAATTCAATGTGTTGAACGGCTTATAAATGAGTTTATAAGCGTAGGAAAATAGAAGTATTACTTCTATGCGAGAAATGTAATTTTTAATTTATGAATGTGTTCCTAAATTAAAAGTTGGCCAAAGAAATAATGTATTTGAAAATTGTGATTTTCATAAACATTATTATGGACTAAATTAAATTAATTCAAATGTTGAATTAATTTAACACTAGTGGACCTAGTAGAGTCCAAATACTTAAATTAATTCAAGTGTTGAATTAATTAAATTATATTGGATCTTATAGATCCCAATATTAAAATAATTATTCAACTAGTGACTTGAGTAAATTCAAGTAATGTTTAATTAGTCTCAAATTTGTTTGGGATAATTAAATTAAGTCCATGGATTTTTACTTGTTAAAAATCAAATAAAAATGCATGCATGGGAGGTGAAGAGTTGGGAGACAACTTTTTGTTTAACCAAGGCATGGCATGCAAAAGTTGGACACTACTTTTCCCACAACCTAGACAACTCATTCACTCAACTCTCCTCTCTCAAGTGGCGAAATATCTCTCTCAAAATTCTCTCCACTTTCTCTTCATTTTGATTGAGGAATTCTTACACTTCTCAAAGAAAAATCCACATATTTTTCTAGTGCAAAATATGAGGGGATCTACCTAGCTGGTGGTGGGCTTGATTTTGAAGGAAGGACTCAAGGACAAGGAGAGCTTGTAGATTTGTATTGCCTTTGAAGAGCCAAGTTGTTTACAACTTGGTTGTAGCCATCATCAACCTCAAGAGGTTTATAGGTATAATTTCTTAACACCCTATGTATGACAAAGGTGTTTGGTATATGTTACAAACTAGTACTAAGGTGCTCGATTTTTCTCTTGCGAAAACCGAAAATTTTGTACCTTCCGTTGCGCATTCGGGCACTTAAAATCGATCCCTTTCAAGTAGTATCATGAGCTAAGGGTACTAGTTTTTGTAACATATACATAATATTATATTGAGGTCAATTTCTAACCGCATGAGAAGTAATTTTGCAACAAAATCAAGGCCATTTTTGGGGCATATTTCGGCAGCTTGTTGCTGCCCATTTTGGGCAGCTCGGGCTGCCAGAGGGGCTGCCCATTTCGGGCAGCAAGGCAGCCCTGCCCGAGGGCCTGCCTGAACAGCCCCTATATTCTAATAAATTTTTTTTTGTTGTTGGCCGGAATCCGACGATGGAGCTCCGGCGACAGGCGGTGAAGACTAGGGTTTTCAAAAGGTGTTTTGAAATATCAAAGTGTCATGGGCCATGAGTTGTTGGGCCATTGGATGGTTAACATATTTGTGAATTTTAAATGAGCCAAAATGTTTTTGGTGAAAATGAGTTTTTTGTGCCCTTAAGTTTAAAATTACAAAAGTTGCAAATATTTTCTCATAAAATAAAAAATTGAAGTTGGACTTTAATTATTTATAGTAAATTGTGATTCACAAGAAATTCGGTTATAAATAAATTAATTGGAAAGTAGACAAAGGTGTTTGTATACTTTGTTAATTTAGTTTATAATCGTGACGGTTAGTGATTGGTTCAAGATATATAATATTGGATCAATTAATTATTGTGATGATTAATTGATGGCGTATGATATGTGATATTATGCATGAAAGATGATCAAAAGTCCAAGCCCAATTTGCTAGGTGTATACTATGATATTTTGTGTTGAATGATTGTAATAATTATCAAATTTAAAGTGGGCTTGGTTTATGGCCCGTTTCCACCCCCATGAGATGTATCCCTATTTGCCATGGATATTTATTTGTAAATATTAGTATAGTGGATGATCAAGATTGGAAGATGGTGTCCATGATGATTATGAAGATCGAAAACATGTAAATATTGGAAGCTAATGTAATAGTTGCATTTGCATCCCTTGCATTACCCTAGGATTGGACCTAGGCCCGTGTTTAGCTCACACAGGCCATTAGTATTGGGGCGATTGATCATCCTTGTGTTGTTTACTGTTTATAATATATGCATGATATGTTATAAATAATGAGTATGTTCGTTATTATTATGATAATAACAAAGTTGCATGAATCCGGCAAACATACGATTAAACATGGCGAGCTTTTAAATAAAATTAATGATGAGACCTTTCAAAATTAAAAACCCTCATTTTGAATAAGATTCAAAATTAATATCAAGCCCGAAAAGGGGAATTATAAATTTGTTTATAATTTCCATGTCCTCCATCGACAATGGGTGCATGATGAACGCTACCCGTACTCGGGGCTCGGCTCATATTATTGGGTTGGGTTTGGGTTTTGGGTTTAGGGTTAGGGTTTTTGGGTTTGGGGTTAGGGTTTAGGGTTTAGGGTTTTTTTTATTTGTGGAAAACGCCGCCTGAGTGGCGGGGGCTTTGGCAGACCCCTACCTGTAAATAACTTAAACATAAAAATGTCGTCCGTATAGAGAAAAGAAAACCTAAGTGAGAAGGCGGACTAGACCAAGACCTCCTCATAAGGCTAAAAGCATATGTAAACAATAATACGTGAATCAAAAAACAAAAAAAAAGATAATCTAAGGGTCACTCCAGTGAGAGCAGAATAGCCATAGACTAAGATGACACGAGGGAGGCGTATGATCCAGCCAGAACTCCCTGATAAGTGGAAAGCTACAGTGGCGAATCAATGCGCTGTAAGCAAGTATCCATATCTCCAGCATATATGGGTTCAAGAGGGTGACCCTCCTAAACCCTGTAAAGGTGGCAATGGGCATCTGGTCCCACCCAAGTAGTAAGAAAAGGCCTGAGATGGCAGACCCGTCCAAAGACTAAGGGGCAAATATAAACCGAGAGGCAATGGGCGTCTGGTCCCGCCTTGGAGGCAAAGCTGTCCTCCTCAACGAGTGCGTCGGCGTCTGAGATCCGCCAAGAGGAGACGCACAAAATCAAGCAGCAAGAAAAGCCTGAGACGGCTGATCCGCCCAAAGATGAATGTGCAAATATAAACCGAGAGACAAACACACACACAACTCATGCACGCACGCACTCACACACACTAATGCACGCACACGGGTATGGAACACAGGTATGGCAGCCCAGAGTGGCCGATTAATTTTTTTTTTTGGCCGATTATTTTTTTTAGGAGAGCCTGGAACGCAGGTATGGCAGCCCAGAGTGGTCTGAGCGAGCGAGAATCGAGATATGTCTGGGGAGAGCCGGCCCTGGCGTGAAAGTGAATCGCCGAAAAGAATGGGCCTCGGTCGCTAAAGCATCCGCCACTGAGTTACCCTCCCGGTAAATATGAGATATGTGAACAGCACGCCCCCGCATAAGACAGCGAATCCTAGAGACAATAAGGTCAAGAGCCCACTGACATCTACGAGAATGGAGGATCTGGATGGAAATCTGGGAATCGGTCTCAATCCAAAGGGGAAAAAGGCTAAGGTCAGAACAATGAAGGAGTCCTCTCCAAATAGTCCACAGCTCGGCCCTGATGGTGGTCCCGACTCTGATGAACTCGCTGAACGAAAAAAGAACCAGCCCTGAAGCATCACGAGCAACCCCTCCAACAGTAGACTCCCCGGGGTTACCTCTCGAACTACCATCTGTGTTGAGCTTGAAGACCCCAGGAGGAGGTCTGAGCCACCTAACAATGGTCATCTTCAGCATGCGCCGAAGACTGACAGAGATACCTATCTGTCTCGCCACCTGAAGTGAGCCCAGCCAGTGCTTGGGCTTAACAATGGAGGCCGAGTGGGCAAGGCGAATATAGGATAAAACCTGATGCTTGACCGTCTCCCCGGAGATGGGTAGGTGACGGTGCTTCGCATCGTTTCGAGCTGTCCAGAGGAACCAAAAGACGATGAAGGGCAGGAATTCCTTCACGTGGCCCCCTGGAGTCCAGTCGAGAGTCCTCTTCCAAGAGCAGAGGAACAGATTGAGATCCCCAGTCGAGGGGATTTGAAAGCGGAAAACGGCACCGAAAAAATGCCAGACATGACGGGCAACAGGGCTGTCAAGGAAGATGTGCGTGAATGTCTCCGACAAATCACAACACTGACACTTGGAAGCAAGAGCCACCCCGCGCCGCTGAAGGACCTCATCGATCGGGAGCCACCGATGCCAGAGTCTCAAGAAGAAGAAAGACATGGTGGGTCTCATCCACCTACCCCAGCATGGGATAAAGATATCAGACGGAGGGCTACGTTGACGAACCAGCTCCCAGGCTGAGTTCGTCGAGAAAACCCCGTCCGATCTGTGAATCCAACAGGCAGAATCAGGCTCATCAACAAGAATGGGGACCAAAGTGATGGTCTCAGCAACAGAGGGGGCAACAACAGAGCAAAGACGATCGTAGTCCCAGGCCCCCTCAACGAAGAAACTAGAGACGCGGACCTCACGGTCCCCTCTAACCTCCCTCTGGTCGAACAGAGGGGTATCACCAGTCCAGATATCATCCCAGAATGAGATGTCTCCGTGACCAATTCTCCAGCGAATGCCAGGCTCAGCGCGGGGCCGAATCTGTAAGAGGCACCGCCAAGAAGGGGAGATGATCCCACGACAGGGGACACGGGCTGGGTGCAGAGTCTTGCAGTACTTCTGCAGCAGGAACTTTGCTCAGAGGGTAGATCCCTGTCTGAATCTGTACCTCGACTTAATAGAGAAGCTGTCCACAAGGTCTTTCAACCTGCGGAAGCCCTAGCCCTCCCTCTAAGGGCGGGAGGCACGCACGGGACCACCGAGCCCAGTGCCATTTCTTCTCCTGCGGGCGAGAGCCCAACAGGAAGCCATTGAAGATCAGCTCAATCCTCTCCATGATAGCCAGAGGTTGTTGGACCACCTGAAACAGATAAATCAGGATCGAGAGGAGGACGCTTCTGAGAAGAGTCATGCGACTCCCTGGCGAAAGTGTACGAGTCTCCCATCCCTCGAGTTTTTTCCTGATCTGAAGCAGGAGGGGCTCGAACAGCACGCATTTTCTGTGCCCCCGGAATAAAGGTGCGCCCAGTTACTTCATAGGGAGGTGCCCCTCAGCAAACCCGGTGATGCGCAGGATGCGGGAGCGGAGGCGCTCCGGGCATCTCGGGGGCAGAATGACGGCACTTTTAACCACATTGACCAGCTGGCCAGAGCATTTCTCGAAGTGCCACAAGAAATCTTTGATGCGCTTCATCCCGCGGGTGCCACCATTTGCGAAAATGATGACATCGTCAGCATATGCGAGGTGGGAGATCATGAGGTCACATCCCGAACGGAAGCGGAGCTCGGGGTGCTGAGAGAACAGACGGTTCAGACCCCGCGAGAGATATTCGGCCCCAAGAACAAAGAGGAGAGGGGACAGGGGTCGCCCTGGCGAAGCCCCTTGGACGAGCTAAAGAAACCAGCAGGGGTCCCATTGATGTTGACAGAGAACTTGCAAAGGGATATGCAAGTCGACACCATCGCCACCACCTGCTCAGAGAAACCGAACTTCCGGAGTACATCCAGGAGGAACGGACCACTGGACCCTATCGTAGGCCTTGGTCATGTCCAGTTTCAGGATAACATTACCTCTCCGGGTGGGGAGGTTCAGACTATGAGTAAGCTCCTGGGCCAGGAGAATGTTATCCGAGATCAGTCTACCCGGAACAAAACCACTCTGATTATGAGAGATGAGGTCTCCGACAACGGTCTTCCACCTCGAATACAAGAGCTTAGAGATGATTTTGTTTGAGACATTGCACAAGCTAATGGGGCGGAAGTTCGTCCACGCGTGTGCTCCCGCCACTTTGGGAATCAAGGTGATCGTGGTGGCAGTGAAACTCTGGGGGATCGGGGAGCCATGAAAAAAATCAAGGACTGCATCAAAGACGTCCTGATGGACTATATCCCAACAGTTCTGGTAGAAAAGCGAGGAGTACCCGTCGGGGCCAGCCACACTGTCCCTAGAGATGGAGAAAACCACCGCGCGCACCTCCTCCAAGGTGGGGGTGGCGACCAGACTGTGGTTCTCAGATTGCGAGATGATGGACGGGAAGTCAGAGAAGTCTGGGCGGTCAAGCACAAAGGGGTCTCCAGTGAGGAGATTTTGAAAGAAAGCAGCCCTAGATTGCCGGATAAGCTCTGGAGACGTGTGACAAGTCCCGTTGTCCCATATCCTGAAGATTTTGTTGGTCACGTGCTTTTTCTTAACCATATTGTGGAAGAGCTTATTGTTCCTCTCCCCATCTTCCAGCCAATTGCACGCGGCTTTTTGCTTCTAAAAGTCGGCCTCCATAGCCGTGATATTAGCCAAATCCGCATTGCACTTGGATAGATTATGCCAAGAGAGCTCGCTGGGGTAATTCTCGCAGGCCGCCTCTGCGAGTCGCACCAACTTCTCCGCCTCATTGATTTTGTCAAAGATGTTGCCAAAGACATCTCGATTCCACCATTTCAGGTGGTTTTTAAGACGTTTGAGCTTGGCAAAGAGGCGGAGCATACCAGTCAGGTGGCATGGCAAGTGCCAATTAAGCCTGACGGTTTGGAGAAAGCCATGGTGTCGAATCCACATGCTTTGGAACCTAAAAGAGCTAGGTCCACGAGCGAAAATCGGAGCAGAGGCTAGGAGAGGACAGTGACCAGAGACTGTGCGAGGGAGGTGTCGGACCCGAATGGAATTGAAGTGATCACCCCAGTCTACTGATACGAAGACTCTGTCCAGTCTTTTCCAAATGGTTTTATTGGTCCAGGTGAATGAGGACCCTTCAAACCCGGCATCGACTAGACCAGACTGGAGGATGAAGTCGTTGAATTCCTCCATAGGGAGAGATCGACCTCCAGAGGTGCCGAGGCACTCGGAAGATTCCCTCACAACATTGAAATCGCCACCCACAAGCCAGGGGCCACTGGCGGGCTTAACCTGGATGAGGGAATCCCAAAGGTGACGGCGCTCTATGTGGTTGCACTTGGCATAGACAAAGGATTAGAAGACATCTGCCGGGAGAAAGGTAGCGGAGACGCGGAGGTGGAGGAACTGGTCGTGATCGAGCAGGCGCTCGATCTTAACTTCCTCCGACGAGAAGACCCAGATCTTATTGTTTGAATTGGAGATGACCTGATGAAACCATAACTGCGAGGTCATGAAACTATGATCCAAGACATTCATGGGTTTGAATATGGCCAAGAGGTTGTCACGGTGGCGATCCACTAAGGTGTGGAGCCTCTGGCGGGACTTAGTGTTACCTAGTCCCCTGATATTCCAAAGGAGGCAATTCATGAGGAACGAGCAATTAGGGGATCTCGATATGTGTCGAGGGGACCTAGCTCTGCGCCTATTCTTCTTCGGTTGAAAGTCTCCCGATTCAGTTAGGCGTTTATTGACTTGGTTGGACATATCAGTGTCATGAATGACACTGTCAAAATCACGCCCATCACAGGACTCAGCGCGATGCCCGTGGAGGTCGGAATCATCCCCAACAGAGGAGGTGGAGACAAGAGTGAAGTCAGAGGGTGGGGGACCTTGATGATGGACGATCTCCTCAAGAGAATAGGAGGAGATTTCGGGAGGAGAATTAGGATTAAAGAGAGCTCGAGTGGACGAGGAGAGAGACAGTCGGGATCGAGTGGCTACTATGGTTAACCACACAGACAGAAGTGTCAAGTACGGGGTCAGTCACGGGGTCATTCACGGGGTCAACCATGAGAGGGTGCGGGGAGCCAAGGTCCTCCGCGCAGTCAAGAAACTGAGCAGCATCCTCCTCCTCCGCCTACTTGGCCCACGAGCGAGCTGGAAGGGAACATTTGACCGAGAGGGATGCCTGCGAAGGACTTGGGAGGGCAGACTCACTAGCCGGAGTGGGCGGGGTAACAGGGGAAGGGTGCGAAGGCACGAGAGGGGGGTCGGCACAACGGCCCTGTATCCTCAGACAGGTCTTGAAGGACCTCGAAAGGATTAGAGGTGGACGGATCATTTCTAGTTTGAGTTGGTCTCACATTACGTCTACTCCTGCGTTTAGCAGCCCTATTCTGGGGAGGGATCGAGGCCTGAGGATCAGAGGGAGAGGTATGAGGGCCATCCTCGGGGTGTGAGTGAGTCGAGGGTGGTGGGGAAGGGGTGAGGTGGGGTGCCTTTCCATGAGCTCGAGGCCGGGGGGGGGGGGGGGCGAGGGTTTTTTCCATGGGAATAACAAATCTCAGTAGAGTGTCCCAACATTTTGCAGTCCTGGGAGAAGTCTCCCCATCCCACCCAGATTAGGTCCCTACGTGGCTCTAAGACATTAATCTCAACACAAACCCTGGCAAAGGCACCACGGGATGCATCAGCAGTGAAATCATCTATCTTGATAAGGTTCCCCACAATTTTGGCGATGGCAAAGAGGCTCTTTTTGTCGTATAAGTGTAACGGAAATTCTGGGAATCTAACCCAGACCGGTGCAATGGGCGATTCCGCCTGAAGTTTGAACTCCGGAGTCCATTTAGAAAAACGGATTCAAAGTGGGCCCACAAACATGACACTCTTGGACCATAGGAGAGCATAGTCAGATTCACAAGAGAGAATTATGACCAGAAAACCTTTGGGTAGGAATTTTAGGCTATACGATCTAGTAAAACCAGCTTTAGAGAAGGCGGCAGCTATTAAATTGTTAGGAACAATGGATCGATTCCCCGAAATCTTCCTAACTAGAGGAAACCTAAAAGGTTCGACCAAAGTAGAAATCATCTTGTCAGGAAATCGGATGCCTATTTTTCCATCGACCATGGATGGCTCCGGAATATCATCCATTGAATTACGGATATCATCGAAACTTTTTTTAATTGAACGGGGCGAGAGAAGGGCTAAAACATCACGAAAAGACACGGCAGGAAGGGCAGGGAACGTACCTGGGAGAGAAGCTGCCGAGTTCGCAGCAGTGTTGACCCGCAAGGGTTGACTCGGGCGAGTCGCTGAGTTGACTCGGCCGATGGCGGGCGGCGCACCACCGAGGGCCGGCGAGGAGGATGGGGGCCGGGAACCGGGCTGGAAATCAGTAGACTCGGTCAAAGGAGTGGGACCGTTGGAGCAACTCGGAGCCGAACTCGGTGAGTTTGAGTGAATTTGGGCGTTTTCATCGAGGCCGGCGATCCTAATATTGAAGACGAAATTGGGTTGCCCATGCTTTGGAGACCATTCGGTGTAAATGAATTGAAAATCGGAGAAGTATTGGGCGGGCAATTAGGGGCGGAAAACATCGGCGCTAGGGTTTGGGGCACGAAATTCGTAGATCCGAAATTCCGGCCGCCGGAGAACACAAACGGTGAAATTGATTGAGGGCTATTGTTCGTCTGGTCGGGGCAATTCCAGATCGGGGTTGGGCTCCCAGAGACGACATCGGAGACGGCCGAAAAAGACCCGAACGTGGCCGGAAATCGCAAGGGTTGGGGCGGTGTGACTTTGGCGGAGAAATTGGAAGGGTAAATCAACTCCGTTTGGCTTGAAATTTTGACAATAGACTCGTCTTGAGGAGAGGAATCTAACGGTGTATCATTTGTGGCCATACGATTCGGATTCGACGGGGACGATGTATTGGCCGGAAAATTCGCGTTTTTGGGTGGCGATTTGGGCGGGCAATTGATGTCCGATGGAGCTGATTTTTTAGTATTTTGTTCGCCATGGGGTGACGAATCATCAGGGCTGGTGAACCGGCGGCGGCGGCCGCTGTGAGGACATGTTAGTGCGAAAAAAAGGAGAGTTTAGGGCTTTTTTCCAGAGAGAGCATTTTTTTTAGGGTTTAGGTGTTTAGGGTTTAGGGTCTTTTTTTTTGGTTTAGGGTTTAGGGTTTAGGGTTTTGTTTTTTTTTGTTTTCCGGAAAACTCCGCCGGATGCGGGGGGGTTTGGCAGACCCCTACCTGTATATATCCACAAAATAAAAAGTAACAGCAGAAAGAAAGCCTAAAAGAGGAGGGGGACTAAACCAAGACCTCCTCAAAAAGGCTAAAGCAGTAAAAACATAAGGCAAAGTAGCCTAGGGACATAAATACATAAGCAAAATAACCCTAGACTACGACAAAAAGTGCGCCAGAAACTAATCAAATGCGAGCACCGCTAAGAGTCAACACGCCGAAGAAGACCAAATGATAACTGAAGAATCCAATCTGTCAAAACGATTAATCTGAGACCGGATAACTGTATGAATCCCAGCAGTCAAAATAAGATCTGGCCAGGACATCACTGTACAATGACGATAAAAGGCCAAAATGAAGATCATAATCCAGCCAGAACAAAAAAGATCCAGCAACTGAAGTATAAATCTGACGAAGGTATCATAACACTGAAGAGGATCGTCCAGAAATAGTCCCTGAGACCACCGCGACATCCAGTAAGATCCTGTAAAAGAACTGATACGGCGGGCAAGGAGAACTTGCAGTAAAAGCCCACCAGGGACCAGAAATAGACCAAAGAGAGGCACAAACAGAGATAGCGCTCCAGGGAATATGAGAGGGCCAAAGAAAAGCACCAATAGGGAGAGTGCAAGAGCCCACACAATCCCGGGGAGACCAAACATGTAGTGTGCGAGTGTCTGTGCCCACGCACACCAAACTGGCAAAACGGGGAAAAAGAGAAACCCCCAAAAGAACAGTACCTGCAAAAAAAAATATAGATATACATATAGATAGACCAAAGAAATGGGTTCAAGTGAAGGAATGGGCTGCAAACAGCTAAGAACATCGATATCTCATGTAGGGAAGTTCGGAGGTATCCGAACGTGCAAGTATGGAAATGTGCCTAGGGAGGGAGGGACCTAACTCTAAGGTAAAGTGCCTAAGGGTATGGGCCCTCGTCGCCAATGCATCTGCCACCGAATTACCCTCCCGGGATATATGCGAAATATGAACAGACCGACCCCTCAAAAGGACTAGAATCCTGGATATAATGTGATCAAGACCCCAGCAACATCGACGGGAACGAATGAGCTGAATAGAAGTCAGAGAATCAAGCTCGATCCAAAGAGGGAAAAAAGAATGATCAGAACAAAGGAGAAGACCCCTCCAAACCGCCCAAAGCTCAGCCCGGAGAGAAGACCCAGCTCCGATGAACTCGCTGAATGAAAGCACAACCCTCCCAGAATCATCCTGAACAACGCCACCAGCAGAGGAGTCCCCAGATGTACCATGCGAGCTCTCATCCACATTAAGCTTGAAGCACCCGGACGGCGGCCGCAGCCAGCGAACAATCGTCGTCCTATGTAATCTGTGGAGAGCAACCGAAATACCCAGCAATCTCGCCACATGAAACACACCCAGCCAATGTCTGGGCTTGACAGTACGCACAGAGTGGGCGAGACGCAGGTAAGACAAAATCTGGAACTTCACCGTCTCCCCAGAGATGGGAAGATGACGGTGCTTAGCATCGTTCCGCGCAGTCCAGAGGAACCACAGGACGATGCAGGGGAGAAACTCCCGCACATGGCACCCCCGAGACCAGACCAAATATCTCTTCCACGCATTGAGGAACAAATTGAAATCCTCAGTGTCGGGAATACGAACCCGAAACACGACGCCAAAGAAGTGCTAGACAGACCGAGCAACCGGGCTGCGAATGAATATGTGTGTGAATGTCTCAGCCATATCACAACATTGACATCTCGAGGCTAACGCAAAACCCCGGCGCTGGAGCACCTCATCAACTGGGAGCCACTGATGCCAGAATCTCCAAAGGAAGAATGACATGGTAGGCCTCAACCAACTCCCCCAACACGGGTGGAATATATCAGAAAACGGAGCACGCTGACGGATCAGCTCCCAAGCAGATCTCACAGAGAAAGCACCATCGGAGCTATGGATCCATCGAGCCAGATCAGGTTCTCCCGAAAGAAGAGGAATCAAAACAATCTCCTCGGCAACCGAAGGAGCAACAACCGCACAAAGGCGATCAAAATCCCACGACCCCTCAGAAAGAAAATGAGAGACCCGAACATCACGGCTCCCGCGGACCACACACCGGGAGGACAAAGGAACGTCTCCAAACCAAGTGTCATCCCAAAAGGAAACATCTCCGAGACCAACTCGCCAGCGAATGCCAGGCTCCGCGCGAGGGCGGATCCTGAGGAGACGACGCCAAATGAGGGAAATAGAAGCACGGGCAGGGACACAAGCAGGAGCATCCAGCCGGCAATATTTCGGTAAAGAAATCTCGCCCATAGAGAGGAGCCCTGGCGAAAGCTGAACCATAATTTTATAGAGAAACATTCCACAAGATCTTTCAATCTGCGGAATCCAATGCCCCCCTCAAGCACGGGGAGGCAAGCCCGGGACCACCGGGCCGAGTGCCACTTCCTTTCCAAGGGTCTTGACCCCCAGACGAATGCATTGAAGGCCCGCTCAAGCTTCTCCATGACAGCCAGAGGTGGCTGAACCACCTGAAACAGATAAATTGGCATGGAGAGGAGCACGCTACGAATCAGGGTCATGCGGCTACCCGGGGAGAGGGTCCGAATCTCCCATCCCTCTAACCTCCTACGAACAGACTGTAGGAGGGGCTCAAAAAGGGAGCACGTGCGATTACCCCGATAAAGGGGAACTCCGAGGTATTTGAGGGGCAGATGACCCTCGGCGAACCCGGTGATGCGCAAAAGCCGGGAGCGGAGGCGCCCAGAGCACCTCAGAGGCAAAATCAAAGAGCTCTAGGCAGCATTCACACGCTGCGCTGAACAGTTCTCGTAGTGATGTATAAAATCAACAAGGCGCTGCATACCACGGGACCCACCACTGGCAAAAATAATGACATCATCGGCATAGGCCAGGTGGGAAATCAAAATATCACAGTCAGACCGATACCTAATCTCAGGATGCTGCAGGTAGAGTCGGTCAAGGCTGTGAGAAAGATACTCCGCCCCCAAAATGAAGAGAAGGGGAGACAATGGATCGCCCTGCCGGAGGCCTCTGGTGGAACCAAAAAACCCCGATAGGGAGCCATTGATGTTCACAGAGAAATGACAGTGGGAAATACAGGCCGAGACCAAAGCCACAACACGCTTTGAAAAACCAAAATGTCTCAAAATGTCGAATAGGAAATGCCACTGGACCCTATCATAGGCCTTGGCCATATCCAACTTCAAGATGACATTACCACCACGAGTGGAGAGAGTAATGCTGTGAGTGAGCTCCTGGGCAAGGAGAATATTATCAGAGATCATCCGGCCCGGAACGAAGCCACTCTGATTCGGGGAAACAAGTCTCTCCACCACATCCCTCAACCGAGAGTACAACAGCTTCGAGATGATTTTGTTCGTGACATTACACAGACTGATCGGACGGAAGTCCGACCAAGCACGTGCACCCTCGACTTTGGGAATCAGAGTGATCGTGGTGGCGGTAAAGCCTTGAGGCATAGGAGAACCCTGGAAAAAATCAAGAACTGCACCAAAAACATCCTGATGAACAATCTCCCAGCAATGCTGAAAGAACACTGAAGAAAAGCCATCAGGGCCAGCAATGCTATCAGGGTGAATGGAGAAGAAGGTCGTGCGGACCTCCTCCAAAGAGGGAATCGCAGCAATACCATCATTCTCCACGGCAGAGATAACCGAGGGAAAACCCGAAAAATCAGGGCAATCGAGCACAGAGGGCTCCCCGGTAAGAAGATCCTGGAAAAACAAGACTCCCGACTGTTGAATCAAATCCTGAGACGTCAGGCAGACCCCATTCTCTCATATGCAGAAATTTTTATTCGCCACGCGCTTTTTCCTCACCATATTATGGAAGAGTCTGGTGTTCCGCTCACCATCCTCAAGCCAATGGCAAGCCGTTTTCTGTTTCCAAAAATCCGCCTCCATGGCGGTGATACGGGCCAGATCCTCATTGCAATCGGATAGAGAAGTCCAATTCGCGTAAGAAGGGTCGGCCTCACAGACATCCTTAGCTGAACGAACAGCCCTCTCGGCCTCAGTGAGTCTATCAAATATGTTACCAAAAACATCCTGATTCCACCACCGGAGGTGATGCTTGAGACGCTTCATCTTGGCAAAAAGCCGAGGCATGCCGCTCAGACTGCAAGGAAGATTCCAATTAAGCCTCACAGTCTGCAAAAAACCATGGTGCCTAACCCACATACGCTGGAAGCGAAACGAGCTCGGTCCACGAGCAAAAACAGGAGCTGTAACCAAAAGCGGACAGTGGTCCGAGATAGTACGAGCGAGATGCTCAACCCAAATCGAGCTGAAATGATCTCCCCAATCAACAGAAACCAAGACCCTGTCCAACCGCTTCCAAATGGTCTTATTCGTCCAAGTGAACGAAGACCCCTCAAAACCAGCATCGATCAGGCCGGAATCAAGAATAAAAGTGTTGAACTCCTCCATGGGTAGCAACCTACCACCACGGGAGCCCAAGCACTCAGACGCATCCCTGACGACATTAAAGTCGCCTCCAACCAGCCAGGGACCCAAAACAGGTTTAACCAAAAGCAAAGAAGCCCAAAGATCCCTACGCTGAACATAGTCACACCGAGCATAGACAAAAGAACAAAATATCTCTGTCGGCAAGAAAGAGGCAGAGACTCTGATGTGGAGGAACTGAGCATGATCAAAAACACACTCCGCCCTCACATCAGCAGCAAAAAATACCCAGATATGACCGGAGAGATTAGAGATGACTCCAGAAAACCCCAAACGGCGAGTCATGAATCTCGGATCCAGATCAATCATGGGCTCCAAAATAGCCAAAACCTTAATCTTTTTCTCCTTCACAAAGGCATGAAGCCTCTGCTGAGACTCCGAATCTCGAAGTCCTCGGATATTCCAGATTAAGCAATTCATGGGGAACGGGTGGAAGAAGGATCCGATCGCTTTTTACGCGATCGTCGACCATCATCCTGAGGTCTTTTTCTGGGATTGGACATGTCAGTGTCCAGAATACTACACTCAGACCCACAGCTAACTCCAGACACAGAATGTCGATCAAAATCCTGATCAGGATCATCAGCCGGCATGTGACTGGGAATCATCTCAAGAATAGGGGGTCCCTGTCGAGCAATCAACTCGTCCAGCATCGAAGTGGCATCAGCAAGGGATGCGGGAAAAGATGGGACCGAGTGGCTGCTATGATTTTCAATACAAACCTCCGAGGGGACAAACACAGTCACCACATCCGGGCGTGGAGATCCAAGGTCATCCACGCAGTCCACAAAAGGAACACTCTCATCGTCCTCAGCCACCGTGACCTCAGGGCGGTAAGAGATAGGGGCCTCCTGATGAGAGCTCAAACCGACAGAGGGATCAGGAACACCTAATCCAAGCTCCGCAGAGCCGATCTCTGTCTCCTGCAAATGGGAAAGAACTCCAAAAGAGTTCGAAGCAAGAGGGTCATCCCTCGAGAGAGCCTGACGAACAGGCCTCCGCCTCTGTCTTCGTCGGGGACCATGGCCATTGACATGAAGCTGGGGCTGTGGTCCCGGGACAATGACAGGAACAGCAAGAGGGGCCTCTGGCTGAGGAGGGTCTCGATCCGCAGGCTTGGATCGAGCAGGTTTTGGTTTTTCCCTTGGGAATAGCAAACTTCTGTCGAATGACCCAACATTTTGCAATCCAAGCAATACCCAGGGATTTTCTCATAAACAACATCAATCTCCTGAGTATGATCACCCCAGCCCACCCAAATTTTCTTAACGGGTGGTTCCAATACATTCAACTCCACACAGACACGAGCAAAAGCGCTCCGAGAGGAGTTAGCAGTAAATTCATCCATTTTCACCGGGTTGCCCAAAATCTTGGCAAGGGCAAAAAGGTTTTTCTTGTTAAACAGGTGAATGGGCAAACCCGGGAAACGCACCCAAACTGGTGCGATGGGAGATTCTTCCTGAAGATTAAATTCCGGGGTCCATTTGGAAAAACGGATCCCGAGAGGTCCAACCATCATCTGCCCACGCGTCCAAAAGAACGCATAATCCTCCTCACACTGAAGTGACAGGATCAGAAAACCCCAAGGCAAAAACCTCAAATCAAAAAATCGCTTCAATCCCAAACGAGCAAATGCCGCAGAAATTTGCGAGTTTGGGACTAAGGATCTATTACCAGAAATCTTCCCGACTAAAGAAAACTTAAAAGGCTCGGTCAAAGAAGAGATTACCTCATCCGGGAATAGAATACCCGGTTTCCCATTCTTAAGAGTCGGCAAGGGCATATCTTCCATAGCATTCACGACATCTCCAAAGCCATTCTTCCCCGAGCGAGGGGAAGTAGGGAGCCAGAGCATCCCTAAATGACACCGAAAACGTCTTAGTCACCCGAGAATCAGATTTAGAAGCCGAACCTGAGTTGTTGACTGCCGAGTGAACCTGAGTTGTTGACTGCCGAGTGAACACGGTCAACTCGCTGAGTTGACCCGGCCGAGTTGACCGGCGAGTTGACCATCGGAGATGTACCAAAGATCGGCGACGGCGAGGAGATCACAGAACCGGTCTTCAAACCACTAGAACCGGGCATAAGAGGGGTCGATTGAACCAAAGAAGGGGAGGAAAATCGATTTTGCCCTAGAAATTGGGGGTTTCCGACCGGTGGCCGGAAACCCGAAATTGACGAAGGCAAAATCCTACCCATGACCGGACGAAGCTCTTGGCCAAAGGAATTGAAGAAATACGCCGGGACGGCGCCGGAAATCGGAGATGAATGGGACGGCAGATTCGCGACTGTGGCCGAGATAGTAGATCTGAAATTGCCGTCGACGGTGTACGGCTTTGGGGCTAAAACTGGTGCCATCTGAATCGTCTGACTAGGGTTTAGGGTTTAGGGTTTAGGGTTTTTTTTTTCCGGAAAACACCGTCAGATGCGGGGGGTTAGGCAGACCCCTACCTGTATATATCCACAAAATAAACAGTAACAAATACAGAATAAAGAAAACCTAAAAGAGGAGGTGGAAAAGACCAAACCTCCCCAAAAAGGCTAAAGCAGTAGAAACATAAATACAAGGCAACCTAGGGAAGGAAATACAAAAGCAAAACGACCCTAGAAGGCTAGCAAATATGCGACAACTGCTAATCAAATACGAGGAGCGCTATGAACAACCATATGAGGAAATCAAAATGATAACGACAAGATGATCGCAGAGTCCATGCAAAAGCTCTCATCCCGGAACTATCATCCTGGAGAGTCCAATCTGTCAATATAAATATCATCTGGTAGCTAACAACTGTACCACACCCACTAGTCAAAAGAAAGTCTGGCCAGGAAGTCACTATACAATGGCGATCACAGAGCAAAATATAGATCGCAATCCCGCCAGAACAAAAGATATCCAGCATCTGAATCAAAAGAGCAGAGAGCGCGATCCCATGAAGTAGAAGTCTGACGAACATGGCATGAAAAGCAGAGGGCCTGTTTGAAAACATCCCTTGAAGCCACCATGACATCCTGCAAACACCTCTACAATAACTGATACGGCGGCCCATGATAACCAGCAGTAGATGACCACCAGGGACCATGAATGGGTCAAAGGAAAGCATTAACAGAAATAGTGTAGAAACCCACTCGGGACAAACAAGAATAAACACGTCATGTGCAAGTGTCTGGACCCACTTGCAAAAACCATATGGAAGTGAAAAACAACCTCCAAGAACACTAACCTGCAATAAATATATATGTATATATAGATATAAATATATATATATATATATAGCCAGATATCATAAAGAAAGAGACCCAAAAAAGAAGAAGGGGCTGCAAATGGCTAAGAGGATCTGTTTCTGAGGTATGGAAGCCCAGAACGATCAGATCTAGCAAGGATGGAGATGTCTGGAGGTAGGGAAGGACCTAACTCTAAGGTATACTGCCTAAAAGTATGAGCCCTCGCCGCCAAGGCATCCGCCACTGAATTCCCTTCCCGGTAAATATGCGATAAATGAACAGATCGCCCCCTCATCAACAAAATAATCCGTGTAACAAGATGTTCAAGGTCCCAGCAGCACCGACGAGAACGAAGTAAAAGAATGGAAATCCAAGAGTCAGTCTCAATCGAAAGAGGGAAGAGATGAAGATCAGAAGAAATGAGAAGACCCCTCCAAATAGCCCATAATTCTGCCCGGACATTGGTCCCAACTCCAATGAACTCGTTGAAAGAAACCACCACATGCCCAGAGGAGTCACGAACAACACCACCAACAGTAGAAGCCCCGGGACTACCTCTAGAACTCCCATCAACATTCAATTTAAAACACTCGAACGGCAGCCGCAACCAACGAACAATCGCCATTCTATGAACCCTACGCTACTCAACAAAAATCCCCAGCGTTCTCGCAGCCTGCAAAACACCCCGCCAGTGCATGGGCTTAACTGTAGATGCAGCATGAGCGAGACGTAAATAAGACAAAATCTGAGACTTAACAGTCTCCCCAGAAATGTGCAAATGACGGTGTTTCGCATCATTCCTAGCTGTCCAGAGAAACCATAAAACAATGGAAGGCAAGAACTCCTTCACGTGGCCCCTAGGAGTCCACCCCGGATGCCTCTTCCAAGCACTGAGGAAGAGTCTGAAATCACTGGTAAGGGGAATACGGACATGAAAAACAGCCCGAAAGTAATGCCATACAGACCTGGCAAGAGGGCTATCAATGAAAATGTGTGTGAATGTCTCAGGCATCTCACAGCACTGACATTTAGACGCCAGCTCGAAACCACGACGCTGGAGCACATCGTCAACTGGAAGCCATTGATGCCAAAACCTCCAGAGGAAGAAAGATATAGTAGGCCTCAGCCAACTGCCCCAGCAAGGTGTGAAGATATCAGAAACTTGGTCTCTCAAGCGGACAAGCTCCCAGGCGGATTTCAGCGAAAAAACACCGTCAGAACTATGCACCCAAATAGCCAAATCGGGTTCCCCCGATGCAATAGGGATCAGAGTGATTGTCTCAGCAACAGAAGGAGGAACAACTGAGCAGAGGAGGTCAAAATCCCAAGCCCCATCTGAAAGAAAGTGAGAAACACAGACACCTCGATCCCCCCTAACCAAAACCTGACTAGACAAGGGAACATCCCAACACCAGATGTCATCCCAAAAATTAACATCTCCCATCCCAAGTCTCCATCGAATGCCAGATTCAGCACGAGGCCTAATCTTAAGCAAACGACGCCAAGTGGGAGAAATGAACCCAGCAAATGAAACATAAGCTGGATGCACCAACTGGCAGTTTTTTCTCATCATGAATTTGGCCCATAGGGATGAACCTTGACGAAAACGAAACCATAATTTAATGGAGAAGCTTTCCACAATATCTTTGAGCCTGCGAAATCCAAGACCCCCTTCAGAGACAGGAAGACATGCACGAGACCACCTCGCCCAATGCCATTTCTTATCCAAGGATCTGGATCCCCACAGGAAACCATTGAAAACATTCTCAAGCCTCTCCATAACTGCCAGAGGTGGCTGGACTACCTGGAACATGTAAATGGGAACCGAAAGGAGAACACTCCTAAGGAGGGTCATACGGCTCCCCGGGGAAAGAGTTTTAAGCTCCCAACCCTCCAATTTCTTACGCACCATCTGCACAAAGGGATCAAAAAGAGAGCAAACTCTATTCCCACGAAACAAAGGAACTCCGAGGTATTTGATAGGAAAATGACCCTCCCCAAACCCAGTGATACGAAGGAGACGGGAACGTGTACGACCAGAACACCTCGGAGGCAAAATAATAACGCTCTTAACTGCATTCACCAACTGCCCCGAGCAGTTTTCATAGTGATGCAAAAAGTCCATGAGACTGTTCATCTTACTAGTCCCACCATTGGCAAAAATAATGATATCATTGATCGAGCAAAACTTGCACAGTGAATAGTCCAAAATTTGTTTTATAGATGAAAGCTCGATTTAAATATCGCAAGTGCACGATAGTCAAGTTATAATAAACGTAAGTGAATACGAGTATCGTTCCACAAGGTCTGCGTTACAATATCTTTATTTTCAAGAAAATTTCTTTAGCAACGATAGATTGAGTTGGTGATTAAACTAAAGTGAATTTAATAACTAAAATAATTAAAGTGCAAGAAAAAGTAATCAAGAAATCAATGATTAAATTGGATTAAAATCAAATGAGAAACGAATTTGTTGGGAATTATCAGTTCACCTACCGCTCGTGTTCAAATAATTATACTCGATTTTTACTCGTGCATTCGACGGAATTCCCTAGATTAATTAATATACTCTGTCGAGCTATATTAATACTAATCATAAACATGCAGTAATCAAGTATCCTCAATTATTTAACAGTTCACGATTGCATTACGTTCTATGGAATCCACTAGCTTTCATCCGGGTGAATTATCACTATCGACACGTATCCAATTCCGTATATCTACTAAAATTGTAAATCCGTGGTCTATACTATTCGATCCTATTGTCAATTATTCTATCGAAATCATCAACAACATGAAATAATCAAAGGAAGTTAGCTAGACTTCAATTGAAATAAGAAAGCACAAAAGCATAAACAAATCACTCATAAAAACGTCGCTAAATAATGTTCAACAACGAGTGCGGGGTAGGATCCCCTCAAATCCCAACAAATCTAGAGTTTAGCTACTAAAATTCATAATAAAAACCAACAACAATCTAAGAAATAAAAACTGAATAATAAAAATACTAAAGATGACGACGGATGACGGCCACGACGCGTGGAAATCTCGAGGTCTCCGAAATCTCCTTTGCTCCTAGCCTCTTCTCCAAGAAAAAATGCTGAAAATAATGATGATAGATCCAAAAACGGCGCCCCCCAATCTCGTGTATTAGGTCTAGGTATCTGATAGAGTCCACAAACTTGGAAACAAATCTTCTTGGATCTCGTCGCTCGCTAGGGCGGTCAAACGTGTCCGCCCTAGCGAGATACTTCGAATAAGTTTCTCGACCATGTCCTTGGTTTCGCTGGGGCGGTCACTTTTGACCGCCCTAGCGAGAGACTTCGAATAAAACTCCTCGGCAAGACTAAAATGCTCGCTGGGGCGGTCACTTTTGACCGCTCTAGCGAGGTACTTCGAATAAGCTGCTCAATTCCTACCCACTTTTTGGCTCAATTCCTACCAAATGACCACAAAAATACACGAGATCAGTCATATTCTAAATAATGCTAAATAATTGCTAAATTAACTAAAACAAACTAATATGATGCATGAATGCGACTCAAAACCAACACTAAAAACACGTAAAAACGAGTCCTATCAACCCCCTCATACTAACCTTTTGCTCGCCCTCGAGTAAAATAGGTTAAAGCACGAGATACTAACAAACTCAACAACCACAAAATTGCTCAAACAAGAAATAACTAACACAAGTAAATGTCAATGGTGAGTTAACAACATTTATGTTCATGCCTCAGTTTACTTTCCCACTACCAATCAAGTCAAATCGCAACCGAATACTCATTCTCATCTACACATAAATTTCGACACTAATTTGAACGTGTGTGTGTGTCATGATGGGTCTTAGTCATTCGTACTTCAAATAGATCAATTATCAAATCATGCGAGTCACTCGATTAACACTTCAATACAAGTCTCACTAGCATGCATCCCCGTGTCCATTCATCACTAGCCACAAATTGAACTTTATTCAACTTTTAAGTACAGATAGGGGTGTCGAAAAGAAGGAAAATAAGCTCAAGTGGCTAAAAGTTGGGAGTACACCGATCATTTTCATTGTGCAATCGTCAAGACTTTTCGTCTGACTTTCCTCGTCTCCTTACATCTCCAACTTTTAGCCTAGGAATAGAATTTCATTCCTTTTATTTCGGCTCCCCCTCACCTTACATCTCCTTCTTTTTTTTTTTCTCTTTTTCTTTTTTTTTTAATTGCACAATTTTCACACATGTACTCCCTAGGCTAAGAATATAATACTTTGGATCACGACTGGTTAGGAGTATGACATTTCAATTCAGTGCAATGGAAAAGAGGCAAGTGTGAAGTTCAAGGTAAATCAAATTTTCTCATTCAAGGTCCCAATTAGCGACTTATTTTCACGGGTTTACCTGCTAAATCAACTCATAATCGGTGCCTTTCAAGTTAACCACACAGAATTTTCAAATTTTCACCATTATTCCTACAAAATTCTAGTCCCCACAATTGTGTGCTCAGAAAGTTCAAATCTTGTACCAAAATTCATGCTTTAACAATCAAGAGTATCATTCACGAGGTGACCCAATCAATACTTTTGTAAACTATCAATTCAAATCATCATTGGCTCATAAACGATGTCTTCTCACCATAAACGATACCCAACAAAAGAAATCAACATAAACGACACCAAACGAAAGAAATGCACCGAAACTAAACCAATTAACTAAACAATCAAAACAATAACCAATTTAACTAAACAACCAAAACAATCTACCCACCCCCTCATACTAGAGTTGTGCAATGTCCTCAGTGCACAAAACGAAACAAACACTAAAAACTAAAAAAAAACTCATGAATGCAAATGCAACGACAGAATAAATAACAAGAAAGGGGAAACAGTAAACTCCCCTGGTCAGAAATCCTCCTCCTCGTCATGCTCAGGCGGTGCAACTCCCTCTTGAGCGGCTGGGGGCATAGGATAAGTGTACTGAAAATGGAAGGGCGGCGGGTATGCGGGGGCAGGTGGCCGCCCGGAAGTGTCGATGCCCAAATGCGTCGCGATCCCCTGCGTCAAATATTCTATGTTCTGAATGTGGGCTTGATTCACGGCCTGGTACTCAGTCTGATAAGTGGCCCAAGCGCCCAATTCGTCGACGCGGTCGCGCAAGGCACGACGGCGTGGCTGCGGAGGTGGTGGTGCCTGTCCCAAGGCTGGTGGTGGTTGAGCTGCTTGCCCATACCCGAAAAATACCTCTGCGGGTAGCTCAGCCTGGCGTTTCTCCCTCTTGGATATATAGAGAGCCTGATCAATGGCTCTCATCGGTTGTAACCACTCATCATCGTCTTCAAAAATCACCCCCGCTCGGGCACACAGTTCAGTCACTAACGTTGGGAAATAGAAGCCCAAATTGCTGCTATTGATACACATGGTAAGCTGCCCGAAAATGAGCTTACCCACATCAATCGGCATCCCAGTACAGAGAGCATAAAGAACAACCGCCCTCTCACGCTGCACATCACTGATATGACCGACTGGCATCAATCTTTTAGACAAGAAAACATACCACAAGGCCTCTTCTACTTTCAAAAATTTCTCAAGAAAAACCGTGTATGCCCCAGGTTGTTTCCACGTGGTGCCCGGATAACATAGCGTGCGAATTATCAAATCATAGTCCGGGTTAAGCACCCACGCCTGAAACACCGAATCATCCACCGACTGTAGACCCAACACATCATTGATTGCCCTGGAATCATACGGGACTCGACGTCCCCTCACAACCGCCTTATACTCACTTCCCTCCGGGGCATTCGCATAAAATTCACGCACAACCGGAACTACTGCGGCATTCGGTTGTGCGACAAACGTATTCCACCCTCGCCTTTCAATTTGAGACTCAGAAAAAAGATCGATAATAAAAGAATCAAATCCGCGCTCAGGGATCGGCTTCCTATGCAGCCTAGCATGCTCAAATCGCTCTCTAGCTTTGTCGTTCACAAACATAGAAGGAGTGGAGCGAGAACTAGAGGCACCGTGAGTTACCTTGGATCGTTTGGGTGCCATGGCAAGACCAGAGTGCACAAGGTATGAATATCGCCGGAAAAATTCTTGAGGGTCGCCGGAGATGTCGCCGGAATCTATAGAAGATGACCGGAGAAGAAGAATTTGTCGCCTAAATGCTTCCCTGTGGAGAGGAGAGACCAAGGTGGAGTCTTTGCCCTGAAAAATTGCCAAATAATGAATATTATGCACACAAAAGGGATGGGGGCGCCGGAAAAACGAGAGGAGGGGAGTAGGGTTCGAAGTGAGGAAGAAAGAGAAGGGGAAACGTTTTATATCTGCGCGACTCGCTAGGGCGGTCAAAAGTGTCCACCCTAGCGAGTAGTTTCGGGAAACAAAATTTTTAAAGATACGAGTCCTCGCTGGGGCGGTCACTTTTGACCGCCCTAGCGAGTAGTTTCGGAAAAAAACTATTTGAAAAGTATGAGTCCTCGCTGGTGACGGCCCTAGCGAGATGTTTCGGCTAACCGATGACTGAAACCAAAGCGAAAGCTCGCTGGGGCGGTCACTTTTGACCGCCCTAGCGAGAAGCTTCGGCGAAAAACACGAATGCCATGCCATGCAATGACCTAAATGCAAATGATGCGATAAAAAATAAATAAAATGAAATTAAAACAATATAAGGAGTAGAAGTAGTTCTCAATTTAGAGTCTAGAGCTAGACTTTTCACCCATGTCCTCAAGGACTGTCATGGAGTCGAGTGACTCCAATTTGTGGCTCAATTGTGCCACCAAGATAGTGCTTCAATCTTTGGGCGTTCACAGTAAACGTCCCTTCCTTTCCATCATGTAATACCACTGCACCCGATGGGAACACCTTGGCGATAGTGAATGGCCCTGACCACCTTGATTTTAGTTTGCCCGGAAAGAGTCGCAGGCGAGAATTGTACAACAACACCGCTTCACCCACTTTGAATTCCCTTCTTACAATGTGCTTATCATGGGCTCGTTTGGTGCGTTCCTTGTAGGACAGTGCAAGATCATAAGCTCTTCCTCGGAATTCATCTAACTGATTCAACTGCAGCAACCGTTTTTCACCTGCAAGAGCAAAATCAAAGTTTAGTGCTTTGGTCGCCCAATATGCTCTATGCTCTAATTCTACTGGTAGATGACATGCTTTACCAAAAAGTAACCTATACGGTGTAGTGCCTATAGGTGTTTTAAATGCAGTACGATAAGCCCACAAAGCATCATCTAACCGAACGGACCAGTCCTTCCTATTCACATTGACCGTCTTCTCCAAAATCCTCTTAATTTCCCGATTGGACACTTCAACTTGTCCACTCGTTTGGGGATGGTATGGAGTGGAAACTTTGTGGGTGACACCATATTTGCCCAGCAGTTTATCAAAAATTTTGTTGCAAAAATGGGTGCCACCATCACTTATGATTGCACGTGGTGTACCAAATCGATTAAAAATACGTTTCTTCAAAAATTTTAACACCACTTGTGCATCATTAGTGGCACAAGCCTCCGCCTCCACCCATTTCGATACATACTCCACTGCCACCAAAATAAATTTCTTTGCAAAAGACACAGGAAACGGACCCATAAAATCAATACCCCACACATCAAATATTTCACACTCAACAATATTAGTTAAAGGCATCTCATGACGGTTGGAAATATTACCTGTGCGTTGGCATCTATCACAATTGAGAACATACAAACGAGCATCCTTAAAAAGAGTTGGCCAATAGAAGCCACATTCAAGTACCTTAGATGCCGTCCGTATGGGTCCAAAGTGACCACCTACCTCACGGTCATGACAATGGTTCAGAATTTGATTGGTTTCCTCTTCCGCCACACATCTTCTTATCATGGAGTCTGCACAGATCTTAAACAAAAACGGTTCCTCCCAAAAATAGTATTTCACGTCTGAAAAGAATTTCTTTCTTTGGTGAAACGATAAATTAGGTGGAGGTGTGCCAGTGACAAGAAAGTTAGCAAAATCGGCATACCACGGGTATGCATTTATCTCAAGTAATTGTTCATCAGGAAACCAGTCATCTATATCATCATCGACGCACTTAACTCTAACATGCTCAAGCCTAGACAGATGATCAGCAACTACATTTTCCACCCCCTTTTTATCTCGAATTTCGAGATCAAATTCTTGCAATAGTAAGATCCACCGAATCAATCTAGGTTTCGCATCTTTCTTAGCAAGCAAGTATTTTAGGGCAGAATGATCCGTATACACCGTTACTTTAGACAGAACAAGGTATGCATGAAATTTATCGAAAGCAAATACTATAGCAAGTAATTCCTTTTCAGTAGTAGCGTAATTCAATTGAGCATCATTTAAAGTCTTACTTGCATAGTAGATGGTATGAAATACCTTGTTCTTTCTTTGACCCAGCACCGCACCCACAGCTGTATCACTAGCATCGCACATCACCTCAAACGGTAACTCCCAATCAGGGGCAGTCAGAACAGGTGCTGTCACCAAGCTTTCCTTGAGTATCTCGAATGCCTGCAGACAAGTAGAATCAAAATTAAATTCCACATCTTTCATCAACAAAGAGGATAACGGTTTAGCAATTTTTGAAAAATCTTTAATGAACCGCCTATAGAAACCAGCATGCCCTAGGAAACTCCTGACTCCTTTCACTGATGCCGGTGGTGGTAGGTTTTTGATTACTTCCACCTTGGCCTTGTCAACCTCCATTCCATTCTCTGATACCTTGTGTCCTAAAACAATTCCCTCTTGAACCATAAAATGACACTTCTCCCAATTCAACACCAAATTGCTCTCTTCACATCTAATTAATACCAAATTCAAGTTCTCTAAACATTCATTAAATGAGGAGCCAAAAATAGAGAAATCATCCATAAAAATTTCAAGGCCATTTCCAATCATGTCATGAAAGATAGCAGTCATGCATCTCTGAAACGTTGCAGGTGCATTGCACAAACCAAAGGGCATACGCCTAAACGCAAAAGTACCATAAGGGCAAGTGAAAGTAGTTTTCTCTTGGTCCTCAGGTGCAATTGTGATTTGATTGTATCCCGAATATCCATCTAGAAAGCAATAAAATTCATGACCTGCTAAACGTTCAATCATTTGATCGATAAATGGCAAGGGAAAGTGATCTTTACGGGTTGCATCATTCAATTTCCTATAATCTATGCACACACGCCAACCCGTAACAATTCTAGTGGGAATCAACTCATTTTTTTCATTAGTAATAACAGTAATCCCACCCTTTTTTGGCACACATTGTACAGGACTTACCCACGCACTATCAGAGATAGGATAGATAATACCTGCATCCAGAAGTTTAATCGTTTCAGCTTTTACTACCTCTTGCATCTTTGGATTGAGTCTCCTTTGTGGTTGTGCTAGAGGTGAGTATTGATCTTCCATCAGAATTTTGTGCATGCAAATTGAAGGACTTATCCCTTTGATGTCCGCAACCTTCCAAGCGAATGCGCCTTTATGCTCCTTGAGGACTCCCAAGAGTTTACTCTCCATGTCATCTGTCAAAGAAGAGGAAATAATAACAGGTAATTTATTATTTTCTCCTAAGTATACGTACTTGAGATGTGGAGGTAGTGGTTTGAGCTCCAAAGTAGGTGGCTCCTCTAGGCTTGACCTCTGAGGCATTAAATCTTTTCTGTCTCCCAATTCCTCTAGTCTAAGCCTCACTTGCTTTCTCCAAGGTGGAATGGCATTCAGATGAGCTACCATCTCCATCTTTTCCTCGTCTAGCTCGTCCTCCTGCTTTTCAGTAGTGAGAGTGGCCTCCAATGGTTCTTTCAATCCATCCTGCACAAAATCACAAACAAGAGAATCCAAGACATCAATACGAAAGCAACTATCGTTGTGCATTGTGTGCTTGAGAGTATTGAAAACATCAAAAATAATTTCTTCTTCTCCAACTCTCAGTCTCAACTTCCCCTCTTCAACATCAATTAGTGCTTTCCCTGTAGCCAGAAACGGTCTTCCTAGGATCAAAGGCATCTCTACATCTTCCTCCATGTCAAGTATCACAAAATCTGCAGGGAAAATGAACTTATCCACTTTCACCAAAACATCTTCGATAATCCCACGTGGATACTTGACAGATCTGTCAGCCAGCTGCAGCGACATCCTAGTTGGCTTGGGTTCACCTAAGCCCAGTCTCCTAAACACAGAAAAAGGCATCAGATTAATACTCGCACCCAGATCACATAGAGCTCTATGAAAATTAATGTCACCAATAATGCAAGGTATAGAGAAACTCCCTGGATCTTTTTGCTTAGGAGGCATCTTGTTTTGAACTAAAGCGGAGCAATTTTCAGTCAAATTCACCATCATGTGATCTTCTAGCTTCCGCTTATTTGCTAAGATATCTTTCAAGAATTTTGCATAACTTGGCATATTCAATAAAGCATCAGCAAAAGGAATGTTAATATGCAATTTCTTAAATATCTCAAGAAATTTACCAAATTGTGCATCTAATTTAGCTTTCTTCAATGCGGCAGGGAAAGGTGGAGGGATAACAATTTTGTTTTGTGCAATAGGTGTAAATGTAGAGTTAGAAGACTTACCTCCTCGATTTTCCACCTCATCCTCGCCATGCTTGGTCTTTTCCTCATGAGACTCGAGTGCTTTTCCACTCCGCAATTCCACAGCCTTCACATGCTCTCTTGGGTTAGTTTCTGTGTTGCTTGGCAAAGCTCCTTGCTCCCTATTAGAAATCAACTTTGCCAATTGTCCAATCTGATTCTCTAACCCCTTTATGGATGCATCTTGATTCTGAAATCTCGTCTCTGTTGCAGAAATAAATTTAGTCATCATTTGCTCTAAATTGGACTTCTCCTCCCGAGGCGGCTCTGGTTTGAATCCTTGGTGCATCCCATATGGTGGACCTCTTTGTTGGCGATTTTGGCTGTTTTGGCCTCCCCACGAAAAGTTTGGGTGATTCCTCCATCCCGGATTGTATGTATTCGAATAAGGGTCATTTCTCGGACGGTTCTGGAATCCCACTTGTTTCACCGGTGCTCCCTCAGGCACATAAAATGGATCGCCATCTTGGCAATCCTGCACGTCATGCTCACCCCCACACTTATCACAGAAAATTTCTTGCAGACGCATAGCCGACCCACTCATGCTCATCCCATCAATCTTTCTACTCAAAGCCTCTAACTGTGCTGAAACCGCAGACAAATCATTAACTTGATGAACTCCAGCACCTCGTCTCTGCCTATCAGACTGAGGATGATAGCTACTCGCAGCCATCTCCTCCAATAACTCATATCCTTCCTCAGCCGTCTTTCTCAGTAAGTTACCACATGCAGCAGCATCTATCATAGTACGGTTAGGAGTAATAAGACCATAGTAGAAAGTTTGAACAACTAACCCAAGCGGTAGCTCATGGTGTGGACATCTCCTCAACAAGTCCTTGTAACGCTCCCATGCCTCGTAAAGTGACTCGTTCTCATATTGAGCAAACGTAGTAATGTCGGCTCTAAGCTTCATAGTCTTCGACGGAGGAAAGTACTTGATCAGGAATGCCTTTGCCATATCCTCCCATGTAGTGATAGACCCTACAGGCAAACAGTTTAACCACGACTTAGCTTTATCTTTCAGTGAAAATGGAAATAAGCGCAAACGAACAGCATCATCAGACACGCCATTAAACTTAAAAGTATCACAAATTTCAAGAAAGTCAGCTATATGAGAATTAGGGTCGTCAAGTGCACTTCCCCCAAATTGAACAGTGTTCTGAATCATCTGGATGATAGCTGGCTTGATCTCAAACTGATTAGCTCGGATGACTGGTCTTACGATGCTTGGACGTGCTCCATCAAGAGACGGCTGTGCATAATCCAACATTGGAATGCGACGTGGTATCTCAACTTGTCTATTGTCACGCTGTTCCTCTCCACGTTCTTGCTCGTGTCTTTCCATCTGTTCTTTGAGTCTTTGTTGTTGTCTTCGACGTCTAGCTGTGCGTTCAATCTCGGGGTCAAAAGGCTCAAGCTTAAATTCGAGTGATCTTCGCATGCACCACCAGAAAAATCTGCAACACAAGGAGAGTATCAAATAGCAATAAAATAAGTAATACTAAAGAATTTAAATGAGAAATAAAAAAATCGTGAATCAACAGTCCCCGGCAACGGCGCCAAAAACTTGATCGAGCAAAACTTGCACAGTGAATAGTCCAAAATTTGTTTTATAGATGAAAGCTCGATTTAAATATCGCAAGTGCACGATAGTCAAGTTATAATAAACGTAAGTGAATACGAGTATCGTTCCACAAGGACTGCGTTACAATATCTTTATTTTCAAGTAAATTTCTTTAGCAACGATAGATTGAGTTGGTGATTAAACTAAAGTGAATTTAATAACTAAAATAATTAAAGTGCAAGAAAAAGTAATCAAGAAATCAATGATTAAATTGGATTAAAATCAAATGAGAAACGAATTTGTTGGGAATTATCAGTTCACCTACCGCTCGTGTTCAAATAATTATACTCGACTTTTACTCGTGCATTCGACGGAATTCCCTAGACTAATTAATATACTCTGTCGAGCTATATTAATACTAATCATAAACATGCAGTAATCAAGTATCCTCAATTATTTAACAGTTCACGATTGCATTACGTTCTATGGAATCCACTAGCTTTCATCCGGGTGAATTATCACTATCGACACGTATCCAATTCCGTATATCTACTAAAATTGTAAATCCGTGGTCTATACTATTCGATCCTATTGTCAATTATTCTATCGAAATCATCAACAACATGAAATAATCAAAGGAAGTTAGCTAGACTTCAATTGAAATAAGAAAGCACAAAAGCATAAACAAATCACTCATAAAAACGTCGCTAAATAATGTTCAACAACGAGTGCGGGGTAGGATCCCCTCAAATCCCAACAAATCTAGAGTTTAGCTACTAAAATTCATAATAAAAACCAACAACAATCTAAGAAATAAAAACTGAATAATAAAAATACTAAAGATGACGACGGATGACGGCCACGACGCGTGGAAATCTCGAGGTCTCCGAAATCTCCTTTGCTCCTAGCCTCTTCTCCAAGAAAAAATGCTGAAAATAATGATGATAGATCCAAAAACGGCGCCCCCCAATCTCGTGTATTAGGTCTAGGTATCTGATAGAGTCCACAAACTTGGAAACAAATCTTCTTGGATCTCGTCGCTCGCTAGGGCGGTCAAACGTGTCCGCCCTAGCGAGATACTTCGAATAAGTTTCTCGACCATGTCCTTGGTTTCGCTGGGGCGGTCACTTTTGACCGCCCTAGCGAGAGACTTCGAATAAAACTCCTCGGCAAGACTAAAATGCTCGCTGGGGCGGTCACTTTTGACCGCTCTAGCGAGGTACTTCGAATAAGCTGCTCAATTCCTACCCACTTTTTGGCTCAATTCCTACCAAATGACCACAAAAATACACGAGATCAGTCATATTCTAAATAATGCTAAATAATTGCTAAATTAACTAAAACAAACTAATATGATGCATGAATGCGACTCAAAACCAACACTAAAAACACGTAAAAACGAGTCCTATCAATCATCAGCATAGGCCAGGTGGGAAAGAAGGAGATCACAACCAGATCGGTACCTAATCGCAGGATACTGACAATAAAGACAATCAAGACCACGCGAAAGGTACTCAGCCCCCAGAATGAAAAAAAAGGGGGGACAAAGGGTCGCCCTGCCGGAGACCCCTAGTGGATCCAAAGAATCCAGTGAGTGAACCATTGATATTAACTGAAAAGTGACAATGAGAAATGCAGACAGATATCATCGACACCACCTGCTCTAAAAAGTCATAATGCCTCAAAACATCCAACAGAAAAGACCATTGGACCCTATCATAGGCTTTGGCCATATCCAATTTCAAAATAACATTGCTACCACGGGTGGGGAGAGAAAGACTATGAGTAAGCTCTTGAGCAAGGAGGATATTATCCAAAATCACCCGCCCTGGAACAAAGCCACTCTGATTCCACGAAACAAGCCTCTCCGCCACCACCTTCAGTCGAGAATATAAAAGTCGAGAATATAGGACGAAAGTCCGACCAAGCCTGAGCACCCATGACTTTGGGAATCAATGTGATCGTGGTGGCAGTAAACCCCTGTGGCATGGGATTACCCCGAAAGAAGTCAAGAACCGCATCCAAAACATCCTGATGGACAATCTCCCAGCAATGCTGAAAGAAGGCCGAAGAGAAACCATCAGGCCCCGCCACACTATCACGATGTATGGAGAAAACAATCGCCCGCACCTCCTCCAAAGAAGGAGGGGCAGCAATATTAGCATTCTCCAAATCCGAGATCACCAAGAGGAAATCAGAAAAATCTGGGCAAGAAAGCACAAAAGGATCTCCAGTAAGCAGGTTTTGAAAAAAGGCGGCCCTAGACTGCTGAATAAGCTCAGGGGAAGTAAGGCAAGAACCATTATCCCAAATACGGAAGATTTTATTAGCCACCCTTTTTTTCTTGACCATATTGTGGAAGAGTTTGGTGTTCTTCTCACCATCCTCTAACCACCTACAAGCGGCTTTTTGCCGCCAAAAATCCGCCTCCATGGCGTTAACCCGAGCAAGATCCGCATTGCAATTGGACAAACTAGTCCAATGCAAATCCGAAGGATCGGCCTCGCAAACTGCCTCAGCAATCCGGACAGCCTGCTCCGCCTCAGCAAGTTTGGCAAAAAGATCACCAAAAACACTCTTATTCCACCACTTCAGATGGCTCTTGAGGCGCTTCAATTTCACAAAAAGACGGTGCATGCCGTTCAAATGACACGGTAAATTCCAATTAAGCCTCACCGTCTGCAAAAAACCATGGTGCCTGAGCCACATGCTCTGAAAGCGAAAAGAACTCGGCCCACTAGCAAAGACCGGGACTGACACAAAAAGAGGACAATGGTCAGAGATCGTACGAATGAGGTGCTCCACGCGAATCAAATGAAAATGGTCACCCCAATCAACATACAAAAAAACCCGATCAAGACGCTTCCAAATGGTCTTGTTCGTCCACGTGAACGAAGACCCCTCAAAACCAGCATCCACTAACCCAGAATCCAAAATAAAGTGATTAAATTCTTCCATAGGAAGCAACCGCCCACCAGAAGAACCCAAACACTCCGACGAATTTCTAACTACATTAAAGTCGCCACCAACAAGCCAAGGACCCTGATCAGGCTTAACCTGAAGCAAAGAAGTCCAAAGCTGTCTGCGCTCGATGTAGTCACACTTAGCATAAACAAAGGAACAAAAGACAGTGGTCGGCAAAAAAGTAGCAGAAACCCGGAAGTGAAGGAATTGAGTGTGATCAAGGAGACACTCAACCATCACATCCTCAGCAAAGAAAACCCAGATATGACCCGAGGAGTTCGATATAACTCGAGAAAAACCAAAACGACGAGTCATAAATCGAACATCCAGATCAATCATGGGTTCCAAAATAGCCAAGATCTTGATTTCTTTTCTTTAACATGGGCATGAAGCCTTTGTTGAGACTCCGAGCTCCGGAGCCCCCTAACATTCCATATGAGAAAATTCATGGAGAATGGGCACCAGAACCGCCCTGTCGCTTTTTATGCGACCTATGAAAAGCATTCTCCTTTCTTTTCTTAATATCCCCCATATCAGCATCCAGAATACGACTTTCAGACCTACAGCCATCACCCGACTCAGAATGCCAATCAAATTCCTGATCAGTATCTCCAGCAGATTCCAGCCGGAAGACCAACTCACTGACAGAAGGTCCCTGCCTAGCAACCAATTCCTCTACTACAGAGGAAACATCATCAGGAGACAAAGGAACAGAGGGGATGGAATGACTACTGTGATTCAAAGTGCAAGGCCCCAGAGAACCAAACACAGGCAACTCAGAAGTAGACGGTACCCCAATACCATCCACACAATCATCCAACTGTAACCCTCCATCAATAACCTCATCACTGAGGATCACACCCTCAACAAAAACAGACTCCAATTGATCTTTTCCAGAAGACCCAACACCGGCATCCTCCAGATTACCACATGGAGGATCCGTATCAACACAATCTAAGCCAACAGGATCAGGCTCCGCATCCTGCCCATGCGAGAGCACCTCAAAAGGATTCAACTCAAGAGGATTCTTTCTTGGAAGAACCTGCCGAACTGGCCTCTTTCTCCCTCTACGTCTGGGACCCGTGCCAGTTTTCTGAAGCTGAGGCTGGGTCCCCAAATTAAAACCAGGATCAACACCCCCTGGTGGGGCAGGCTCTGTAGAAGTGTGAGAATGACCAGGAGCACGGCAGCAGGCTTAGGACGAACGGGTTTTGGGTTTTTGCCATGGGAATAACAAACACTGGTCGAATGACCCAGCATTTTGCAATCCGTGCAGTATCCGGGGATGCGCTCATAAATGACTTCAATTTCTTGAGCATGATCACCCCAACCCACCCAAATTTCTTTGACTGGCGTTTCCAACACATTAGTTTCAACACAGACTCGGGCAAAAGCACCCCGAGTAGAGTCTGCAGTATGTTCATCCATCTTCACCGGTTTCCCCACAATTTTGGCCAAAGCAAATAGACTTTGCTTAGAAAACAAATGAAGGGGAAGACCTGGGAAGCGGATCCAAACAGGAGCAATGGGTGACTCCTCCTGAAGATTAAACTCTGGCGTCCACTTAGAGAAGCGGATCGACAGAGGTCCCACCTGCATAACCCCCTTAGTCCAAAAGAACGCATAGTCTTCTTCACAAGCAAGTGTGAGAACAAGAAAACCCCGAGGCATGAACTTTAAGTCAAAAGATCTAACTAGTCCCAATTTAGCAAAAGCCGCAGAAAGACCAGAATTTGGAACTAGAGATCGATTACCTGAAATTTTTCCAACTAGAGAAAATTTGAAAGGTTCTGCCAGAGAAGAAATAACCTCATCCTGGAAGAGGATACCCGGTTTTCCATTCCGAAGAGTCGGCACAGGCATGTCATTCATTGAATTGTGCAACTCATCAAAGCTTTTCTTGGCCGTCCGAGGGGACGGTGGAGTCAGGATATCACGAAATGACACAGTAAGAGGAGTAGGAACACGCGTACCTGTTTTGACCGTTTCAGCACAAGGGTTGACTGCCGAGTCAACTCGTTCCACCCGGCGGTTTGACTCGACCGAGTTGATAGAGTTACCTGCCGGAGCACCACCTTGGATCGGCGACGGTGAGGGGAGTCCAGAATCGGTACCAATTCGAGCAGACTCGGGCATTGGAGGGTTCGATTGAACCAAAGAAGTTGAAGAAACTCGATTTTGCCCTAGAAAAGAGGGGTTTCCGACCGATGGCCGGAAGCCCGAAATTGAGGATGGCAAAACGTGACCAAAGCATGGACGAAGGGATCCTGAAGAGTAATTGAGGAAAGGATTTGAAACGGTGGAGAAATTGACCTGAGAAGATGACGGAAAGGTGACACCCGCCTGAAAATTCTCAGATCTAAAATTCTCGGCGCCAGGTGAACGGGGATTGTACAATTGGTTGAGGCGTTTTGATCGCCATGCAGTGGGGATCACAGATCAGGCTTTGGATTTGACAGACAATAGGTGAATCAGCCGGAATCGAAGAAGGAAACTCCGACGATTTCGTGAACAGTACAGGCGTAACTTGGCACGCCGATTGCGGGTGGTGGGCTGAGCTATTTACATCGGAGCTGGTACCAAAAGAACCGCCGGCCTGAGGCGAGTCTAGTGATGTCACTCCGGCACCGGTAGGAACAGTACACGGCGGCAGCGAAGAAATGGACGGAAATGGGGCATTTTCGATCGGAAAAATAGTAGGCTTGCCGGACTCCGAAGCTGCTGATTTTTGAGTATGATGACCGCCGTGAGGAGGCGGTTCCGGTGGTAGGTGGCTCCGGTCAGTATCCGGCGGCGTTTGCATGGTGGCGGTGGCTCGTGAATAGTGTCAATAGTAGTGCGTTTTTTCTCACGTTTTAGTATGTGTTTTTTTCAGAGAAATTTTTTTGGGGGCGAATGGGTGGTTTCGGGTTTAGGGTTTAGGGTTTTTTTTTTTTAATAAAAAGCACCGCCGGAAGCGGGGGGTTTAGGGTTGGGTTAGGGGGTTAGGGGTTTAGGGTTTAGGGTTAGGGGGTTAGGGGTTTAGGGTTTTAGGGTTTGGGGTTTCGGGTTTAGGGTTTAGGTTTAGGTTTAGGTTTTTTTTAAATAAACGCCGCCTGAGTGGCGGGGGGTTTGGCAGACCCCTACCTGTAAATAACTGAAACATAAAAATGTCGTCCGTACAGAGAAAAGAAAACCTAAGTGAGAAGAGGGACTAGACCATGACCTCCTCATAAGGCTAAATGCAAAGGTAAGCAATAATACGAAACTCAAAAAGCAGATAATAAAAGGTTACTCCAGTGGAAGCAGAATAACCATCTAAAAAACATGATGAGAAATATAGCCGACTCTCCGGCATATATGGGTCCAAATGGGAGCCCTCCTAGGCCCTGAAAAGGTGGCAATGGGCGTCTGGACCCGCCCAGGGGGCAAAACTGTCCTACGTACCGAGTGCATCAGGCGTCTGCGATCGGACAGAAGGAGACGCACAGTATCAAGCAGCAAGAAAGGTCTGTGACAGCTGACCCGCCCAAAAAGAAGGGGCGAATATAGACCGAGAGACAATAGGGCGTCTGGTCCTGCGCTGGAGGCAAAGCTGTCCTCCTCAACGAGTGCATCAGGCGTCTGAGATCCGCCAAGAGTAGACGCACAAAATCAAGCAGTAAGGGAGGCCTGAGACGGCTGACCTGACCACAGACTAATGGGCAAGTAAAAACCGAGAGACAAACACACACACAACTCACGCACGCACACACACTAACGCACGTACACGAGCACCTACGCACACAAGGGTTAACTCACGCACGCACGCACACGCGATTGCACGCACACACGGATGCACGCACACGAACACCCACGCAAATAAGAACTAGCACACACACGCTCAGTGACCAAACAAACAAAAACGCTCACAGACAATCGTCTACAAACATACGCACGCGCTCATACCCAACCAAGCGCGCACACACAGAAGTACACACGCAAAAGTAGCCACACACGCACTCGCAGACGAAAAGCAAAGGTAACTAGAGAGCAAAGAAAAACCAAAGAGCAAAGAAAACAAGGCTAATTTTATTTTTTATTTTTTTTTTGGCCGATTTTTTTTTTTTAAGAGAGCCTGGAACGCAGGTACGGCAGCCCAGAATTGTCTGAGCGAGCGAGAATCAAGATATGTCTGGGGAGAGCCGGTCCTGGCGTGAAAGTGTATCGCCGAAAAGTATGGGCCTTGGTCGCTAAAGCATCCGCCACTGAGTTACCCTCCCGATAAATATGAGAAAAATGAACAGCACGCCCCCGCAAAAGACAGCGAATCCTAAAGACAATAGGGTCAAGAGCCCATTGACATCTAAGAGAACGGAGGATCTGGAGGGAAATTTGGGAATCGGTCTCAATCCAAAGGGGAAAAAGGCTAAGGTCAGAACAATGAAGGAGTCCTCTCCAAACAGCCCACAGCTCCGCCCTGATGTTGGTCCCGAGAACTCGCTGAACGAAAAAAGCACTTGCCCTGAAGCATCCCGAGCAACCCCTCCAACAGTAGACTCCCCGGGGTTACCTCTCGAACTGCCGTCTATGTTGAGCTTGAAGACCCCAGGAGGAGGTCTAAGCCACCTAACAATGGTCATCTTCAGCATGCGTCGAAAATTGATCGAGAGACCTATCTGTCTCGCCACCAGAAGATAGCCCAGCCAGTGCTTGGGCTTAACAATGGAAGGCCAGTGGGCAAGACGAAGATAAGATAAAACCTGATGCTTGACCGTCTCCCCGGAGATGGGTAAGTGACGGTGCTTCGCATCGTTATGAGCTGTCCAGAGGAACCAAATGACGATGAAGGGCAGGAATTCCTTCACGTGGCCCCCCGGAGACCAGTCGAGATTCCTCTTCCAAGAGCAGAGGAACAAATTGAGATCCCCAGTCGAGGCGATTTGAAAGCGGAAAACGGCACCGAAAAAATGCCAAACATGGCGGGCAACGGGGCTGTCAAGGAAGATGTGCGTGAATGTCTCTTAAAAACCACAACACTGACACTTGGAAGCAAGAGCCACCCCACGCCGCTGAAGGACCTCATCGATCGGCAGCCACCGATGCCAGAGTCTCCAGAAATAAGAAGGACATGGTGGGTCTCATCCACCTTCCCCAGCAGGGGATAAATATATCAAACGGAGGGCCACGTTGACGAACCAGCTCCCAAGCTGATTTCGTCGAGAAAACCCCATCCGAGCTGTGAATCCAACAGGCAGAATCAGGCTCACCCACAAGAATGAGGACGAAAGTGATGGCCTCCGCAACAGAGGGGGCAACAACAGAGCAAAGATGATCGTAGTCCCAGGCCCCTCAACGAAGAAACTAGAGACGCGGGCCTCACGGTTCCCTCTAACCTCCCTCTGATCAGATAGAGGGGTATAACCAGTCCAGATATCATCCCAGAATGAGATGTCTCCGTGACCAATTCTCCAGCGAATGCCAGGCTCAGCGCGGGGCCGAATCTGTAAGAGGCGCTGCCAAGAAGGGGAGATGATCCCACGACAAGGGACACGGGCTGGGTGCAGAGTCTTGCAGTACTTCTGCAGCAGGAACTTCGCCCAGAGAGAAGATCCCTGTCTGAATCTGTACCACAACTTAATAGAGAAACTGTCCACAAGGTCTTTCAACCTGCGGAAACCCAGACCTCCCTCTAAGGGAGGGAGGCACGCACGGGACCACCGGGCCCAATGCCATTTCTTCTCCTGCGGGCGAGAGCCCCAAAGGAAGCCATTGAAGATCAGCTCAATCCTCTCCACGATAGCCAGAGGTGGTTGGACCACCTGAAACAGATAAATAGGGATCGAGAGAAGGACGCTTCTAAGAAGAGTCATGCGACTCCCTGGCGAAAGAGTACGAGTCTCCCATCCCTCGAGTTTTTTCCTGATCTGAAGCAGGAGGGGCTCGAAAATCATGCATTTTCTGTGCCCCCGGAATAACAGTGCGCCCAGGTACTTCATAGGGAGGTACCCCTCAGCAAACCCGATGATGCGCAGGATGCGGGAGCGGAGGCGCTCCGGGCATCTCGGGGGCAGAATGACGGCACTCTTAACCACATTGACCAGCTGGCCAGAGCAGTTCTCGAAGTGCCACAAGAAATCTATGATGCGCTTCATCCCGCGGGTGCCACCATTTGCGAAAATGATGACATCGTCAGCATATGCAAGGTCAGAGATCAGGAGGTCACATCCCAAACAGAAGCGGAGCTCGGGGTGCTGAGAGAACAGGCGGTTCAGACCCCGCGAGTGATATTCGGCCCCAAGAACAAAGAGGAGAGGGGACAGGGGGTCGCCCTGGCGAAGCCCCCTGGCCGAGCTAAAGAAACCAGCAGGGGTCCCATTGATGTTGACGGAGAACTTGCAGAGGGATATGCAAGTCGACACCATCGCCACCACTTGCTCAGAGAAAACGAACTTCTGGAGTACATCCAGGAAGAACGGCCACTGGACCCTATCGTAGGCCTTGGCCATGTCCAGTTTCAGGATAACATTACCTCCCCGGGTGGGGAGGTTCAGACTATCAGTAAGCTCCTGGGCTAGGAGAATGTTATCCGAGATCAGTCTGCCCGGAACAAAACCACTCTGATAATGGGAGATGAGGTCTCCGACAACAGTCTTCAACCTCGAATACAAGATCTTAGAGATGATTTTGTTCGATACATTGCACAGGCTAATGGGGCGGAAGTCCGTCCACGCGTGTGCTCCCGCCACTTTGGGAATCAAGGTGATCGTGGTGGCAGTGAAACTTTGGGGGATCGGGGAGCCATGAAAAAAATCAAGGACATCATCAAAGACGTCCTGATGGACTATATGCCCAACAGTGCTGATAGAAAAGCGAGGAGTACCCGTCGGGGCCAGCCACACTGTCCCTAGAGATGGAGAAAACCACATCGCGCACCTCCTCCAAGGTGGGGGTGGCGACCATACTGTGGTACTCAGATTGCGAGATGATAGATGGGAAGTCAGAGAAGTCTGGGCGGTCAAGCACAAAGGGGTCCCCTGTGAGGAGATTTTCAAAGAAAGCAGCCCCAGATTGCCGGATAAGCTCTGGGGACGTGAGACAAGTCCCGTTGTCCCAGATCCTGAAGATTTTGTTGGCCATGTGCTTTTTCTTAACCATATTGTGGAAGAGTTTAGTGTACCTCTCCCCATCTTCCAGCCAATTGCACGCGGCTTTTTGCTTCCAAAAATCGGCCTCCATAGCCGTGGCATTAGCTAAATCTGCGTTACACTTGGATAAGCTTTGCCAGGAGAGCTCGCTGGGGTCATTCTCGCAGGCCACCTCTGTGAGTCGCACCAACTTCTCCGCCTCATTGATTTTGTCAAAGATGTTGCCAAAGACATCTCGATTCCACCATTTCAGGTGGTTTTTAAGTCTTTTCAGCTTGGCAAAGAGGCGGAGCATACCAGTCATGTGGCACGGCAAGTGCCAATTAAGCCTGAAAGTTTGGAGAAAGCCATGGTGCCGGACCCACATGCTTTGGAACCTAAAAGAGCTAGGTCCACGAGCAAAAATCGGACCAGAGGCCAGGAGAGGACAGTGATCAGAGACTGTACGAGGGAGGTGTTGGATTCGGATGGAATTGAAGTGATCTCCCCAGTCAACTAATACGAAGACTCTGTCGAGTTTTTTCCAAATGGTTTTATTGGTCCAAGTGAACGAGGACCCTTCAAACCCGGCATCGACTAATCCTGACGGTGCTCTATGTGGTCGCACTTGGCATAGACAAAGGAGTAGAAGACATCTGCCGGGAGAAAGGCAGCGGAGACGCGGAGGTGGAGGAACTGGTCGTGATCAAGTAGGCGCTCGACCTTGACGTCATCCGACGAGGAGACACAGATCTTATTATTGGAGTTGGAAATGACCTGGTGGAACCCTAATTGCGAGGTCATGAAACGATGATCCAAGAGAGTCATGGGTTCGAAGATGGCCAAAATGTGGACACGGTGGCGATCCACTAAGGTGTGGAGCCTCTGGAGGGACTTAGTGTTACCTAGTCCCCTGATATTCCATAGGAGGCAATTCATGAGGAACGAGCAATAGGGGATCTCGATCTGTGTCGAGGGGACCTAGCTCTGCGCCTATTCTTCTTCGGTTGAAAGTCTCCCGATTCAGTTAGGCGTTTATTGACTTGGTTGGACATATCAGTGTCATGGATGTCCCTATCAAAATCTCGTCCATCACAGGACTCAGCACGACGCCCGTGGAGGTCAGGGTCTTCCCAACAGAGGAGGTGGAAACAAGAATGAAATCAGAGTGTGGGGGACCTTGATGGTGGACGATCTCCTCGAGAGAGTAGGAGGAGATTTCGGGCGGAGAATTAGGATTAAAGGGAGCTCGAGATGGCGGGAGGGAGACAGTCGGGATCGAGTGGCTACTGTGGTTAACCACACAGAGGGAAGTGTCAAGCACGGGGTCAATCACGGGGTCAACAATGAGAGGGTGCGGGGATCCAAGGTCCTCTGCGCAGTGAAGAAACTGAGCAGCATCCTCCTCCTCCACCTCCTTGGCCCAAGGACGAGCTAGAGGGGCACATTTGATCGAGAGGTATGCCTGCGACGTACTTGGAAGGGTAGACTCACTAGCAGGAGTGAGCGGGATAGCAGGAAAAGGGTGCGAAGGCACGAGAGGGGGGTCGGGACCACGGCCCGAATCCTCAGACAGATGCTGAAGGACCTCGAAGGGGTTGGAGGTGGACGGATCATTTCTAGTGTGAGTTGGTCTCACATTGCGTCTCCTCCTACGTTTAGCAGCTCGAGATTGGAGAGGGGTCTGGGCAAGGGGCTCCGACGAGGAGGTGTGTGGGCCGTCCTCAGTGGGTGGATGAGTCGGGGGTGATGGGGTAGGGGTGGGGTGGGGCGCCTTCCCCTGGGTTCTAGGTCGAGGGGGCCGAGGGTTTTTGCCGTGGGAATAACAGAGCTCAGTAGAGTGCCCCAACATTTTGCAGTCCAGGCAGTAAGAGGGAATTTTCTCATAGATGACATTGATATCCTGAGAGAAGTCACCCCAACCCACCCAGATTTGGTCCCTACGGGGTTCTAAGACATTAATCTCAACACAAACCCTAGCAAAAGCGCCACGGGATGCATCAGCCGTGAAATCATCTATTTTAATAGGGTGCCCCACAAGTTTAGCGCTGGCAAAAAGGCTTTTTTTGTCGTATAGGTGTAACGGCAATTCTGGAAATCGAACCCAGACTGGTGCAATGGGCGATTCCGCCTGAAGTTTCAACTCCGGAGTCCATTTGGAAAAACGGATTCCAAGTGGGCCGACAAACATGACACTCTTGGACTAGAGGAGAGCATAGTCAGATTCGCATGATAGAATTATAACCAGAAAACCTTTGGGAAGGAATTTCAGGCTATAAGAACGAGTGAAACCAACTTTAGAGAAAGCAGCAGCTATTAAATTGTTAGGAACGATGGATCGGTTCCCGAAATCTTCCCAACCAGGGCATACCTAAAAGGTTCGACTAGGTTAGAAATCATCTTGTCGGGAAATCGGATACCTAATTTCCCATCGACAGTGGATGGCTCCGGAATATCCTCCATAGAATTACGGATATCATCGAAACTTTTTTTAATTGCACGAGGTGAGGGAGGGGCTAAAACATCACGAAAAGACACGGTAGGAAGAGACGTACCTGGGAGAGAAGCTGCCGAGTTCGAAGCAGAGATGACCTGCAAGGGTTGACTCGGACGAGTTACTGAGTTAACTCGGGCTGAGGGTGGCGGCGCACCGCCGAGGGCCGGCGAGGAGGTGGAGGGCCTGGAACCGGGCTGGAAAGCAGCAGACTCGGTCATCAGGGCAGTGCCGTGGTGGTGACTCGGTGGTGACTCGGTGAGGGGAAGGGGAATTGGGCGTTTTTGATCGGGACCGGCGATCCTAAAATTGATGAGAGAATTGGATTGCCCATGACTGGAAGGCCATTCTGTGAAAGTGAATTGAAAATCGAAGAGCAATCGACCGGGAAATTTGATGTGGGAGTTTTCGGCGGTAGGGTTTGGTGCACGAAATTGGTTGATCAAAAATTCCGGCCGCCGGTGAACACGAAAGGTGAAATTGATTGAGGGCTTATGTGCATCTAGTCGAGGCGGTTCCAGATCGGGGATGGGCTCCCGGAGACAAGGTCGGAGACGGCCGGAATCGACCCAAACGTGGCTGGAAATCGCGGGGGTAGGGGCGGCGTGACTTTGACGGTGCAATCGGAGGGGTAAATGAACTCCGTTTGGCTTGAAAGTTTGGCAGTAGGCTCGTCTCGAGAAGACGAATCCAACGATGTATCATTTGTGGGTAAAGAATTCGGAGTCGGCGGGGACGACAGTATGGCCAGAATTTTCGGGTTTATGGGCAGCGATTTGGACGAGTAATCGATATCCGATAGGTCTGATTTTTGAGTATGTTGTTCGCCATGGGGTGGCGAATCATCGGAACCGGTGAACCGGTGGTGAACCGACGGCGGCGGCGGCGGTGGCATGGAGGACATATTAGGGCAAAGGTAGGGAATATTTGGAGCTTTTTGGCATAGAGAGCATTTTAAAAGATTAAAAGATTTCCTTTAGGTTTGGGGTTTGGGGTTTAGGGTTTAGGGTTTGGGGTTTGGGGTTTCGGGGTTTAGGGTTTGGGGTTTGGGGTTTAGGGGATTTTTTTTTTTTTCCCCGGAAAACACCGCCGGATGCGAGGGGGTTAGGCAGACCCCTACCTGTATATATCCACAAAATAAAAAGTAACAGCAGAAAGAAAACCTAAAAGAGGAGGGGGACTATACCAAGACCTCCTCAAAAAGGCTAAAGCAGTAGAAGCATAAAGACAAAGTAGCCTAGGGACATAAATACATAAGCAAAAATAACCCTAGACTACGACAAAAAGTGCGCCAGAAACTAATCAAATACGAGCAGCGCTAAGATTCAACACACCGAAGAAGACCAAATGATAACTGGGAGATGAGTGCGGAATCCATGACGAAACTCTCATCTCAGAGCCATCACCCTGAAGAATCCAATCTGTCAAAACGACTCTAATCTGAAACCGGGTAACTGTATGAATCCCAGCAGTCAAAATAAGATATGGCCATGAAATCACTGTACAATGACGATAAAAGAGCAAAATGAAGATCACAATCCAGCAAGAACAAAAAAGATCCAGCATCTGAAGTATAAATCTGACGAAGGTATCATAACAATGAAGAGGATCGTCCGGAAGGAATCCCTGGAACCACCACGACATCCAGTAAACTCCTGTAAAAGAACTGATACGGCGGGCAAGGAGAACCTGCAGTAAACGCCCACCAGGGACCTGAAGTGGACCAAAGAGAGGCCCAAACAGAAATAGCGCTCCAGAAAATATGAGAGGGCCAAAGAAAAAGCACCAAGAGGGTAAGTGCGAGAGCCCACCCAATCCCGAGGAGACCAAACATGCAGTGTGCGAGTGTCTGGGCCCACTCACACCAGACTGGCAAAACGGGTAAAAGAGAAACCCCCTAAGTAATAGTACCTGCAAAGAAAAAATATACATATATATATATATATATATATATATATATATATATATATAGAGATCGAAGAAATGGAGCCAAGTGAAAGGAAGGGCTGCAAACAGCTAAGAATATCTATATCTCAGGTAGGGAAGCCCGGAGGTATCTGAGCGAGCAAGTATGGAAATGTGCCTAGGGAGGGAAGGACCTAACTCTAAGGTAAAGTGACTAAGGGTGTGGGCCCTCGCCGCCAACGCATCCGCCACCGAATTACCCTACCGGAATATATGCGAAATATGAACAGACCGCCCCCTCAAAAGGACCAGAATCCTGGAAACAATGTGATCAAAACCCCAGCAACATCGACGGGAACGAATGAGGTTTGGGGTTTAGGGTTTAGGGTTTCGGGTTTATGGTTTCGGGTTTAGGGTTTCGGGTTTCGGGTTTTGGGTTTAGGGTTTTTTTTTTGGATAATAGGACACAACTTCGATCCTAATAACTGGTACTAGGTTAAGAATATATTTGGTTGTCAGAAACTGAAAGCATTAACATATATATGCTGAAAAAACGCCGGCGGAAGGAAGAAAGCAGGCAAGGGCAGCGAAAAAATGGCTACATCCACAGAGATGGAGGTTCGTTCAAATCTATCGGCAACACGGGCCTCACAATCCCAATATATTTTGGGGAACCATCTCCATTATCCGGAGGAGTCACGGCTCCAGCCGCCGGGCGTCCTCCATTCCCTTGAGAGGGCACATCTCGGAGCACACTTATAGGGTGGATGACGTCGTTCATCATGACTCTGTCAGACGGGGACACCCATCGGTTGTCAGAGGTAAGACTGAGGTCTAACGAGAGTTCTGAAGAGGTCGTGGGAAATTAGTCTTCGCTTTCGGTCCACGAAGAGACCTAGCGGCACTGTCGTATGCCAGCGCCGCCTCCTCAGGAGTATCGAAAGTGCCCAACCAGACACGTGTTTTCTTCCTGGGATCACGTATCTCGGCCGCGTAACGGCCCCAGGGACGCTTTCTAACTCCCCTGTAGTGAGCTGTGCTCGTCGAAGCCATGAATGAGATTGAGCGTACCAGTTTAGGGTTTAGGGTTTGGGGTTCAAGGTTCGGGGTTCAGGGGTTCAGGGTTCAGGGTTTAGGGTTTTTTAGGGTTTAGGGTTTTTTTTTTTTAAGAGAACGCCGCTTGAGTGGCGGGGGGTTTGGCAGACCCCTACCTGTAAATAAATGAAACATAAAAATGTCGTCCGTACAAAGAAAAAACACCTAAGTGAGAAGGAGGACTAGACCAAGACCTCCTCAAAAGGCTATGCGCAATTGTAAACAGTAATACGCAAATCAAAAAGCAGATACTACAAGGGTCACTCCAGTGCAAGCAAAATGACCGCCAAAAGTCATAAATAACTATATCTCTAGTGACTAAAGAAAACTCCAGGGAGGCGTATGTTCCCGCCAGAACTCCCGAAAAAGTGGAAAAACGACAGTAGTAAACCAATGTGCTGAAGGCAAGCATCTAAATCTCCATCATCCATGGGTCCAAATGGGCGACCCATCTAAATCCCGTTGTGGGGACCCGGGCTCTAACTCAATTCTTTTGGGATTTAATTGGATCTTTGTTCGAAAATGTGGGTCAAAATTTTGCTTTTAACATTAATTTAAATGTATTAACGAAATCATTACATGTCTCAATAGAAATTAAACAACGTAATGTACATACAAGTCTGTGCGTACAAACATACACTAGTGTTCAATAACAACTACAAACATAAGTGCTACAAGTCCAGTAGGAAACACTAGGAAACACTAGGAATCCTCCACGCCCGAGATCTCCACGCTATCAACTCTCTCTTCCTCGTCGTGACCCTGATCCTGCCCCACCTGTTGCCATGCACACATACAGACACGACAACAGCCGGATAACTCCGGTGAGAACATATCCTAGTATAAAACATGGATGCATGCAATGTCATAATCATGTACAAAAGCATAGAATATATCAAGTAACATGAATAAAATCTAAACATGTAGAAGAATACAAATCTGTATTCAACATTTAAATCTTGACTCGACTCATTTCTAATCTAGGGATCCCGGTGTGAATAAGACGGTCTGTTACCTACCCAACCACTCGGGGCAACGGTACGTCTTATTCCTAGACTTCGGTCAACTCTGTATCGAGGGTCTACACATATAGCAAATCTGCTCCTATGCGTCGATACACCGAAACGTCTAGTTTTGGCAAGTCTGCCAATATCTCCTATCTCAGGACTCGAATCTAAATCAATAAACAAAACATTACATAATCAAATGTAATAACAATCTAGTATGTGATTTAGGGAAACTCGTATCAAATCTGAATCGAGTTGTGCAATCCCGTGACCACATGAATTATACCTTTCTTGTCGAATCGTCGGTCGAAGTCTCGAAGTCGGAATGTCACTCTGTCAAAACTAATCTGAAATGACAATATAACAATGCATTCTATCAAGATATAACTCATATCAAAGTCTTGTACAATTCAATACTCCATCTCGGTAACAATCGACGGCATAACGGCGTAGTCTCGCGATACCGATAACTAAATCTCAACATATAACAATATCATAATCTCATCAATATCACAATATCAATGACATAATCCCTTCCAACTCTGAAAAACGACATACTCTTCAATAATACATGCTGAAAATTGAAACACTAGCATACTGTGTCCGAAAATCAATCTGACAACGAATATACGATGCTCTATATATCAAGAACACATATTCGCAACAAAATCATAAGTTCCCCAACATCTACAATCTGAATCATGCTGGAATTATATCAAACTTACATCATTTCGTAGCCGTCAATGCAAGGAACACAAATCTTACCTCGGAATTAAAATCGGAACACAAAATCATTCAAAAGCACAAGTTGAAACTCAAAAGGACATGAAGCTTTCTTCCAGGCCTTCCCTCGACTCTCAGGTTCTGAAATAAAAGAGGAAGATGACACATATCATATATGCATGGCAAAGGGACGAGTGGTTTATTTTTCACTTGACACGCAAGACCGCGGGTGCGGTGTACTCTGAAGCGCAGGTGCGCTATGCTCTCGGCAGCCCCATGATTTTCCAAAATTCGATGACCGCGGGTGCGGTCATGTTATTACCGCGGGTGCGGTGTCTGTTCGCACAATTTCACCAATTTTCTATCAAGGCACCGCGGGTGCGGTCCTTCCTGTACCGCGGGTGCGGTGGGGCTTCGGCCCTACTGCTCAAAATCTCATAATTCATGCATTCTTATCTCTACCAGTCTAACATCAATAATACTGATAATTCTCGAGCCTTACATTTCTCCCCCTCTTAGACGAGAGTTCGTCCTCGAACTCATGAGCAAATAATAATGCAAGTATATACAAAACTGTACAGTCACAACGGAAAGAAAGACTCACATCATAAAAATAACTCGGGATGCCTCTGTCTCATCTCAGACTCCGTCTCCCAAGTTGCTTCCTCGATGCCATGACGACTCCATTGAATCTTCACTAACGGAATAGTCTTCGTCCTGAGCTTCTTTTCTTTCCGATCAAGAATCTGTATCGGTCTTTCAACGTAGCTCAAGGTCTGATCTAGCTTGGCTTCGTCAGGCTGAATGACGTGAGAATCATCCGGCATATATTTGCGCAACATCGATACATGAAAAACATCATGTATACCGGACAGTGAAGGAGGAAGAGCAAGTCTGTAAACTCGATCGCCAATCTTCTCAAGGATCTCGTACGGACCGACGTATCTAGGAGACAACTTTCCTCGCTTGCCAAATCTGACAACGCCTCTGAAAGGTGAAATCTTCAAAAATACTCTGTCTCCCTGTTCAAATACTAACGGTCTGCGTCTGACATTGGCGTATTTCGCTTGCCTATCTTGTGCTGTCTTCATTCGTTTCTGAATGATCTTTACTTTCTCGGTCATCTCACGAATCATATCAGGCCCTAACTCTGGCACCTCAGAGATATCATCCCAGTACAACGGAGATCTGCACTTCTTTCCGTATAAAGCTTCGAATGGTGCCATCTCAATGCTAGTCTGATAGCTGTTGTTGTATGAAAACTCACACAACGGCAATGAATCTTGCCAATTAGTACCAAAGTCTAGTACTACAGCTCTCAGCATATCCTCTAAAGTCTGGATAGTCCGCTCTGACTGTCCGTCTGTCTGGGGATGATAAGCAGTGCTCAGGTGTAAAGTCGTACCCAAAGCCTGCTGCAAACTGTGCCAAAAGTGAGAAGTGAATCGTGGATCACGATCTGATACGATCGACTTCGGCACACCGTGCAATCTGACGACCTCTCTGACATACAACTCTGCCATCTGATCGTGTCGATAGGTCATTCTGTACGGAATAAAGCACGCTGATTTGGTTAATCTGTCAATGATGACCCAAATCGAATCACAGCCCCGGGATGATCGAGGTAACTTCGTCACAAAATCCATGGAAATGTGGTCCCATTTCCATTCAGGAACAGACAAATTCTGAAGTAAACCTCCGGGCTTCTTTCTCTCTGCTTTCACCTGCTGGCAATTCAGGCACTTAGACACAAATTCTGCAATGTCTGTCTTCATCTGCTTCCACCAGAATTGTGTCTTCAAGTCGTTATACATCTTCCTGCCACCAGGATGAATGCTGAACCGACTACAGTGTGCCTCCGACATGATCTGTCGTCTCAAATCTGAAATCTCTGGCACAACTAAGCGGTTATTCACATACAGAACAGAATCTCTAACCTGATATTCTGATATATGACCAGCTCTGACCATATCAATCGATCTCTGCACGCTCGGATCAGTTCTCTGTGCTTCTTTGATCCTCGAAATCAGATCTGGCTCAATCTGAATCGCAGCAAGTCGCAGCGGTCTACTCTCTGTATCAAATGTCAATCCAGACAAGCAACAATCTTCTACTAAATTTGATACACCTACCGTCGACAAGGAAATAGCACATACCTTTCGACTCAAGGCGTCTGCTGCTGCATTCGACTTCCCTGGATAGTACTTGATCTCGCAATCAAAATCTTTCAGCAGATCAAGCCATCGTCGCTGCCTCATATTCAACTCTGACTGAGAAAAGAGATACTTCAAGCTCTTATGATCGGAGTAGATCTCAAATTTCTCGCCATACAGATAATGACGCCAGATTTTAAGTGCAAAAACAATCGCCGCCAATTCAAGATCATGAATCGGGTAACGAGTCTCGTGCGGCTTCAGCTGTCTAGAGGCGTATGCTATCACGTGCCCTCGCTGCATAAGAACACATCCTAACCCTCTGTGAGATGCGTCACAGTATACAACGAACTCACCTGTACCTGCAGGAATCGTCAAGACAGGCGCACTAGTCAGCCTCTTCTTCAGCTCTACAAAACTGGCTTCACAATCTTCGGACCACACAAATGGCATATTCTTCTATGTCAACTGGGTGATAGGCTTCGCTATACTGGAGAAATCTCGGATAAAACGTCGATAATACCCGGCTAGACCCATGAAACTGCGTATCTCAGGCACAGAAGTCGGTCTCGGCCAACTGATCACAGCCTCAACTTTACTCGGATCTACCGCAATACCCTCTCCAGATATAATATGCCCCAAGAAGACAACCTGTCGCAACCAGAATTCACACTTGGACAGTTTGGCATACAACTGCTCATTCTCAAAGTCTTCAATACAATCCTCAGGTGATCTGCATGCTCAGTCAAACTTTTCGAATACACCAAAATGTCGTCAATAAACACAATCACAAAATCATCTAAATATTTCTGAAAGATGCGGTTCATCAAACTCATGAAAACCGCTGGTGCATTCGTCAAACCGAAAGGCATAACAATAAACTCGTAATGCCCGTACCTGGTTCGGAATGCAGTCTTCGGAATATCAACGTCTCTAACTCGAAGCTGATGATACCCTGATCTCAAATCAATCTTCGAATATACCGAAGATCCCTGTAGCTGATCAAACAGATCGTCGATGCGAGGCAAAGGATACTTGTTCTTCACTGTTGCCTTATTCAGCTGCCTATAATCAATACACAGTCGCATCGAACCATCTTTCTTTCTAACGAAAAGCACCGGAGCACCCCAAGGAGATACACTAGGTCTGATATATCCCTTGGACAAAAGATCCTCCAACTGTGCTTTCAACTCTTTCAGCTCTATGGGTGCCATCCTATATGGAGCTCTCGAGATAGGAACACTGCCTGGCACAAGATCAATGCTAAAATCAACCTCTCGAACTGGAGGCAACCCTGGAATTTCGTCAGGAAAAACATCTGCAAACTCGCAAACCACTGGCAAATCTGCCAATGCTGGGCTCGACTTCAGTAAATCTACTGAATATACGAGAAAGCCCTTTGCTCCTCTCTGAAGCAGTCTACTCATAGTCAGAGCAGATACTAAGGGAATCCGAGATCTGGAACCCTTGCCGTAGAATTTCCACTCATCTGTCATCTCGGGTCTGAATCTGACAATCTTGTGGAAACAATCTACAGTGGCCCTGTACTTGGTTAACATGTCTATACCAATTATACAGTCAAAATCAGCTAAACCAAGTACTACACAATCAAGATCAATCTCATGCCCCTCAAACTGAAGCATACAGTGTCTAACAGTAGTCACAGATATCAAACCACTTCTCAACGGAGAAGCTATAGACACTACCGTAGACATCGACTCAACAGGCAATGAATGTCTCAATGCAAAATGTTCAGATATAAATGTATGAGATGCACCTGTGTCTATCAACACATATGCAGGATAACCGCAAAAAAAACAACTACCTGCAATGACGTCATCTGGCGCCTCCTGCGCCTGCTCCTCTGTCAGGGCAAAGACACGTGCCTGCTGTCGGGGAGGCTGACTCACAGTCTGACTACCTCCTGGTCTCTGCTGGGTCACTGTAGAGGGTGGCTGGAAGGAGTGTACAGAAGATGCCTGTCTCTCCATCTGTGGCGCTGGTGCTGATGATCCGGTGCTCTGGAATCGTTGTGCACCTCTCTGGGGACAAACTCTGGCGAAATGTCCCTGTTGCCTACAGATGTTGCAGCGTCCCATAACTCCTTGACACTGCTCCGTCGCATGTCGTCCTCCACACGAGCTACAGTATACGCCACTGTAATCTGACCCCTGACCTCTCTGTCGAGATCCACTCGAACTCGATGAACTACTCCCAGATTTCTTAAACTGTTTGCCTTTAGCCTTCAGAAATTCCTTCTTACCACTACCACTAGCTCCGCTATCAAAACGAGGAGGAGGTGGTGGAAACTGTACGGTCGTGGACTGTGGCGGTCTTTGCCCCTGAACACCGTAGGAAGCCCCTCGCTGCCTGATCAAGCCAGCCTCGGCTCCCTTCGCTCGGTTCAGTGCCTCTGAAAAAGTACTAGGCCGGCCCGTGTTCACCAAAGTAAAGACATCGGGATTCAGCCCGTTGATGAACTGATCGGCCACTGCCTCGTCGTTCCCTGCCACATGCGGTGCAAATCGTAGCAATGCAGAAAATTTAGCAACATACTCCTCAATGTTCCACTGTCCCTGCTTCAAATTCGCAAATTCAGCTCCTTTGTCCTTTCGGTAGGAGACGGGGAAGAAGCGCTGATAGAATTCATCCTTAAAGACTTTCCACGTAATGTCAATGCCTCGGTGCTCCAAGGCTCTCTTCGTAGTCAACCACCAGCTCTTGGCAACCTCCTGCATCTGATGCCCTATCAGTTTCACACGTCGCTCATCAGTATATTCCAAAGACTCAAACAGCATCTCGATATCATCAAGCCAGCTCTCGCACTCTACTGCACTCTCTGTACCCTTCAGGGTAGGCGGATGAAAAGACTGAAATCTCTTCAATAAGTCTCCATCGGCGTAGCAGTGACATCCATCTGTGCACCGGATGTGCTACCCTGCTCTGGCTATGGCACTCGTCTAGGCGGCATAAATCTGATTATCAAACTGATTAGTACACAACCAAAATCATCTGTCTCAGCCCTCCTCTGATCATAGACTCTGATCGAGAATCGGTTCTGATTCAGGCTTGAAATGCTGTAAATCAATTCAGATAATACAACACAACATATAATAGGGAAAGCAATAATCATGCTAGCATCTCAAAAGCAAGGAAGATGACTCGATCTACCCCGCTCATTCTATTCTATCTCAGTCTACAGAACCTACTGCTCTGATACCACCTGTTGTGGGGACCCGGGCTCTAACTCAATTCTTTTGGGATTTAATTGGATCTTTGTTCGAAAATGTGGGTCAAAATTTTGCTTTTAACATTAATTTAAATGTATTAACGAAATCATTACATGTCTCAATAGAAATTAAACAACGTAATGTACATACAAGTCTGTGCGTACAAACATACACTAGTGTTCAATAACAACTACAAACATAAGTGCTACAAGTCCAGTAGGAAACACTAGGAAACACTAGGAATCCTCCACGCCCGAGATCTCCACGCTATCAACTCTCTCTTCCTCGTCGTGACCCTGATCCTGCCCCACCTGTTGCCATGCACACATACAGACATGACAACAGCCGGATAACTCCGGTGAGAACATATCCCAGTATAAAACATGGATGCATGCAATGTCATAATCATGTACAAAAGCATAGAATATATCAAGTAACATGAATAAAATCTAAACATGTAGAAGAATACAAATCTGTATTCAACATTTAAATCTTGACTCGACTCATTTCTAATCTAGGGATCCCGGTGTGAATAAGACGGTCTGTTACCTACCCAACCACTCGGGGCAACGGTACGTCTTATTCCTAGACTTTCGGTCAACTCTGTATCGAGGGTCTACACATATAGCAAATCTGCTCCTATGCGTCGATACACCGAAACGTCTAGTTTTGGCAAGTCTGCCAATATCTCCTATCTCAGGACTCGAATCTAAATCAATAAACAAAACATTACATAATCAAATGTAATAACAATCTAGTATGTGATTTAGGGAAACTCGTATCAAATCTGAATCGAGTTGTGCAATCCCGTGACCACATGAATTATACCTTTCTTGTCGAATCGTCGGTCGAAGTCTCGAAGTCGGAATGTCACTCTGTCAAAACTAATCTGAAATGACAATATAACAATGCATTCTATCAAGATATAACTCATATCAAAGTCTTGTACAATTCAATACTCCATCTCGGTAACAATCGACGGCATAACGGCGTAGTCTCGCGATACCGATAACTAAATCTCAACATATAACAATATCATAATCTCATCAATATCACAATATCAATGACATAATCCCTTCCAACTCTGAAAATCGACATACTCTTCAATAATACAATGCTGAAAATCGAAACACTAGCATACTGTGTCCGAAAATCAGTCTGACAACGAATATACGATGCTCTATATATCAAGAACACATATTCGCAACAAAATCATAAGTTCCCCAACATCTACAATCTGAATCATACTGGAATTATATCAAACTTACATCATTTCGTAGCCGTCAATGCAAGGAACACAAATCTTACCTCGGAATTAAAATCGGAACACAAAATCATTCAAAAGCACAAGTTGAAACTCAAAAGGACATGAAGCTTTCTTCCAGGCCTTCCCTCGACTCTCAGGTTCTGAAATAAAAGAGGAAGATGACACATATCATATATGCATGGCAAAGGGACGAGTGGTTTATTTTTCACTTGACACGCAAGACCGCGGGTGCGGTGTACTCTGAAGCGCGGGTGCGCTATGCTCTCGGCAGCCCCATGATTTTCCAAAATTCGATGACCGCGGGTGCGGTCATGTTATTACCGCGGGTGCGGTGTCTGTTCGCACAATTTCACCAATTTTCTATCAAGGCACCGCGGGTGCGGTCCTTCCTGTACCACGGGTGCGGTGGGGCTTCGGCCCTGCTGCTCAAAATCTCATAATTCATGCATTCTTATCTCTACCAGTCTAACATCAATAATACTGATAGTTCTCGAGCCTTACACCCGTCGTGGTGGCAATGGGTGTCTGGTCCCACCTAGGAGGCCAAGAGTCCTCCCGAAGTAGTGCGTCCGGCGTCTGAGTCCCGCCAGTAAGAGACGCACAAGGACAAAAGCAGGGGAGGGCCTGAGATGGCTGGCCTGCCCAAAGACTAAAGAGTAAACCTGAGTGTCAAACGTCAACATATGCCCAAGAGAGGCAACCGAGAGAGCAGATCTAAACAGAGAGACACACACACGCAAACTCACGGACACACGCACACGCACACGAGCACCGACGCACAAAAGGGCTCAGCACGCACGCACGCACACACGGATGCACACGAAAACCAACGCAAACAAGAGCCCACTCACGCACGCTCAGTGACTCACGCACGCACACACACCGGTGTACACACACGAGACCCGACGCACACAATAGTTCACACACGCACACACGGACGCACACGAAAACCAACTCAAACAAGAGCCCACTCACGCACACCCAAACGCACGCAAAGAAACGTGTACTCAAGCATGCACGCACGCACCACGACGCACGTACTCACGCCCAAACGAGCGTACACATACAACCGCATGCACGCGAAAGTAACATCACACGCGCCCACTGGCGAAAACAAAGGTAACTATAGAGTTTTTTTTTTTTTTGGCCGATTTTTTTTTTTTTGTTTTTTTTATGAGAGTCTGGAACACAGGTATGGCAGCCCTGAGTGATCTGAGCGAGCGAGAATCAAAATACGTCTGGGGAGAGCCGGCCCTGGCGTGAAAGTGTAATGCCGAAAAGTGTGGGCCTCAGTTTCTAAAGCATCTACCACTGAGTTACCCTCCCGGTAAATATGAGAAATATGAACAGCACGCCCCCGCATAAAACAGCGAATCCTAGAGACAATAGAGTCAAGAGCCCACTGACACCTACGAGAACGGAGGATCTGGATGGAAATCTGGGAATCGGTCTCAATCCAAAGGGGGAAAAGGGTAAGGTCAGAACAAAGAAGGAGTCCTCTCCAAACAGCCCACAGCTCCGCCTTGATGTTAGTCCCGATGCCGATGAACTCGCTGAAAGAAAAAAGTACCTGCCTAGAAGCATCACGAACGACCCCTCCAACAGTAGACTCCCCGAGGTTACCTCTCGAACTACCATCTATGTTGAGCTTGAAGACCCCAGGAGGAGGTCTGAGCCACCTAACAATGGTCATCTTCAACATGCGCCGAAGACTGACCGAGATACCTATCTGTCTCGCCGCCTGAAGAGAGCCCAGCCAGTGCTTGGGCTTAACAATGGAGGCCGAGTAGGCAAGACGAAGATAGGATAAAACCTGATGCTTGACCGTCTCCCCGGAGATGGGTAAATGACGGTGTTTCGCATCGTTACGAGCAGTCCAGAGGAACCAAATGACGATGAAGGGCAGCAATTCCTTCACGTGGCCCCCCGGAGTCCAGTCAAGAGTCCTCTTCCAAGAGCAGAGGAACAGATTGAGATCCCCAGTCGAGGGGATTTGAAAGCGGAAAACGGCACCGAAAAAATGCCAGACATGACGGGCAACAGGGCTGTCAAGGAAGATGTGCGTGAACGTCTCAGACAAATCACAACACTGACACTTGGAAGCCAGAGCCACCCAGCGCCGCTGAAGGACCTCATCGATCGGTAGCCACCGATGCCAGAGTCTCCAGAAGAAGAAGGACATGGTGGGTCTCATCCACCTTCCCCAGCAGGGGATAAAGAAATCAGACGGAGGGCCACGATGATGAACCAGCTCCCAGGCTGATTTCGTCGAGAAAACCCCGTCCGAGCTATGAATCCAACAGGCAGAATCCGGCTCACCCACAAGAATGGGGACCAAAGTGATGGCCTCCGCAACAGAGGGGGCAACAACAGAGCAAAGATGATCGTAGTCCCAGGCCCCTCAACGAAGAAACTAGAGACGCGGGCCTCACGGTTCCCTCTAACCTCCCTCTGATCAGATAGAGGGGTATCACCAGTCCAGATATCATCCCAGAATGAGATGTCTCCGTGACCAATTCTCCAGCGAATGCCAGGCTCAGCGCGGGGCCGAATCTGTAAGAGGCGCTGCCAAGAAGGGGAGATGATCCCACGACAAGGGACACGGGCTGGGTGTAGAGTCTTGCAGTACTTCTGCAGCAGGAACTTCGCCCAGAGAGAAGATCCCTGTCTGAATCTGTACCACAACTTAATAGAGAAACTGTCCACAAGGTCTTTCAACCTGCGGAAACCCAGACCTCCCTCTAAGGGAGGGAGGCACGCACGGGACCACCGGGCCCAATGCCATTTCTTCTCCTGCGGGCGAGAGCCCCAAAGGAAGCCATTGAAGATCAGCTCAATCCTCTCCATGATAGCCAGAGGTGGTTGGACCACCTGAAACAGATAAATCGGGATCGAGAGGAGGACGCTTCTGATAAGAGTCATGCGACTCCCTGGCGAAAGTGTAAGAGTCTCCCATCCCTCGAGTTTTTTCCTGATCTGAAGCAGGAGGGGCTCGAAAAGCGCGCATTTTCTGTGCCCTCGGAATAACGGTGCGCCCAGGTACTTCATAGGGAGGAGCCCCTCAGCAAACCCGGTGATGCGCAGGATGCGGGAGCGGAGGCGCTCCGGGCATCTCGGGGGCAGAATGACGGCACTCTTAACCACATTGACCAGCTGGCCAGAGCAGTTCTCGAAGTGCCACAAGAAATCTATGATGCGCTTCATCCCGCGGGTGCCACCATTTGCGAAAATGATGACATCGTCAGCATATGCAAGGTGGGAGATCAGGAGGTCACATCCCAAACAGAAGCGGAGCTCGGGGTGCTGAGAGAACAGGCGGTTCAGACCCCGCGAGTGATATTCGGCCCCAAGAACAAAGAGGAGAGGGGACAGGGGGTCGCCCTGGCGAAGCCCCCTGGCCGAGCTAAAGAAACCAGCAGGGGTCCCATTGATGTTGACGGAGAACTTGCAGAGGGATATGCAAGTCGACACCATCGCCACCACTTGCTCAGAGAAAACAAACTTCTGGAGTACATCCAGGAAGAACGGCCACTGGACCCTATCGTAGGCCTTTGCCATGTCCAGTTTCAGGATAACATTACCTCCCCGGGTGGGGAGGTTCAGACTATCAGTAAGCTCCTGGGCGAGGAGAATGTTATCCGAGATCAGTGTGCCCGGAACAAAACCACTCTGATAATGGGAGATGAGGTCTCCGACAACAGTCTTCAACCTCGAATACAAGATCTTAGAGATGATTTTGATCGAGACATTGCACAGGCTAATGGGGCGGAAGTCCGTCCACGCGTGTGCTCCCGCCACTTTGGGAATCAAGGCGATCGTGGTGGCAGTGAAACTCTGGGGGATCGGGGAGCCATGAAAAAAATCAAGGACGGCATCAAAGACGTCCTGATGGACTATATCCCAACAGTGCTGATAGAAGAGCGGGGAGTACCCGTCGGGGCCAGCCACACTGTCTTTAGAGATGGAGAAAACCACAGCGCGCACCTCCTCCAAGGTGGGGGTGGCGACCAGACTGTGGTTCTCAGATTGCGAGATGATTGACGGGAAGTCAGAGAAGTCTAGGCGGTCAAGCACAAAGGGGTCCCCAGTGAGGAGATTTTCAAAGAAAGCGGCCCCAGATTGCCGGATAAGCTCTGGAGACGTCAGACAAGTCCCGTCGAGCTAAAGAAACCAGCAGGGGTCCCATTGATGTTGACGGAGAACTTGCAAAGGGATATGCAAGTCGACACCATCGCCACCACCTGCTCAGAGAAACCGAACTTCCGGAGAACATCCAGGAGGAACGACCACTGGACCCTATGGTAGGCCTTGGCCATGTCCAGTTTCAGGATAACATTACCTCCCCGGGTGGGGAGGTTCAGACTATGAGTAAGCTCCTGGGCCAGGAGAATGTTATCCGAGATCAGTCTGCCCGGAACAAAACCACTCTGATTATGAGAGATAAGGTTTCCGGCAACGGTCTTCAACCTCGAATACAAGAGCTTAGAGATGATTTTGTTCGAGACATTGCACAAGCTAATGGGGCGGAAGTTCGTCCACGCGTGTGCGCCCGCCACTTTGGGAATCAAGGTGATAGTGGTGGCGGTGAAACTCTGGGGGATCGGGGAGCCATTAAAAAAATCAAGGACGGCATCAAAGACGTCCTGATGGACTATATCCCAACAGTGCTGATATAAGAGCGAGGAGTACCCGTCGGGGCCAGCCACACTGTCTTTAGAGATGGAGAAAACCACAGCGCGCACCTCCTCCAAGCTGGGGGTGGCGACCAGACTGTGGTTCTCAGATTGCGAGATGATTGACGGGAAGTCAGAGAAGTCTGGGCGGTCAAGCACAAAGGGGTCCCCAGTGAGGAGATTTTCAAAGAAAACGGCCCCAGATTGCCGGATAAGCTCTGGAGACGTCAGACAAGTCCCGTTGTCCCAGATCCTGAAGATTTTGTTGGCCACGTGCTTTTTCTTAACCATATTGTGGAAAAGCTTAGTGTTCCTCTCCCCATCTTCCAGCCAATTGCACGCGGCTTTTTGCTTCCAAAAATCGGCCTCCATCGCCGTGGCATTAGCTAAATCCGCGTTACACTTGGATAGGCTTTGCCAAGAGAGCTCGCTGGGGTCATTCTCGTAGGCCACCTTTGCAAGTCGCACCAACTTCTCTGCCTCATTGATTTTGTCAAAGATGTTGCCAAAAACATCTCGATTCCACCATTTCAGGTGGTTTTTAAGTCTTTTCAGCTTGGCAAAGAGGCGGAGCATACCAGTCATGTGGCACGGCAAGTGCCAATTAAGCCTGACAGTTTGGAGAAAGCCGTGGTGCCGGACCCACATGCTTTGAAACCTAAAAGAGCTAGGTCCACGAGCGAAAATCGGAGCAGAGGCCAGGAGAGGACAGTGATCAGAGACTGTGCGGGGGAGGTGCTGGATTCGGATGGAATTGAAGTGATCTCCCCAGTCTACTGATACGAAGACTCTGTCGAGTCTTTTCCAAATGGTTTTATTGGTCCAAGTGAACGAGGACCCTTCAAACCCGGCATCGACTAATCCTGACTGGAGGATGAAGTCGTTGAATTCCTCCATAGGGAGGGATCGGCCTCCAGAGGTGCCAAGGCACTCGGAAGCATCCCTCACAACATTGAAGTCGCCACCCACGAGCCAGGGGCCACTGGCTGGCTTAACCTGGATGAGGGAATCCCAAAGGTGACGGCGCTCTATGTGGTTGCACTTGGCATAGACAAAGGAGTAGAAGACGTCTGTCGGGAGAAAGTCAGCGGAGACGCGGAGGTGGAGGAACTGGTCGTGATCAAGCAGGCGCTCGACCTAGACGTCCTCCGATGAGAAGACCCAGATCTTATTATTGGAGTTGAAAATGACCTGGTGGAACCCTAACTGCGAGGTCATGAAACGATGATCCAAGACAGTCATGGGTTCGAAGATGGCCAGAATGTTGATACGGTGGCAATCCACTAAGGTGTGGAGCCTCTGGAGGGACTTAGTGTTACCTAGTCCCCTGATATTCCATATGAGGCAATTCATGAGGAACGAGCAGTAGGGGATCTCGATCTGTGTCGAGGGGACCTAGCTCTGCGCCTATTCTTCTTCGGTTGAAAGTCTCCCGATTCAAATAGGCGTTTATTGACTTGGCTGGACATATCAGTGTCATGGATGTCCCTATCAAAATCTCGTCCATCACAGGACTCAGCACGATGCCCGTGCAGGTCAGGGTCTTCCCCAACAGAGGAGGAGGAAACAAGAGTGAAATCAGAGTGTGGGGGACCTTGATGGTGGACGATCTCCTCGAGAGAGTAGGAGGAGATTTCGGGCGGAGAATTAGGATTAAAGAGAGCTCGAGATGACGGGAGAGAGACAGTCGGGATCGAGTGGCTACTGTGGTTAACCACACAGAGAGAAGTGTCAAGCACGGGGTCAATCACGGGGTCAACAATGAGAGGGTGCGGGGATCCAAGGTCCTCCGCGCAGTCAAGAAATTGAGCAGCATCCTCCTCCTCCGCCTCCTTGGCCCAGGTACGAGCTAGAGGGGCACATTTGATCGAGAGGGATGCCTGCGATGGACTTGGAAGGGCAGACTCACTAGGAGGAGTGAGTGGGATAGCAGGAAAAGGGTGCGAGGGCACGAGAGGAGGATCGGGACCACGGCCCGTATCCTCAGACAGATGCTGAAGGACCTCGAAGGGGTTAGAGGTGGTCGGGTCAATTCTAGTGTGAGTTGGTCTCACATTGCGTCTCGTCCTGCGTTTAGCAGCTCTAGATTGGGGAGGGATCTGGGCATGCGGCTCCGACGAGGAGGTGTGAGGGGCCTCCTCAGTGGGTGGGTGAGTCGAAGGTGGTGGGGCAGGGGTGGGGTGGGGCGCCTTCCCCTGGGCTCTAGGTCGAGGGGGGCGAGGGTTTTTGCCGTGGGAATAACAGAGCGCAGTAGAGTGCCCCAACATTTTGCAGTCCAGGCAGTAAGAGGGGATTTTTTCATAGATGACAGTGATGTCCTGAGAGAAGTCACCCCAACCCACCCAGATTTGGTCCCTACGGGGTTCTAAGACATTAATCTCAACACAAACCCTAGCAAAGGCGCCACTGGATGCATCAGCCGTGAAATCATCTATCTTAATAGGGTTTCCCACAAGTTTAGCGATGGCAAAAAGGCTTTTTTTGTCGTATAAGTGTAACGGCAATTCTGGAAATCTAACCCATACTGGAGCTATGGGCGATTCCGCCTGAAGTTTGAACTCCGGAGTCCATTTGGAAAAACGGATTCCAAGTTGGCCCACAAACATGAGACTCTTGGACCAGAGGAGAGCATAGTCAGATTCACATGATAGAATTATAACCAGAAAACCTTTGGGTAGGAATTTCAGGCTGTAAGAACGAGTGAAACCAGCTTTAGAGAAAGAAGCAGCTATTAAATTGTTAGGAACGATGGATCGGTTCCCCGAAATTATCCCAACCAGGCATACCTAAAAGGTTCGATTAGAGTAGAAATCATCTTGTCGGGAAATCGGATACCTAATTTCCCATCGACAGTGCATGGCTCCGGAATATCCTCCATTGAATTACGGATATCATCGAAACTTTTTTTAATCGAACGGGGTGAGGGAGGGGCTAAAACATCACGAAAAGACACGGCAGGAAGTGACGTACCTGGGAGAGAAGCTGCCGAGTTCGAAGCAGAGTTGACCCGCAAGGGTTGACTCGGACGAGTTGCTGAGTTGAGTCGGCCAGGGGCAGGCGGCGCACCACTGAGGGCCGGCGAGGAGGAGAAGGGCTGGGAACCAGGTTGTAAATCAGTAGACTCGGTCAACGGAGTGGGGCCGAAGGAACAACTCGATGCCGAACTCAGTGAGTCAAGTGGGAATTGGGCGTTTTTGATCGAGGGCGGCGATCCTAAAATTGAAGGAAAAATTGCGTTGCCCATGCCTGGAGGATAATTCTGTGCAAGGGATTGAAAATCGGAGAAGATTCGGGCGGGCAATTTGACGATGGAGTGATCGGAAGTTATGGTTGGGTCACGAATTTCGTAGATCCGAAATTCAGGCTGCCGGTGAACACGAAAGGTGAAATTGACTGAGGGGTAATGTTCGTCTGGTCGGGGCGATTCCAGATCGGGGGTGGGCTCCCGGAGAAGATGTCGGAAACGGCCGGAATTGAACCAAACGTGGCCGGAAATCGCGATCCGTTTGGCTTGAAATTTTGACAGTATACTCGCCTTGACGAGACGAATCCAACGGTATATCATTTGTGGGTAAAGGATTGGGGTTCACCGGAGACGACGGTTTGGCCGGTAAATATGAGTTTTTGGACGGTGATTTGGGCGAGCAATTGGCGTCCGATGGAGATGATTTTTTAGTATGTTGTTCGCCATGGGATGGCGAGTCATCAGCGCCGGTGAACCGGCGGTGAACCGGCGGCGACGGCGGTAGAGAAGACATTTTAAAACGAAAAATTGGAAAATTTAGGGCTTTTAAGCAGAGAGAGCATTTTTTCTTTTTCGGGTTTCGGGTTTCGGGTTTGGGGTCTAGGGTCTAGGGTCTGGGGTCTGGGGTGTTGGGGTTTTGGGGTTTAGGTTTTAGGGTTTGGGGTTTTGGGGTTCTGGGGTTTGGGTTTCAGGTTTCGGGTTTCTGGGTTTGGGTTTCGGGGTTTCGGATTTAGGGTTTAGGGTTTCGGGTTTTGGGGTTTCAAGTTTCGGGTTTAGGGGTTCGGGTTTTGGGGTTTCAAGTTTCGGGTTTAGGGGTTTAGGGTTTAGGGTTTTTTTTTTTTTTTTTTTTTTTTTTTAAGATAAAACACCGCCGAAAGCGGGGGGGTTAGGCAGACCCCTACCTGTATATATCATCAACACAGAGATACAACATAAAACCTAACGAGAGGGGGACTATACCAAGACCTCTCGAAAAGCTACTACACAACACACATAAAACAAAAAACTAGGGTGGCAAATAAGTGAACCAAAAGCTAATCCCTAGATAAAGCGCATAAAACATATGAAGCTCAAGAAGCAGCGCTAAAAACATGGAAGTAAAACGAAATCTATCTAAGCAGTAGAGATCCGGCTCAGAAATAGGTGCAAAAGACCACCGATGGTACCCATCTCTGAACCATCTGCCAGTGTAATACCATCCTGAAGAATATAACCTACACCGAGATCGATCTGCTGTACCCGATCTGGCAGTCAAAATAGTAAGCAGCTGGAAAGTCACTGTGCAAAAACGGTCGAAACACAAAAGGAGGACCGTAATCCAGCTCAAGTCAGTGAAGCTCGAAGACCTAAGGAGAGGGAAAAAGCTGACGGAGCACATAAAATCAGAGATCCAAACATGACTGTAGCTCTGAAATAAAAAGCAACCAAAACAGATCATCCAGAGCCACCAATGCACGGAACGAGAGTAGAAACTATATAAATCCCGACATGAATGGGGCTCCGGGCCAGAGAAACCACTGAAATAGATCATCCAGAACCACCATAAATGTCGACCAGAGAGCATAAAAGTAAGAAAGCGGCGGGCAAGGAGAAGCCTGCAGTGAGCGCCTGCCGGAAAACAGAAATAATCCAAAGAAAAGCACCGACGGAGACAGTACTGGGACCCATCCAAATCCAAAAGAACAAACCACGGAAAGTGCAAGTGTCTGGGCCAACTAGCACTGCTCAAATGTGAGATAAAAAACAACCTCCAAGGACAAAAGACCTGCAAGAAAAATAAATACATATAGATAGATACAGAAAGAGAGCCAAAAGGAAGAAGGGGCTGCAAATGGCTAAGAATATCTGGATCTGAGGTAAGGGAGCCCTGAACGATCAGAACGGGCAAGGATGGAGATATGGCTGGGTAAGGAAGGACCTAAATCTAAGGTAAACTGCCTAAGGTTATGAGCCCTAGCCGCCAAAGCATCCGCCACCGAATTACCCTCCTGGTATATATGCGAGATATGAACCATACGCCCCCTCAAGAGAACCAAAATCCTCGACACAATGTGATCTAACCCCCAACGACACTGACGAGAGCGGAGGATCTGAATAGAAATCTGAGAATCAACCTCGATCCAAAGAGGGAAAAGAGAAAGATCAGAACAAAGGATAAGACCCCTCCAGACCGCCCAGAGTTCCGCTCGGATAGTAGACCCAGCTCCAATGAACTCACTGAACGATAGCAAGACCCGCCCAGAATGATCACGAACGACGCCACCAACCGAGGAATCCCCAGGATTCCCTCTCGAACTCCCATCCACATTCAGCTTAAAACAACCAGACGGCGGCCGAAGCCAACGAACAATCGCCGTCCGATGATATCTGTAGAAGCAAACTGAAATCCCCAGCGATCGCGCCACCTGGAAATAACCCACCCAATGCTTGGATTTGACAGTACGCGCAGAATGGGCGAGGCGCAGGTAAGACAAGATCTGGAACTTCACCGTCTCTCCAGAAATGGAGAGCTGGCGGTGCTTCGCATCATTCCGAGCCGTCCAGAGAAACCACAAAATAATGAAAGGGAGAAACTCCCTCACATGGCCCCCTGAAGCCCAGACCAGATCCCGCTTCCAGGCACTAAGGAATAACCGGAAATCCTCGGTGTCAGGGATACGAACCCCAAAGACAGCACCAAAAAAATGCCAAACAGGACGAGCCACCGGGCTGCGAATAAACACATGCGTGAATGTCTCAGACCTATCACAACACTGACAACGAGACGCCAACGCAAAGCCACGGCGCTGAAGCACCTCATCAACTGGGAGCCACTGATGCCAAAATCTCCAAAGAAAGAATGACATCGTAGGCCTCAACCAGCTACCCCAACAGGGGCGATTAAAACCAGAGATCGGGGCGCGCAAACGGATCAACTCCCAAGCGGACTTGACAGAAAAATCACCATCGGAGCTATGGATCCATCGAGCCGAATCCAACTCTCCCGAAAGAATCGAGACCATCACAATCTGCTCCGCAAAGGAAGGAGCAACAACTGAACAAAGAAGGTCAAAATCCCAGGTTCCCTCCGAAAGAAAATGGGAAACCCGGGCACCACGATCCCCACAGACCTCAGTCTGACTGGACAGGGGAACATCCCTGAACCAACAATCATTCCAAAAAGAAACATCTCCATGGCCAACACGCCAGCGAATACCACTCTCCGCACGAGGCCTGATCTGGAGCAAACGCCGCCAAGTGGGAGAGATAAAACCACGAGAAGAAACACAAGCTGGGTGCGCCAAGAGACAATATTTCCTCATCAAAAATTTGGCCCAGAGGGAAGATCCCTGCCTGAACCGAAACCACAGTTTTATGGAGAAGCTATCCATGAGATCTTTCAATCTCCGAAAGCCAAGACCCCCCTCTTCCACGGGGAGGCAAGCCCGAGACCAGCGAGCCCAGTGCCATTTCTTCTCCAAGGGCCTGGACCCCCAAAGGAAGGCATTAAAGGCTCTCTCGAGTTTCTCCATGACAGCCAACGGAGGCTGGACAACCTGAAACAAATATATGGGCATCGAGAGGAGCACGCTACGAATGAGGGTCATGCGGCTCCCCGGTGAAAGAGTACGAATCTCCCAACCCTCCAGCCGCCTCCTAACAGACTGTAAGAGGGGCTCAAAAAGAGAACACGACCTATTGCCTCGAAATAAGGGAACTCCGAGGTACTTGATCGGCAGATGACCCTCCGCAAAGCCAGTGATACGCAAAAGTCTAGAGCGAAGGCGCTCAGAGCATCGCGGAGGTAAAATCAGGGAACTCTTGACAGCATTCACCATCTGTCCCGAACAGTTCTCGTAGTGATGCAGAAAGTCTAAAAGACGCTGCATCCCACGAGACCCACCATTGGCAAAAATAATGATATCATCAGCATAGGCCAGGTGGGAAACCAAAAGATCACAACTAGAACGGTACCTAATATCAGGATGACGCAAGTAGAGCCGGTCAAGGCCACGCGAAAGATACTCCGCCCCTAAAATGAAGAGAAGGGGAGACAATGGATCTCCCTGCCGGAGGCCCCTGGTAGAACCGAAAAACCCCGAGAGAGAACCATTCATATTAACGGAGAAATGACAATCAACAACTTAGAAATGATTTTGTTCGTGACATTACAGAGGCTGATCGGACGGAAATCCGACCAAGCCCGAGCACCCTCGACTTTTGGGATCAAAGTAATCGTGGTGGCTGTAAAGCTCTGAGGCAGAGGAGAGCCTCTGAAAAAATCCAAAACCGCATCCAACACATCCTGATGAACTATCTCCCAGCAATGCTGGAAAAACGCTGAAGAGAAACCATCAGGGCCTGCCACACTGTTAGGAGAAATGGAGAAAACAGTCGCACGCACCTCCTCAAGGGAGGGGGTGGCAGTAATCCCATAATTCTCCTCATCAGAAATCACCGAAGGAAACCCCGAAAAATCGGGACAATCAAGCACAAAGGGATCCCCAGTGAGTAAGTGCTGAAAAAACGAGGCACCCGACTGCTGAATCATATCAGGCGACGTCAGGCAAACCCCATCATCCCATATGCGGAAAATCTTAGTAGCCACACGCTTCTTCTTAACCATGTTATGAAAGAGTTTGGTGTTCCGCTCACCATCCTCAAGCCAGTTGCATGCAGCTTTTTGTTTCCAAAAATCCGCCTCCATGGCGGTGACACGAGCCAGATCCGCATTCCGATCGGACAGGGCAGTCCAATTCGAATCTGAAGGATCGGCCTCACAAACAAGCTCAGCAGAACGAACTGCACTCTCAGCCTCGGTGATTTTATCGAAGATGTTACCAAAAACATCCCGATTCCACCACTTGAGGTGATTCTTAAGACGCTTCAACTTGACAAAAAGACGCGTCATGCCAATCAGACTGCAAGGCAAATTCCAATTGAGCCTAACAGTCTGCAAAAAACCATGATGCCGAAGCCACATACGCTGGAAGCGAAACGAGCTCGGCCCACGGGCGAAAACCGGAGCGGTGACCAAAAACGGACAGTGGTCAGAAACTGTACGGGGAAGATGTTCAACTCGAATGGAGCTGAAATGATCTCCCCAATCAACGGAAACCATAACCCTGTCCAACCGCTTCCAAATGGTCTTATTCGTCCAAGTGAACGAAGACCCCTCAAAACCAGCATCAATCAAACCAGAATCCATAATGAAAGTGTTGAACTCCTCCATGGGTATCAACCTACCACCACGGGTGCCCAAACACTCAGACGCATCACGAACAACATTGAAATCCCCACCAACCAGCCAAGGACCCAGAACAGGCTTGACGTGAAGCAGGGAAGACCAGAGATCACGACGCTCAATATAATCACATCGGGCATAAACAAAAGAACAAAAAACAGATGTGGGCAAAAAAAGAGCAGAAATCTTAATGTGAAGGAACTGAGCATGATCAAAAACACACTCAGCCTGCACATCAGCAGCAAAAAACACCCAAATGTGACCAGAAAGATTTGAAATGACCTGAGAAAAACCAAGACGACGAGTCATAAATCTCTGATCTAAATCGATCATCGGCTCCAAAACAGTCAAAACCTTAATCTGTTTCTCCTTAACAAAAGCATGAAGCCTCTGTTGGGACTCCGAACCCCGGAGTCCCCGGATATTCCAGATTAGGAAATTCATGATGAACGGGCAGCAGAAATGCCCGATCGCTTCCTGAGCGACCCAGGGAGATCATCCCTCCCCCTCTTTTTCTTAACATCTGGCATATCTGAATCCAGGATGCTGTCCTCAGACGCACGACCATCACCTGGTTCAGAATGTCTATCAAAACCCTGGTCAAGATCCTCAACAAGTCTCTCACAGACAACCCTCTCAGCAACAGGAGAACCCTGCCTATCAACCAACTGAGTGAACAAAGAAGAAGCATCAGCAGGGGACGGAGGGCCAGAAGGTATCGACTGACAACTATGATTCTCCAAACAGATCACAGGTTCAGAAAACACCATGTCAATACCAGCATGCGGAGACCCCAAAACCTCCGCACAATCCACAAAAGGAATGACATCCTCATCCTCCAAATCTTTAGCCCCAGACTGGGCTGACACACCACCTAAAGCCAACGGGGAAACAACAACGGTGGGTGAACACAAACCAACAGAACCCATACCCCCGGATGGATCAAGCTCCAAAGGAGGACCACCGGTGATATCAACACCCACCTCCCCCAAATGGGGCCCACTCACAGAAGTGGAACCAACTAATACAGTAGAATCAAAAGTCTGCGCCTCCTGCTGCCAAGGAGAAAGGACATCAAAAGCATTCGAAGTACTTTTCAACAGTGAAGGACCCTGCCCTGTAGGGGGAACAGCAGTAGGTGGAGCACGACGCGCAGGCCGTCTCCTTCTACGACGCTTAGGACCAACAAAAGTCTCAGAATTGGGGTCCTGAGGACCCTGGACATCACCAGGAATGACACCCTCCTGGGGTGACTGACCCGAAGCAGTCGTCTGAGACGGAGGGACTGGACCAAAAGGCTTAGGCCGGGTCGACCGAGGGTTCTTGCCATGTGAGTAACAAACACTCGTCGCATGTCCCAGCATTTTGCAATCAGTGCAATAGGCCGGGATCCTCTCGTACACAACCTCAATCTCTTGGGTGTGATCACCCCAGCCCACCCAAATGTGCTTAACGGGAGGCTCCAACACATTAATTTCCACACACACACGAGCAAAGGCCCCACGAGACACCTCAGCTGTGTGATCATCAACTTTGATAGGCTTACCCAAGAGCTTGGCAATAGCACAAAGGCTTTTTTTCTCATATAAATGCAAGGGTAATTCCGGAAGTCGAGCCCAAACTGGCGCAACTGGAGACTCCGCTTGAAACTTGAATTCTGGTGTCCATTTAGAAAAACGGATACCAAGTGAGCCAACCATCATACTACCACGTGCCCAAAGCCGTGCGTAATCCTCTTCACAAGAGAGTGTAATGACCATGAAACCCCGGGGTAAAAATTTCAAATTGAACGGTCTTACCAAACCAACTTTGCCAAAGGCAACAGATATCATCGAATTGGGGACCACAGACCGATTCCCAGAAATTTTACCCACCAGTGCAAATTTAAATGGCTCAATAAGGGATGAAATTACCTTATCCGGGAATAGAATACCCGGCTTGCCATCCAAAAAAGAAGGCTCAAGTATCTCCTCCATCGAGTTGAGAACATCATCAAAGCTATTCTTCACCGTACGAGGAGACGGGGGAGCCAAAACGTCCTTAAAAGACACATGAGGAGAAACAACTTTCGAACTTACATTGACCGCAGAAGTACCAGGTTTGACTGCCGAGTTGACCCACTGCACTTGACTAGGAGACCCTACCGAGTTGACTCGGCCCGTACCCACCGGACCACCACCGAGGGCCGGCGACGAAGCGGTGAACATGAAACCGGAGTCGGAACCAGCAGAACCGGGCGGCGGAGGGGTGAACTCGGTGAACACAGTAGTCGGAAACGGTGAACAAATCGGAATTTGGGCGTTTTCGATTGCCGAACTGAAACCAGAAATTGAAGACACCGGAATGTTGCCCATGACAGGGGGAGTAAACGCCATGGAGGAATTGAGAAACGGAGTCGCGACGCCGGAGGAATTGAGCAAAGAAGACGTCGCTATCGGTGAACAGTGACTGAAAATCGTAGATCTGAAATTGCCGTCGCATACGAACGGCGTTGGGGCTGCAACCAGAGGCGAAATGATCGTCTGGCTGAGGGGATTCAAGATCGGGGTTCCATTTTCAACGAGGTTGCCGGAGGTGGCCGGAAAATGAAGAAAACCAGTCGGCGCAGAGGTGAACAGTGCCGCCGAGGAGGAAATCAAAGAAGACGGCGGCTGTGGTGAATATTCCGGTCGCGCATGGGTACCACTGGAAAGCTGACTAAAAACCGATTCAGGAGAAGTAGCTCCGGTGCCGGGAAGAGCAGCGGCTGCCGGCGGCGAAGAAGAAAGAAAAACAGGCGAGATTTCGATCGGCAAATCGGGGACGTTGCCGGAGTCCAACGGGTCTGAGATTTTGGTATGTTGGTCGGCGAGGGGAGGCGGTTCGAATGGGGGTGGTCGCCGGCCGGGATCCGGCGGCGGCGGCATGGCGGCAGGTGAGGCGTGAATAGTGACGGGATTAGTGTGTTTTTTCTCACGTTTTACTGTGTGTTTTTTCAGAGAAAATTTTTTGGGGGCAAATGGGTTGGTTGGTTTAGGGTTTAGGGTTTTGGGGTTTAGGGTTTAGGGTTTAGGGTTTAGGGTTTCGGGTTTGGGGTTTCGGGTTTGGGGTTTGGGGTTGGGTTTAGGGTTTTGGGTTTGGGGTTTGGGGTTTAGGGTTTAGGGTTTAGGGTTTTTTTTTTTTTTTTTTTTTTTTTAGGGTTTTTTTTTTTTTTTTTTTTAACGAAAATTTTATTTATAAACAACAAAAGAGCAGTACAAAGAAAACCTGATGAGAGGGGGACTAGGCCAAGACCTCCACATCAAAGGCGAGACAAGCATAACATCATAACAAAATACACGACATACTACAACAGGGCAACCCGAAATACAGCATAACAAAATACAAACAAACCAGCGAGTGCCCCGGAATACATCACACAAAATAGAACAAAATGGTGAGCAAGGAGGACTCTGCAGTGAACGCCCACCACATACCGCCAAAAATGCGGAAAACAAAATCAGCCTGGATCAAGGGGTCGCCCATAAGGCAAACTCTCCTGAGCCGCCTTCTGCCTATAATAACGCCGCTGCTGAGATCGCGTACGGCCCGGAAGTGGTAGAGATAAACAACCTTCACTCACTGAGCCCATCTCAAACTCTGGCAGAGCAATAGAAACAGGAGCATCTGGTGGTATCATTGGCCGGCCGGGATCCGGCGCCGACATGGGGGCGATTTTTGGGCGATTTTAGGCTTTTTTGGACACTATTCAAAAAAGAGAGAAAAAATTTAGGGGCAAAAAAATCAGGTTTTGGTTTAGGATTTAGGGTTTATGGTTTAGGGTTTTTTTTTAAAAAAAACACCGCCGGAAGCGGGGGGTTTAGGGTTTAGGGTTTAGGGTTTAGGGTTTAGGGTTTTTTTTTTTTTAAACGCCGCCAGAGTGGCGGGGGGTTTGGCAGACCCCTACCTGTAAATAACAGAAACAAATAAATGTCGTCCGTACAGAGAAAAGAAAACCTAGGTGAGAAGGGGGACTAGACCGAGACCTCCTCATAAGGATAAAAGCATATGAAAACAAAAATACGTGAATCAAAAAACAGAAAATAAAGGGGTCAATCTAAAGAGAGCAGAGTAGCCAAAGGCAATGATGACACAAGGGAGGCGTGTGATCCTGCCAGAACTCCCTGGTAAGTGGAAAGCTACAGTGCGCTGAAAACAAGCATCCAAATCTGCAGCATATATGGGTCCAAGAGGGTGGCCCTCCTAAACCCTGTAAAGGAGCCACTGGGCGTCTGGACCCACCCGAGCAATAATAAAAGGCCTGAGACGGCTGACCCGCCCAAAAGGCTAAAGGGGCAAATATAAACCGATCGATAATGGGCGTCTGATCCCGCCCTGGAGGCAAAGCGGGCCTCCACAACGAGTGCCTCGGCGTCTGAGCTCCGCCAAGATGAGACGCACAAAATCACGCAGCAAGAAAAAGCCTGATACGGCTGACCCGCCCAAAGACTAATGGGCAAGTAAAAACTGAGGGACAAACACACACAAAGCTCACGCACGCACACACACTAAAGCACGCACACGGGCACAAACGCACACAAGCTAACTCACGCACGCAGACGCACGCACCCACGGATGCACACACACGAACACCAACGCACGCACACAGACGCACGCGCTCATACCCAAATGAGCGCACACACACAGACGCACGCACGCGAAAAAAGCCACACACGCACCCACAGACGAAAAAACAAAGGAAACTAAAGAGCAAAGGAAATAACTTTTTTTTTTTTTTTTTTTTTTAAGAAAGCCTGGAACGCAAGTACGGCAGCCCAGAATGATCTGAGCGAGCAAGAATCGAGATATGTCTGGGGAGAGCCGGCCCTGGCGTGAAAGTGTACCGCCGAGAAGAATGGGCCTCGGTCGCTAAAGCATCCGCCACTGAGTTACCCTCCCGGTAAATATGAGAAATATGAACAGCATGCCCCCGCATAAGACATCGAATCCTAGAGACAATAAGGTCAAGAGCCCACTGACATCTACGAGAACGGAGGATCTGGATGGAAATCTGGGAATCGGTCTCAATCCAAAGGGGAAAAAGGCTAAGGTCAGAACAATGAAGAAGTCCTCTCCAAACAGCCCACAACTCCGCCCTGATGTTGGTCCCGACTCCGATGAACTCGCTGAACGAAAAAAGAACCTGGCCAGAAGCATCACGAGCAACCCCTCCAACAGTAGACTCCCCGGGGTTACCTCTCGAGCTGCCGTCTATGTTGAGCTTGAAGACCCCAGGAGGGGGGCTGATCCACCTAACAATGGTCATCTTCAACAAGCGCCGAATACTGACCGAGATACCTATTTGTCTCGCCACATGAAGAGAACCCAGCCAATGCTTGGGCTTAACAATGGAGGCCGAGTGGGCAAGACGAAGATAGGCTAGAACCTGATGCTTGACCGTCTCCCCGGAGATGGGTAAGTGACGGTGCTTCGCATCGTTACGAGCTGTCCAGAGGAACCAAATGACGATGAAGGGCAGGAATTCCTTCACGTGGCCCCCCGGAGACCAGTCGAGATTCCTCTTCCAAGAGCAGAGGAACAGATTGAGATCCCCAGTCGAGGGGATTTGAAAGCGGAAAACGGCACCGAAAAAATGCCAAACATGACGGGCAACAGGGCTGACAAGGAAGATGTGCGTGAAGGTCTCCGACGAATCACAACACTGACACTTGGAAGCAAGGGCAACCCCGCGCCGCTGGAGGACCTCGTCGATCGGTAACCACCGATGCCATAGTCTCCAGAAGAAGAAGGACATGGTGGGTCTCATCCACCTACCCCAGCAGGGGATAAAGATATAAGACGGAGGGCCACGATGACGAACCAGCTCCCAGGCTGATTTCGTCGAGAAAACCCCGTCCGAGCTATGAATCCAACAGGCAGAATCAGGCTCACCCACAAGAATGGGGACCAAAGTGATGGCCTCCGCAACAGAGGGGGCAACAACAGAGCAAAGACTATCATAGTCCCAGGCCCCCTCTACTAAGAAACTAGAGACTCGGGCCTCACGGTTCCCTCTAACCTCCCTCTGATCTGACAGAGGGGTATCACCAAACCAGATATCATCCCAGAATGATATGTCTCCGTGACCAATTCTCCAGCGAATGCCAGGCTCAGCGCGGGGTCGAATCTGTAAGAGGCGACGCCAAGAAGGGGAGATGATCCCACGACAGGGGACACAGGCTGGGTGCAGAGTCTTGCAGTACTTCTGCAGCAGGAACTTCGCCCAGAGGGAAGATCCCTGTCTGAATCTGTACCACAACTTAATAGAAAAGCTGTCCACAAGGTCTTTCAACCTGCGGAAACCCAGACCTCCCTCTAAGGGCGGGAGGCACGCACGGGACCACCGGGCCCAGTGCCATTTCTTCTCCTGCGGGCCAGAGCCCCACAGGAAGCCATTGAAGATCAGCTCAATCCTCTCCATGATAGCCAGAGGTGGTTGGACCACCTGAAACAGATAAATCGGGATCGAGAGGAGGACGCTTCTGAGAAGAGTCATGCGACTCCCTGGCGAGAGTGTACGAGTCTCCCATCCCTCGAGTTTTTTCCTAATCTGAAGAAGGAGGGGCTCGAAAAGCGCGCATTTTCTGTGCCCCCGGAATAACGGTGCGCCCAGGTACTTCATAGGGAGGAGCCCCTCAGCAAACCCGGTGATGCGCAGGATGCGGGAGCGGAGGCGCTCCGGGCATCTCGGGGGCAGAATGACGGCACTCTTAACCACATTGACCAGCTGGCCAGAGCAGTTCTCGAAGTGCCACAAGAAATTTTTGATGCGCTTCATCCCGCGGGTGCCACCATTTGCGAAAATGATGACATCGTCAGCATATGCAAGGTGGGAGATCAAGAGGTCACATCCCGAACGGAAGCGGAGCTCAGGGTGCTGAGAGAACAGGCGGTTCAGACCCCGCGAGAGATATTCGGCCCCAAGAACAAAGAGGAGAGGGGACAGGGGGTCGCCCTGGCGAAGCCCCCTAGTCGAGCTAAAGAAACCAGCAGGGGTCCCATTGATGTTGACGGAGAACTTGCAAAGGGAAATGCAAGTCGACACCATCGCCACCACCTGCTCAGAGAAACCGAACTTCCGGAGAACATCCAGGAGGAACGGCCACTGGACCCTATCGTAGGCCTTGGCCATGTCCAGTTTTAGGATAACATTACCTCCCCGGGTGGGGAGGTTCAGACTATGAGTAAGCTCCTGGGCCAGGAGAATGTTATCCGAAATCAGTCTGCCCGGGACAAAACCACTCTGATTATGAGAGATGAGGTTTCCGGCAACGGACTTCAACCTCGAATACAAGAGCTTAGAGATGATTTTATTCGAGACATTGCACAAGCTAATGGGGCGGAAGTCCGTCCACGCGTGTGCGCCCGCCACTTTGGGAATCAAGGAGATAGTGGTGGCGGTGAAACTCTGGGGGATCGGGGAGCCATGAAAAAAATCAAGGACGGCATCAAAGACGTCCTGATGGACTATATCCCAACAGTGCTGATAGAAAAGCGAGGAGTACCCGTCGGGGCCAGCCACACTGTCTCTAGAGATGGAGAAAACCACAGCGCGCACCTCCTCCAATGTGGGGGTGGCGACCAGACTGTGGTTCTCAGATTGCGAGATGATTGTCGGGAAGTCAGAGAAGTCTGGGCGGTCAAGCACAAAGGGGTCCCCTGTGAGGAGATTTTCAAAGAAAGCGGCCCCAGAATGCCGGATAAGCTCTGGAGACGTGAGACAAGTCCCGTTGTCCCAGATCCTGAAGATTTTGTTGGCCACGTGCTATTTCTTAGGGTTTAGGGTTTAGGGTTTAGGGTTTAGGGGTTAGGGTTTTAGGGGTTAGGGTTTAGGGGTTAGGGTTTAGGGTTTAGGGTTTAGGGGTTAGGGGTTAGGGGTTAGGGGTTTGGGTTTAGGGTTTAGGGTTTAGGGTTTAGGGTTTAGGGTTTAGGGTTTAGGGTTTAGGGTTTTTTTTTTTTTTTTTTTTTTTTTACCGGAAAACACCGCCGGATGCGGGGGGGTTAGGCAGACCCCTACCTGTATATATCCACAAAATAAAAAGTAACAGCAGAAAGAAAACCTAAAAGAGGAGGGGGACAAAACCAAGACCTCTTCAAAAAGGCTAAAGCAGTAGAAACATAAATACCAAGTAGCCTAGGGACATAAATACATATGCAAAAATAACCCTAGACTACGACAAAAAATGCGCCAGAAACTAATCAAATACGAGCTGCGCTAAGAGTCAACACGCCGAAGAAGACCAAATGATAACTGGGAGATGAGTGCAGAATCCATGGAGAAATTCTCATCTCTAAGCCATCACCCTGAAGAATCCAATCTGTCAAAACGACTCTAATCTGAAACCGAGTAACTGTATGAATCCCAGCAGTCAAAATAAGATAAGGCCAGGAAATCACTGTACAATGACGATAGAAGAGCAAAATGAAGATCGCAATCCAGCCAGAACAAAAAAGATCCTGCATCTGAAGTATAAATCTGACGAAGGTATCATAACAATGAAGAGGATCGTCCGGAAAGAATCCCTGGAACCACCACGACATCCAGTAAAATCCTGTAAAAGAACTGAGACGGCGGGCAAGGAGAAACTGCAGTAAACGCCCGCCAGGGACCAGAAGTGGACCAAAGAGAGGCCCAAACAGAAATAGCGCTCCAGGGAATATGAGAGGGCCAAAGAAGAGCACCAAGAGGGTAAGTGCGAGAGCCCACCCAATCCCGAGGAGACCAAACATGTAGTGTGCGAGTGTCTGGGCCCACTCACACCAGACTGGCAAAACGGGGGAAAAGAGAAACCCCCTAAATAACAGTACCTGCAAAGAAAAAATATACATATACATATAGAAATACCGAAGAAATGGGTCCAAGAGAAGGGATGGGCTGCAAGCGGCTAAGAACATCGATATCTCAGGTAGGGAAGTCCGGAGGTATCCGAACGAGCAAGTATGGAAATGTGCCTAGGGAGGGAGGGACCTAACTCTAAGGTAAAGTGCCTAAGGGTATGGGCCCTCGCCGCCAATGCATCCGCCACCGAATTACCCTCCCGGAATATATGCGAAATATGAACAGACCGCCCCCTCAAAAGGACCAGAATCCTGGATATAATGTGATCAAGACCCCAGCAACATCGACGGGAACGAATGAGCTGAATAGAAGTCAGAGAATCAAGCTCGATCCAAAGAGGGAAAAAAGAATGATCAGAACAAAGGAGAAGACCCCTCCAAACCGCCCAAAGCTCAGCCCGGAGAGAAGACCCAGCTCCGATGAACTCGCTGAATGAGAGCACGACCCTCCCGGAATCATCCCGAACAACGCCACCAGCAGAGGAGTCCCCAGATGTACCACGCGCGCTCCCATCCACATTAAGCTTGAAGCACCCGGACGGCGGCCGCAGCCAACGAACAATCGCCGTCCTATGAAATCTGTTGAGAGAAACCGAAATACCCAGCAATCTCGCCACATGAAACACACCCAGCCAATGTCTGGGCTTGACAGTACGTGCAGAGTGGGCGAGACGCAGGTAAGACAAAATCTGAAACTTCACCGTCTCCCCAGAGATGGGAAGATGACGGTGCTTAGCATCGTTCCGCGCAGTCCAAAGGAACCACAGGACAATGCAGGGAAGAAACTCCCGCACATGGCCCCCCCGGGACCAGACCAAATCTCTCTTCCACGCACTGAGGAACAAACTGAAATCCTCAGTGTCGGGAATACGAACCCGAAACACTGCGCCAAAGAAGTGCCAGACAGACCGAGCAACCGGGCTGCGAATGAATATGTGTGTGAATGTCTCAGACATATCACAACACTGACATCTCGAGGCTAACGCAAAACCCCGGCGCTGGAGCACCTCATCAACTGGGAGCCATTGATGCCAGAATCTCCAGAGGAAGAACGACATGGTAGGCCTCAACCAGCTCCCCCAACACGGGCGGAATATATCAGAAGACGGAGCACGCTGACGGATCAGCTCCCAAGCAGATCTCACAGAGAAAGCACCATCGGAGCTATGGATCCATCGTGCCAGATCAGGGTCACCCGAAAGAACAGGAATCAAAACAATCTCCTCGGCAACCGAAGGAGCAACAACCGCACAGAGGCGATCAAAATCCCAGGACCCCTCAGAAAGAAAATGAGAGACCCGAACATCACGGCCCCCGCGGACCACACACCGGGAGGACAAAGGAACGTCCCCAAACCAAGTGTCATCCCAAAAGAAAACATCTCCGAGACCAACTCGCCAGCGAATGCCAGGCTCCGCGCGAGGGCGGATCCTGAGGAGACGACGCCAAATGGGGGAAATAGAAGCACGGGCGGGGACACAGGCAGGAGCATCCAGCCGGCAATACTTCCGGAAAAGGAATCTCGCCCATAAAGAAGAGCCCTGCCGAAATCTAAACCATAATTTGATCGAGAAACATTCCACGAGATCTTTCAATCTGCGGAATCCAAGTCCCCCCTCAATCACGGGGAGGCAAGCCCGGGACCACCGGGCCCAGTGCCACTTCCTTTCCAAGGGTCTCGACCCCCAGAGGAAGGCGTTGAAGGCCCGCTCAAGCTTCTCCATGACAGCCAGAGGTGGCTGAACCACCTGAAACAGATAAATCGGCATGGAGAGGAGCACGCTACGTATCAGGGTCATGCGGCTACCCGGGGAGAGGGTCCGAATCTCCCAACCCTCTAACTTCCTACGAACAGACTGTAGGAGGGGCTCAAAAAGGGAGCAAGTGCGATTACCCCGATAAAGGGGAACTCCGAGGTACTTGAGGGGCAGATGACCCTCGGCGAACCCGGTGATGCGCAAAAGCCGGGAGCGGAGGCGCCCAGAGCACCTCGGAGGCAAAATCAAAGAACTCTTGGCAGCATTCACACGCTGCCCCCGAACAGTTCTCGTAGTGATGCAGAAAATCGACAAGGCGCTGCATACCACGAGTCCCACCACTGGCAAAAATAATGACATCATCAGCGTAAGCCAGATGGGAAATCAAAATATCACAATCAGAACGGTACCTGAGCGCAGGATGCTGCAGGTATAGGCGGTCAAGGCCACGAGAAAGATACTCCGCCCCCAAAACAAAGAGAAGGGGAGACAATGGATCGCCCTGCCGGAGGCCTCTGGTGGAACCAAAAAACCCCGATAGCGAACCATTGATGTTCACGGAGAAATGACAATGGGAAATACAGGCCGAAACCAAATCCACGACACGCTCTGAAAAACCAAAATGTCTCAAAACGTCGAAGAGGAAATGCCAATGGACCCGATCATAAGCCTTGGCCATATCCAACTTCAATATGACATTACCACCACGAGTGGGGAGAGTAATGCTGTGAGTGAGCTCCTGGGCAAGGAGAATATTATCCGAGATCAATCGACCCGGAACGAAGCCACTCTGATTCGGGGAAACAAGTCTCTCCACCACATCCCTCAACCGAGAGTACAACAGCTTAGAGATGATTTTGTTCGTGACATTGCACAGGCTGATCGGACGGAAGTCCGACCAGGCGCGTGCACCCTCGACTTTGGGAATAAGAGTGATCGTGGTGGCGGTAAAGCCCTGAGGCATAGGAGAACCCTGGAAAAAATCAAGAACAGCACCAAAAACATCCTGATGGACAATCTCCCAGCAATGCTGAAAGAACGCCGAGGAAAAGCCATCAGGGCCAGCAACGCTATCAGGGTGAATGGAGAAGACGGTCGCGCGGACCTCCTCCAAAGAGGGAATCGCAGCAATACCATCATTCTCCACGGCAGAAATAACCGAGGGAAAACCCGAAAAATCAGGACAATCGAGCGCAGAGGGCTCCCCGGTAAGAAGATCTTGGAAAAACAAGGCTCCCGACTGCTGAATCAAATCCTGAGACGTCAGGCAAACCCCATTCTCCCATATGCGGAAAATTTTATTCGCCACGCGCTTTTTCCTCACCATATTATGGAAGAGTCTGGTGTTCTGCTCACCATCCTCAAGCCAATGGCAAGCCGCTTTCTGTTTCCAAAAATCCGCCTCCATGGCGGTGATACGAACCAGATCCTCATTGCGATCGGACAAGGAAGTCCAATTCGCGTCAGAAGGGTCGGCCTCACAAACATCCTCAGCTGAACGAACAGCCCTCTCAGCCTCAGTGAGTCTATCAAAGATGTTACCAAAAACATCTCGATTCCACCACCGGAGGTGATGCTTGAGACGCTTCATCTTGGCAAAAAGCCGAGGCATGCCGCTCAGACTGCAAGGCAGATTCCAATTAAGCCTCACAGTCTGCAAAAAACCATGGTGCCTAACCCACATACGCTGGAAGCGAAACGAGCTCGGCCCACGGGCAAAAACAGGGGCGGTAACCAAAAGCGGACAGTGATCCGAGACAGTACGAGCGAGATGTTCAACCCGAATCGAGTTGAAATGATCTCCCCAATCAACAGAAACCAAGACCCTGTCCAACCGCTTCCAAATGGTCTTATTCGTCCAAGTGAACGAAGACCCCTCAAAACCAGCATCGATCAAGCCAAAATCAAGAATAAAAGTGTTGAACTCCTCCATGGGTAGCAACCTACCACCACGGGAACCCAAGCACTCAGACGCATCCCTGACGACATTAAAGTCGCCCCCAACCAGCCAGGGACCCAAAACAGGCTTAACCAAAAGCAAAGAAGCCCAAAGATCCCTACGCTGAACATAATCACATCTAGCATAGACAAAAGAACAAAATATCTCTGTCGGCAAGAAAGAGGCAGAGACTCTGATGTGAAGGAACTGAGCATGATCAAAAACACACTCCGCCCTCACATCAGCAGCAAAAAATACCCAGATATGACCGGAGAGATTAGAGATGACTCCAGAAAACCCCAAACGGCGAGTCATGAATCTCGGATCCAGATCAATCAAGGGCTCCAAAACAGCCAAAACCTTAATCTGTTTCTCCTTCACAAAGGCATGAAGCCTCTGCTGGGACTCCGAACCTCGAAGTCCCCGGATATTCCAGATTAAACAATTCATGGGGAACGGGTGGAAGAAGGACCCGATCGCTTTTTATGCGATCGCCGACCATCATCCTGAGGTCTTTTTCTGGGGTTGGACATGTCAGTGTCCAGAATACTACACTCGGACCCACAGCTAACTCCAGACACAGAATGTCGATCAAAATCCTGATCAGGATCATCAGCCGACATGTGACTGGGGGTCATCTCAAGAATAGGGGGTCCCTGTCGAGCAATCAACTCGTCCAGCATAGAAGTGGCATCAGCAGGGGATGCAGGAAAAGATGGGACCGAGTGGCTGCTATGATTTTCAATACAAACCTCCGGGGGGACAAATACAGTCACCACATCCGGGCGTGGAGATCCAAGGTCATCCACGCAGTCCACAAAAGGAACACTCTCATCGTCCTCAGCCACCGTGACCGCAGGGCGGTCAGAAGAAGGGGCCTCCTGATGAGAACTCAAACCGACAGAGGGATCAGGAACACCTAATCCAAGCTCCTCAGAGCCAACCTCTGTCTCCTGCAAATGTGAAAGAACTCCAAAAGAGTTCGAAGCAAGGGGGTCATCCCTCGGGAGAGCCTGACGAACAGGCCTCCGTCTCTGTCTACGCCGGGGACCATGGCCATTGACATGAAGCTGGGGCTGTGGTCCCGGGACAATGACAGGGGCTGCACCGTCAGGTGGTGCCTGAGCAGGAGGCGCCTCCGGCTGAGGAGGCCCTCGATCAGCAGGCTTGGATCGAGCAGGTTTAGGATTTTTACCATGAGAATAGCAAACGTCGGTCGAATGACCCAACATCTTGCAATCCAAGCAATACCCAGGTATTTTCTCATACACAACATCAATCTCCTGGGTATGATCACCCCAGCCCACCCAAATTTGCTTAACGGGTGGTTCCAACACATTCATCTCCACACAGACTCGAGCAAAAGCGCTCCGAGAGGAGTCAGCAGTAAAGTCATCCATTTTCACCGGGTTGCCCAAAATCTTAGCAAGGGCAAAAAGACTTTTCTTGTTAAACAGGTGAATGGGCAAACCCGGGAGACGCACCCAAACAGGGGCGATGGGAGATTCTTCCTGTAGATTGAATTCCGGGGTCCATTTGGAGAAACGGATCCCGAGAGGTCCCACCATCATCTGCCCACGCGTCCAAAAAAACGCATAATCCTCCTCACAATGAAGTGAGAGGATCAGAAAACCCCGAGGCAAAAACCTCAAATCAAAAGATCGCTTCAATCCCAAACGAGCAAATGCCTTAGAAATGTCTGAATTTGGGACTAAGGATCTATTACCAGAAATCTTCCCAACCAAAGAAAACTTAAAAGGCTCGGTCAGGGAAGACATTACCTCATCCGGGAAAAAAATACCCGGTTTCCCATCCTTAAGAGTCGGTGGGGGCATTTCTTCCATAGCATTCACGACATCTCCAAAGCCATTCTTCCCCGAGCGAGGGGAAGTAGGAGCCAGAGCATCCCTAAATGACACCGGAAACGTCTTAGTCGCCCGAGAATCAGATTTAGAAGACAAACCCGAGTTGTTGACTGTTGAGTTGACTCGGTCAACGTGCTGAGTTGACCCGGCCGAGTTGATCGCCGAGTTGACCACCTGAGAGGTACCAAAGATCGGCGACGGCGAGGAGATCACGGAACCGGTCTTCAATCCACTAGAACCGGCCGGCAGAGGGGTCGATTGAACCAAGGAAAGTGATGAAATTCGAATATCACCTTGAAATTGGGGGTTTCCGACCGGTGGTCGGAAACCGGAAATTGATTGAGGCAAAACACGACCCATGGCTGGACGATGAAGTTGGCCAAAGGAATTGAAGAAAAACGCCGGAACGCCGCCGGAATTCGGAGCTGATTACGACGGTGGAATCGCGACTGGGGCAGAAACGGTAGATCTGAAATTGCCGTCGACGGTGAACGGCGTTGGGGCTGAAACGTGTGCCATCTGAATCGTCTGAGTCTGGGCATCACAGATCGGGGCTTGTATTGAACCGACGTTGCACGAAGCGGCCGGAATCGAAGAACAAAGCGCCGGCGAGCTCGTGAACAGTGAAGGCGTCACTTTGATCGGTGATAACGGTGGATATACTGTATTATCGAGGCTGAGGGTGGTACCAAAAGAACCGTCTGTTCGAGGCGAGTTGAACGGAGGGTGGTCGGCGCCGATTGGAGCAGTGTACGGCGCCGGCGAAGTTTTGAACGGAAATGAGCCATTTTCGATCGGGAAATCGGAGGGGTTGTCGGACTCGGAATGGTCTGAAATTTTGCAGGTGAGGTCGCCGAAGGACGGCGGTTCAGATGGTGGTGGTGGCCGGCCGGGAACCGGCGGCGGCGGCATGGCGGCAGGTAGGGCGTGAATAGTGACGGGTTTAGTGTGTTTTTTCTCACCTTTTACTGTGTGTTTTTTCAGAGAAAATTTTTTGGGGGCAAATGGTTGGTTTAGGGTTAGGGGTTTAGGGTTTAGGGGTTTAGGGTTTAGGGTTTAGGGTTTAGGGTTAGGGTTTAGGGTTTAGGGTTTAGGGTTTAGGGTTTAGGGTTTAGGGTTTAGGGTTTTGGGGTTTGGGGTTTTGGGTTTTGGGGTTTGGGGTTTAGGGTTTAGGGTTTAGGGTTTAGGGTTTTAGGGTTTAGGGTTTAGGGTTTAGGGTTTTTTTTTTTTTTTTTTTTTTTTTTTTTTTTTTCCGGAAAACACCGCCGGATGCGGGGGGGTTAGGCAGACCCCTACCTGTATATATCCACAAAATAAAAAGTAACAGCAGAAATAAAACCTAAAAGAGGAGGGGGACTAAACCAAGACCTCCTCAAAAAGGCTAAAGCAGTAAAAACATAAATACCAAGTAGCCTAGGGACATAAATACATAAAAACCCTAGACTACGACAAAAAGTGCGCCATAAACTAATCAAATACGAGCTGCGCTAAGAGTCCACACGCCAATGAAGACCAAATGATAACTGGGAGATGAGTGCAGAATCCATGAAGAAGTTCTCATCTCTAAGCCATCACCCTGAAGAATCCAATATGCCAAAACGACTCTAATCTGAAATCGAGTAACTGTATGAATCCCAGCAGTCAAAATAAGATAAGGCCAGGAAATCACTGTACAATGACGATAGAGGAGCAAAATGAAGAGCGCAATCCAGCCAGAACAAAAAAGATCCAGCATCTGAAGTATAAATCTGACGAAGGTATCATAGCGGTTTAGGGTTTAGGGTTTAGGGTTTAGGGTTTAGGGTTTAGGGTTTTTTTTTTTTTTTTTTTTTTTTTTTTTTAAAGAAAACACCGCCGGAAGCGGGGGGGTTAGGCAGACCCCTACCTGTATATAACATCAAAACAAAAGTACAACATAAAAACCTAACGAGAGGGGGACTATACCAAGACCTCTCGAAAAGCTACCACACAACAAACCTAAAGCATAACACTAGGGTGGCAAATAAGTGAGCCAAAACATAATCCCTAGGAAAAGCGTATAATACAGATAAACATCAATAAGCAACATGAAATACATGGAAATAAATCGAAACCTATCTAAGCAGCAGAGATCCGGCTCAGAAGTAGGTGCAAAAGACCACCGATGGTACCCAAGTCTGAGCCATGTGCCAGTGTAATGCCAAACTGAATAATACATCCTAATCCGAGATCGATCTGCTATGCATGATCTAGCAGTCAAAATAGTATGCAGCTGAAAAGTCACCGTGCAAAAACAGTCGAAACACAAAAAAAGGACCATAATCCAGCTCAAGTCAGAAATCCAAGCGTGACGGTAACTCTGAAATAAGATGCAACCAATACAGAACATCCAGAGCCACCAAAGCGCTGAGCGAAAGTAGAAACATATAAATCCCGACAAGAATGAGGCTCCGGGCCAAAGAGACCACCGAAATAGATCATCCAGAACCACCATAACAATCGGCAAGAGAGCATAAAAGAGAAAAAAAGGCGGGCAAGGAGAAGCCTGCAGTGAGCGCCTGCCGTAAACCAGGAATGGTCCAAAGAGAAGCACCGATGGAAGAAGTGCTGGGACCCGTCCAAGTCCAAAGGAACATAATATGGAGAGTGCAAGTGTTTGAGCCAACTTGCACATCTCAAATGAGCGATAAAAACAAACTCCGAGCACAAAAGACCTGCAAGAAAAATATATACATATACATAGATAAAGAAATAGATCCAAAAGGAAGAAGGGGCTACAAATGGCTAAGAATATCTGGATCTGAGATAAGGGAGCCCAGAACGATCCGAACGGGCAAGGATTGAGATGTGGCTGGGTAAAGAAGGACCTAACTCTAAGGTAAACTGCCGAAGGTCATGAGCCCTAGCCGCCAAAGCATCCGCCACCGAATTACCCTCCCGGTATATATGCGAGATATGAACCATACGCCCCCTCAAGAGAACCAAAATCCTAGACACAATGTGATCCAGCCCCCAACGACACTGACGAGAGCGGAGGATCTGAATAGAAATCTGAGAATCAACCTCGATCCAAAGAGGGAAAAAAGAAAGGTCAGAACAAAGGATAAGACCCCTCCAGACCGCCCAGAGTTCCGCCCGGATAGTAGACCCAGCTCCAATAAACTCACTGAACGAAAGCAAGACCCGCCCAGAATGATCACGAACGACGCCACCAACCGAAGAATCCCCAGGATTCCCTCTCGAACTCCCATCCACATTAAGCTTAAAGCAACTGAACGGTGGCCGAAGCCAACGAACAATCGCCGTCCGATGATATCTGTAAAAGCAAACCGAGATCCCCAGTGATCGCGCCACCTGGAAATAACCCACCCAATGCTTGGGTTTGACAGTACGCGCAGAATGGGCGAGGCGCAGGTAAGACAAGATCTGGAACTTCACCGTCTCTCCAGAAATGGAGAGCTGGCGGTGCTTCGCATCATTCCGAGCCGTCCAGAGAAACCACAAGATAATGAAAGGGAGAAACTCCCTCACATGGCCCCCTGGGGCCCAGACCAGATTCCGCTTCCAGGCACTAAGGAATAACCGGAAATCCTCGGTGTCAGGGATACGAACCCCAAAGACAGCACCAAAAAATGCCAAACAGGACGAGCCACCGGGCTGCGAATAAACACATGCGTGAATGTCTCAGACATATCACAACACTGACAACGAGACGCTAACGCAAAGCCACGGCGCTGAAGCACCTCATCAACTGGGAGCCACTGATGCCAAAATCTCCAAAGAAAGAATGACATTGTAGGCCTCAACCAGCTACCCCAACAGGGACGATTAAAACCAGAGATCGGGGCGCGCAAACGGATCAACTCCCAAGCGGACTTGACAGAAAAATCACCATCGGAGCTATGGATCCATCGAGCCGAATCCAACTCTCCCGAAAGAATCGGGACCAACACAATCTGCTCCGCAAAAGAAGGAGCAACAACTGAACAAAGAAGGTCAAAATCCCAGGTTCCCTCCGAAATAAAATGGGAAACCCGGGCACCACGATCCCCACAGACCTCAGTCTGACTGGACAGGGGAACATCCCTGAACCAACAATCATCCCAAAAAGAAATATCTCCATGGCCAACACGCCAGCGAATTCCACTCTCCGCACGAGGCCTGATCTGGAGCAGACGCCGCCAAGTGGGAGAGATAAAACCACGAGAAGAAACACAAGCTGGGTGCGCCAAGAGACAATATTTCCTCATCAAAAATTTGGCCCAGAGGGAAGATCCCTGCCTGAACCGAAACCACAGTTTTATGGAGAAGCTATCCACGAGATCTTTCAATCTCCGAAAGCCAAGACCCCCCCTCTTCCACGGGGAGGCAAGCCCGAGACCAACGAGCCCAATGCCATTTCTTCTCCGAGGGCCTGGACCCCCAAAGAAAGGCATTAAAGGCTCTCTCAAGTTTCTCCATGACAGCCAACGGAGGCTGAACAACCTGAAACAAATATATGGGCATCGAGAGGAGCACGCTACGAATGAGGGTCATGCGGCTCCCCGGAGAAAGAGTGCGAATCTCCCAACCCTCCAACCGCCTCCTAACAGACTGTAAGAGGGGCTCAAAAAGGGAACACGTCCTATTGCCCCGAAATAAGGGGACACCTAGGTATTTGATCGGCAAGTGACCCTCCGCAAAGCCAGTGATACGCAAGAGTCTAGAGCGAAGGCGTTCAGAGCATCGCGGAGGTAAAATCAGGGAACTCTTGACAGCATTCACCATCTGTCCCGAACAGTTCTCATAGTGATGCAGAAAATCTAAAAGACGCTGCATCCCACGAGACCCACCATTGGCAAAAATAATGATATCATCAGCATAGGCCAGGTGGGAAATCAAAAGATCACAACTAGACCGGTACCTAATAGCAGGATGACGCAAGTAGAGTCTGTCAAGGCCACGTGAAAGATACTCCGCCCCTAAGATGAAAAGAAGAGGGGACAATGGGTCTCCCTGCCTGAGGCCCCGGGTAGAACCGAAGAACCCCGAAAGAGAACCATTGATATTAACGGAGAAATGACAATGAGAAATACATGCCGAGACCAACGCCAAAACCTGCTCAGAGAAACCAAAATGGCGCAGAACAGCAAAAAGGAAAGGCCATTGGACCCGATCATAGGCCTTAGCCATATCCAACTTCAAAATAACATTACCACCACGAGTGGGGAGAGTGAGACTATGAGTGAGCTCCTGAGCAAGGAGGATGTTATCAGAAATCATCCGTCCCGGAACAAAACCACTCTGATTCAAAGAAATAAGTCTCTCCGCCACAGCCCGCAAACGAAAGTACAACAACTTTGAAATGATTTTGTTCGTGACATTACAGAGGCTGATCGGACGATAATCCGACCAGGCCCGAGCACCCTCGACTTTTGGGATCAAAGTAATCGTGGTGGCAGTAAAGCTCTGGGGAAGGGGAGAGCCGCTGAAAAAATCTAAAACCGCATCCAACACATCCTGATGAACGATCTCCCAGCAATGCTGGAAAAACGCCGAAGAGAAGCCATCAGGGCCTGCCACACTGTCAGGAGAAATGGAAAAAACAGTCGCACGCACCTCCTCAAGGGAGGGGGTAGCAGTAATCCCATAATTCTCCTCATCAGAAATCACCGAAGGAAACCCCGAAAGATCAGGACAATCAAGCACAGAGGGATCCCCAGTGAGTAAGTGCTGAAAAAACGAGGCACCCGACTGCTGAATCATATCAGGAGACGTCAGGCAAACCCCATCATCCCATATGCGGAAAATCTTATTAGCCACACGCTTCTTCTTAAACAAGTTATGAAAGAGTTTGGTGTTCCGCTCACCATCCTCTAGCCAGTTGCATGCAGCTTTTTGTTTCCAAAAATCCGCCTCCATGGCGGTTACACGCGCCAGATCCGCATTACGATCGGACAGGGCAGTCCAATTCGAATCAGAAGGATCGACCTCACAAGCAAGCTCTGCGGAACGAACCGCACTCTCAGCCTCGGTGATTTTATCAAAGATGTTACCAAAAACATCCCGATTCCACCACTTGAGGTGATTTTTAAGACGCTTCAACTTGACAGAAAGACGCGACATGCCAATCAGACTGCAAGGCAAATTCCAATTAAGCCTAACAGTCTGCAAAAAACCATGGTGCCTAACCCACATACGCTGGAAGCGAAACGAGCTCGGCCCACGGGCAAAAACAGGAGCGGTAACCAAAAGCGGACAGTGATCCGAGATAGTACGAGCGAGATGTTCAACCCGAATCGAGCTGAAATGATCTCCCCAATCAATAGAAACCAAGACCCTGTCCAACCGCTTCCAAATGGTCTTATTCGTCCAGGTGAACGAAGACCCCTCAAAACCAGCATCGATCAGGCCAGAATCAAGAATAAAAGTGTTGAACTCCTCCATGGGTAGCAACCTACCACCACGGGAGCCCAGGCACTCAGATGCATCCCTGACGACATTAAAGTCGCCCCCAACCAGCCAGGGACCCAAAACAGGCTTAACCAAAAGCAAGGAAGCCCAAAGATCCCTACGCTGAACATAATCACATCTGGCATAGACAAAAGAACAAAAAATCTCTGTCGGTAAGAAGGAGGCAGAGACTCTGATGTGAAGGAACTGAGCATGATCAAAAACACACTCCGCCCTCACATCAGCAGTAAAAAATACCCAGATATGACCGGAGAGATTAGAGATGACTCCAGAAAACCCCAAACGGCGAGTCATGAATCTCGGATCCAGATCAATCATGGGCTCCAAAACAGCCAAAACCTTAATCTGTTTCTCCTTCACAAAGGAATGAAGCCTCTGCTGGGACTCCGAACCTCGAAGTCCCCGGATATTCCAGATTAGGCAATTCATGGGGAACGGGTGGAAGAAGGATCCGATCGCTTTTTACGCGATCGCCGACCATCATCCTGAGATCTCTTTCTGGGATTGGACATGTCAGTGTCCAGAATACTACACTCTGACCCACAGCTAAATCCAGACACTGAATGTCGATCGAAATCCTGATCAGGATCATCAGCCGACATGTGACTGGGAATCATCTCAAGAATAGGGGGTCCCTGTCTAGCAATCAACTCGTCCAACATAGAAGTAGCATCAGCAGGGGATGCAGGAAAGGATGGGACCGAGTGACTGCTATGATTTTCAAGGCAAACCTCCGGGGGGGCAAACACAGTCACCACCTCCGGGCGTGGAGAGCCAAGGTCATCCACGCAATCCACATAAGGAACATTCTCATCATCCTCAGCCACCGTGACCACAGGACGGTCAGAGATAGGGGCCTCCTGATGAGAAATCAAACCGACAGAGGTATCAGGAGTATCCTCAACACCACGTAAATCAGCACCCACATCCTCGGTGTGCGGCGCAGAACCAGAATTTTGCCCAACCAATTCAGCAGCGTCAAAACGCTGGGCCTCATCACGCCAGGGGGACAGGACTTCAAAAGCATTAGAAGAAACCACTCCCTGTGGGACAACAGTACCGGGAGGGGTAACTCCAGTAGGGGGAACTCGACGCACTGGACGCCTCCTCCTCCTCCGTCGGGGACCGAAGCCTATTTCTTGAAGCTGGGGCTGTGGTCCCGTAGGAAAAGCAGGAGTAACACCCTCCTGGGGTGTCTGGACTGTAGGAGCAACTGTCTGCTGAGGATTAGAAGAAGCCTGATTAGGCCTAGCAGGCCTAGGGTTCTTCCCATGAGAATAACAGACACTAGTGGAATGTCCCAGCATCTTGCAATCAGTGCAATACGCAGGGATTTTCTCATAGACAACATCAAGAACCTGGGTATGGTCGCCCCAACCAACCCAGACCTGCTTAGTGAGAGGATCTAATACATTTATCTCCACACAAACTCGAGCAAAAGAGCCACGAGAAGCATTTGCAGTGTAGTCGTCCATTTTCACCGGTTTACCCACAAGTTTAGCCAACGCAAAAAGAATGCGTTTGTCAAACAAGTGCAGGGGTAGACCAGGAAAACGAATCCAAACGGGAGCAATGGGGGATTCCTCTTGTAACTGAAATTCAGGGGTCCACTTTGAAAATCTGATCCCCAGTGGTCCCACCATCATGGTCCCCCGCGTCCAGATACGAGCATAGTCCTCTTCACATGAAAGGGAAATAACAAGAAAACCCCGGGGCAAGAATTTTAAATCAAAGGAACGCACTAGTCCCAATTTACCAAAAGCCGCAGAAATCATAGAATTAGGGACTAGTGACCGGTTTCCTGAAATTTTTCCAACCAAAGCATATCTGAAGGGCTCAGACAATGAAGAGATGACCTCAACCGGGAATCTGATACCCAGCATACCATCCATCAAAGACGGTACATGCATCTCTTCCATCGAATTGAGAACATCATCAAAGCTTTTCTTCACCGAACGAGGGGACGGTGGTGATAAAACATCACGAAATGTCACAGGAAAAGAAGCAACAGTATTCGTACCTGAAACGGCCGCCTGAACATGAGAGTTGACTGCAGAGTTGACTCCATTGAGTTGACCGAGTGACTCGCCCGAGTTGACTGGCGAGTTAACTGCCGGAGTACCACCGTGGACCGGCGACGCAGCGGAGAACTTGAAACCGGTGTCCATTCCACCAGAACCGGGCGGAGGAGGGGAGAAATCGGGAAGAACAGTCGCCGGAAAAGGTGATGAAATCGGAATTTGGGCATTTCCGATTGCCAAGCTATTTGCAGAAATTGAAGGGATGGAAATATTACCCATGACATGGGGAGTAAACGCCATGGAGGAATTAAGAAAAGAAGGAGCGACGCCGGAGGAATTGAGCAAAGAAGTCGTCGCAATCGGTGAACAGTGACTGAAAATCGTAGATCTAAAATTGCCGTCGCATGCGAACGGCGTTGGGGCTGATACCAGAGGCGAAATGATCGTCTGGGAGAGGGGATTCAAGATCGGGGTTCCATTTGCAAAGAGGTTACCTGAGGTGGCCGGAATCTGAAGAAAACCAGACGACGGCCCGATGAACAGTGCAGGCGAGGGAGAAAATGAAGATTCCGGCGGCTGTGGTACAAGAAACGATCGCGCAAGGGTACCATTGGAAAGCTTATGAAAAACCGAGTCAGATGAAGTACAGCCGGTGCCGGGAGGAGCAACATTCGCCGGCGACGAAGAGTGAACAACAGACGGCGCAATTTCGATCGGGAAATTGAAGGGGCTGCCGGAGTCGGAACGGTCTGAAATTTGAGTATGTTGGTCGGCGAGGGAAGGCGGTTCTAATGGTGGTGGTGGCCGGCCGGGATCCGGCGGCGGAGGCATGGCGGCGGTTTGGGCGTGAATAGTGACTGATTTAGTGTGTTTTTTCTCACCTTGACTGTGTGTTTTTATAGAGAAAAATTTTTTGGGGGCAAATGGTGGTTTAGGGTTTAGGGTTTTTAGGGTTTAGGGTTTAGGGTTTAGGGTTTAGGGTTTAGGGTTTAGGGTTTTTTTTTTTTTTTTTTTCCCGGAAAACACCGCCGGATGCGGGGGGGTTAGGCAGACCCCTACCTGTATATATCCACAAAAACAAAAACAGTAACAAATACAGAATAAAGAAAACCTAAAAGAGGAGGTGGAAAAGACCAAACCTCCCCAAAAAGGCTAAAGCAGTAGAAACATAAATACAAAGCAACCTAGGGAAGGAAATACAAAAGCAAAACGACCCTAGGAGGCTATCAATATGCAACATCTGCTAATCAAAAACGAGGAGCACTATGAACAACCAGCTGAGGAATTCAAAATGATAACGACGAGATGAACGCAGAGTCCATGAAAATGCTCTCATCCCGAAACTATCATCCTGAAGAATCCAATCTGTCAATATAAATATCATCTGGTAGGTAACAAGTGGACCACTCCCACTCGGCAAAAGAAAGTCTGGCCAGGAAGTCACTATACAATGGCGATCACAGAGCAAAAAAGAGATCGCAATCCCGCCAGAACGAAAGATATCCAGCGTCTGAATCAAAAGAGCAAAGAGCTCGATCCCAAGAAGTAGGAGTCTAACGAGCATGGCATAAAACGCAGAAGAGCCTGTAGAAAGCACCCCATTACTCCACCATGACATCCAGGAAACACCTCTATAAAAACTGATACGGCGGCGAAAGAGAACCAGCAGAAAACGCCCGCCAGGAACCATGAATGTGCCAAAGTAAAGCACCAACAGCAATAGATCAGAAACCCACTCGAAACAAACAAGGATAATCACATCATGTGCAAGTGTCTGGACCCACTTGCACAAACTATATGGAAGTGCTAAACAACCTCCAAGAACACTAACCTGCAATAAAAATAAATAGATATATATATAAAGAGATATATAGTCAGAGATCATAAAGAAATAGATCCAAAAAAAGGAAGGGTCTCAAATGGCTAAGAGGATCTGTTTCTGAGGTATGGAAGCCCAGAACGATCAGATCTAGCAAGGATGGAGATGTCTGGAGGAAGGGAAGGACCTAACTCTAAGGTATACTGCCTAAAAGTATGTGCCCTCGCCGCCAAGGCATCCGCCACCGAATTCCCTTCCCGGTAAATATGCGATAAATGAACTAAACGCCCCCTCATCAGCAAACGAATCCGTGTAACAATATGCTCAAGATCCCAAGTACACCGGCGGGAGCGAAGTATAAGAAGAGATATATGAGAGTCAGTCTCAATCCAAAGGGGGAAGAAATGAAGATCAGAAGAAATGAGAAGACCCCTCCAAATAGCCCAAAGTTCTGCCCGGATATTGGTCCCAACTCCAATGAACTCACTGAAAGAAACCAGCACCTGACCAGAGGAGTCACGAACAACACCACCAATAGTAGAAGCTCCAGGACTACCTCTCGAACTCCCATCCACATTCAGTTTGAAGCACCCAACCGGCGGTCTCAACCAACGGACAATCGCCATTTTATGTACCCTGCGCATATCAACAAAAAACCCCAGCGACCTCGCAGCATGTAAAACACCACGCCAGTGCATGGGCTTAACAGTAGACGCAGCGTGAGCGAGACGCAAATAGGACAAAATCTGAGACTTAACAGTCTCCCCAGAAATGTGCAAATGACGGTGTTTCGCATCATTCCTAGCTGTCCAGAGAAACCATAAAACAATGAAAGGCAAAAACTCCTTCACGTGGCCTCTAGGTGTCCACCCCGGATGCCTCTTCCAAGCACTGAGGAAGAGTCTGAAATCACTAGTAAGGGGAATACGGACATTAAAAACAGCCCCAAAAAAATGCCATACAGATCTGGCAATAGGGCTGTCAATGAAAATGTGCGTGAATGTCTCAGGCATCTCACAGCACTGACATTTAGACGCCAGCTCGAAACCACGACGCTGGAGAACATCGTCAACTGGAAGCCATTGATGCCAAAACCTCCATAGGAAGAAAGACATAGTAGGCCTCAGCCAACTACCCCAGCAAGGAGTGAATATATCAGAAACTTGGTCTCTCAGGCGGACAAGCTCCCAAGCGGATTTTATCGAAAAAACACCGTCAGAACTATGCACCCAAATGGCCAAATCGGGCTCACCCAATGCAATAGGGATCAGAGCAATAGTCTCAGCAACAGAGGGAGGAACAACTGAACAGAGGAAATCAAAATCCCAAACCCCATCTGAAATAAAGTGAGAAACACGGACACCTCGATCCCCCCTAACCGGTAACTGACTAGATAATGGCACATCCCCACACCAGATATCATCCCAAAAATTAACATCTCCCATCCCAACTCTCCATCGAATGCCAGATTCAGCACGAGGCCTAATCTTAAGCAAACGACGCCAAGTGGGAGAAATGAATCCAGCAGATGAAACACAAGCTGGATGCCCCAACTGGCAGTATTTTCTCATCATGAATTTGGACCATAGAGATGAACCTTGACGAAAGCGAAACCATAATTTAATGGAGAAGCTTTCCACAATATCTTTGAGCCTGCGAAATCCAAGACCCCCTTCAGAGACAGGAAGACATGCACGAGACCACCTCGCCCAATGCCATTTCTTATCCAAAGGTCTGGACCCCCACAAGAAACCATTGAAAACATTCTCGAGCCTCTCCATAACTGCCAGAGGAGGCTGGACTACCTGAAACATGTAAAGGGGAACCGAAAGGAGAACACTCCTAAGGAGTGTCATACGACTCCCCGGGGAAAGAGTTTTAAGCTCCCAACCCTCCAACTTCTTACTCACCATCTGCACAAGGGGATCAAAAAGAGAGCAAACTCTATTCCCACGAAACAAAGGAACTCCGAGGTATTTGATAGGAAAAACACCCTCCCCAAACCCAGTGATACGAAGGAGACGGGAACGAGTACGAGCAGAACACCTCGGAGGCAAAATAATGACGCTCTTAAATGCATTCACCAACTGCCCCGAGCAGTTTTCATAGTGATGCAAAAAATCCATGAGACTGTTCATCTCACGAGTCCCACCATTGGCAAAAATAATGATATCATCAGCATAAGCCAGGTGGGAAAGGGGGAGATCACAACCAGATCGGTACCTAATCGCAGGATATTGACGATAAAGACGATCAAGCCCGCGCGAAAGGTACTCAGCCCCCAGAATGAAAAGAAGAGGGGACAAAGGGTCACCCTGCCGGAGACCCCTAGTGGATCCAAAGAATCCAGTGAGTGAACCATTGATATTAACTGAAAATTGGCAATGAGAAATGCAGGCAGATATCAGCGACACAACCTGTTCTGAAAAGCCATAATGCCTCAAAACATCCAACAGAAAAGACCATTGGACCCTATCATAGGCTTTGGCCATATCCAATTTCAAAATAACATTGCCACCACGGGTGGGGAGAGAAAGACTATGAGTAAGCTCTTGAGCAAGGAGGATATTATCCGAAATCACCCGCCCTGGAACAAAGCCACTCTGATTCCACGAAACAAGCCTCTCCGCCACCACCTTCAATCGAGAATATAATAGTTTGGAAATGATCTTATTGGTCACATTACACAAGCTGATAGGACGAAAGTCCGACCAAGCTTGAGCACCCATGACTTTGGGAATCAATGTGATCGTGGTGGCAGTAAACCCCTGTGGCATGGGACTACCCCGAAAGAAATCAAGAACCGCATCCAAAACATCCTGATGGACAATCTCCCAGCAATGCTGAAAGAAAGCCGAAGAGAAACCATCAGGCCCCGCCACACTATCACGATGTATGGAGAAAACGGTCGCCCGCACCTCCTCCAAAGAAGGGGGGGCAGCAATATTGGCGTTCTCCAAATCCGAGATCACCAAAGGGAAATCAGAAAAATCTGGGCAAGAAAGCACAAAAGGATCCCCAGTAAGCAGGTTTTGAAAAAAGACGGCTCCAGACTGCTGGATAAGATCAGGGGAAGTAAGGCAAGAACCATTATCCCAAATACGGAAAATTTTGTTAGCCACCCGTTTTTTCTTGACCATATTGTGGAAGAGTTTGGTGTTTCTCTCACCATCCTCTAACCACCTACAAGCGGCTTTTTGCCTCCAAAAATCCGCCTCCATGGCAGTAACCCGAGCAAGGTCTTCATTGCAATTGGACAAACTAGTCCAATGCAAATCTGAAGGGTCAGCCTCGCAAACTGCCTCAGCAACCCGGACAGCCTGCTCCGCCTCAGCAAGTTTGACAAAAAGATCCCCAAAAACACTCTTATTCCACCACTTCAGGTGGCTCTTGAGACGCTTCAATTTCACAAAAAGACGGTGCATGCCGTTCAAATGACACGGCAAATTCCAATTAAGCCGCACCGTCTGCAAAAAACCGTGGTGCCTGAGCCACATGCTTTGGAAGCGAAAAGAACTCGGCCCACTAGCAAAGATCGGGACTGACACAAAAAGAGGACAATGGTCAGAGACTGTACGAATGAGGTGCTCCACACGAATAGAATGAAAATAATCACCCCAATCAACAGACACAAAAACCCTATCAAGACGCTTCCAAACGGTCTTGTTCGTCCATGTGAACGAAGACCCCTCAAAACCAGCATCCACTAACCCAGAATCCAAAATAAAGTGATTAAATTCTTCCATGGGAAGCAACCGCCCACCAGAAGAACCCAAACACTCCGACGAATTTCTAACTACATTAAAGTCCCCACCGACAATCCAAGGACCCTGATCAGGCTTGACCTGAAGCAAAGAAGTCCAAAGATGTCTGCGCTCAATGTAGTTACACTTAGCATAAACAAATGAACAAAAGACAGTGGTAGGCAAAAAACTAGCACAAACCCGGAAGTGAAGGAATTGAGTGTGATCAAGGAGACACTCAACCATCACATCCTCAGCAAAGAAAACCCAGATATGACCCGAAGAGTTCGATATAACTCGAGAAAAACCAAAACGACGAGTCATAAACCGAACATCTAGATCAATCATGGGTTCCAAAATAGCCAAGATCTTGACTCTCTTTTCTTTAACATGGGCATGTAGCCTCTGTTGAGACTCCGAGCTCCGGAGCCCCCTGACATTCCATATAAGAAAATTCATGGGGAATGAGCGTCAAAAGCGCCCTGTCGCTTTTTCAGCGACGCCCGATGGCCATGCTTCTTTCTTCTTTTTTTCTGATCGGACATATCTGTATCAAGGGCCCCGCCCTCTGACACACTCTCATCCCAAGACTGAGAACCACTGTCATAATCCTGATCAGTATCCTCAGCAGGCGCTGGCCTAGGAATCATCTCCAGAACAGGTGAACCCTGTCGAGCGATCAGTTCCTCTAACAAAGAGGAGGAAACATCAGGCGAAGGGGGAACCGAAGGGATGGAATGACTGCTATGATTCTCGAGACAAGTCTCGGGCCCATGAAACACTGTCGCGACATCAGTATGTGGCGAACCAAGGTCCTCTGTGCAGTCGACATAAACAGGGCCATCCTCATCCTCGACCCCTACAGACTCAAGTCGACCAGCAACATCTCCCTTCCCCAGAGGGGGAGACACATCAATGGGTGGGCTATCACCACTAGGGACCACACCCCTATGATCGACAAACACAGGAGGATCCCCTCCCAAGTGACCAACACCCGACGGGCCGGGTTCGGCTTCTTGCCAATGAGAGAGAATACCAAAAGGATTCGAATCAAGAGAATCCTGCTTTGGAGGGGCACGTCCCGCTTGTCCCCGTCTCCGTCTGCGTCTGGGACCCTTGACATTATCCTGAAGCTGAGTCTGAGGTCCCATATTGAAGACAGGAGTATCACCCGTCGGGGTTGTCAAAACTGTGGAATCAGCAGTCTGGGTAGTAGCACGACCAGCAGGCTCCTTGCGAGCTGGCCTAGGATTCTTCCCATGGGAATAACAGACGCTGGTCGAATGTCCCAGCATCTTGCAGTCCAAACAGTAGCCAGGAATTTTCTCATAAACAACCTCAATATCCTGGGTGTGATCACCCCAACCCACCCAAACCTTCTTGATGGGTTCCTCCAACACATTGATTTCAACACAAACTCTTGCAAACGCACCACGCGAAGAGTCAGCGGTATAATCATCCATTCTGACCGGGTTCCCCAAAAGTTTCGCAAGAGAAAAGAGGGATCTTTTGTTAAACAAGTGAAGGGGAAGCCCTGGAAAACGTACCCAAACAGGAGCAATCGGGGACTCTTCCTGAAGATTAAATTCAGGAGTCCACTTAGAGAACCGAATTCCCAATGGACCCAGCTGCAACGACCCCTTGACCCAAAAACAAGCATAGTCCTCTTCACAAGATAGCGTGAGGACTAAAAAACCTCGGGGTAAAAACTTCAAATCAAAAGATTGTTTAAGTCCCAATTTGGCAAAATAAGCACGAATAGCAGAGTTAGGGACTAAAGATCTGTTCCCCGAGATTTTTCCAACTAAAGAAAACTTGAATGGTTCAATTAAAGAAGATAATACCTCATCCGGGAATAGTAGACCCGGTTTACCATCCACCCAAGACGGCTCAATCATATCCTCCATTGAATTAGCCATATCGCTAAAGCTGTTTTTTGCTGGACAAGGAACCGGAGGAGCTAGAGCGTCCCGAAACGACCGAGTAGGCTGCATAGTAGAAGGTTTTACTGCCGAGTCAACTCGGTCAACGCTGAGAGTTGACTTCCCTGAGTTGACTCTCGAGTCACCGGCCGGAGGACCTCCATGAGACGGCGACGACGGGAAGATGCCAGAACCGGGACCAATTTGAGCAGAACCGGGGCGGAGAGGGGCCGAATGCATGAAAGAGTTGACCGGAATTCGAGATTGCCCTAGAAAAGGGGGGTTTCCGATCAAAGGCCGGAATCCAGAAATTGAGTGAGGCAAAACTCGACCCATCCCTGGACGATGAGAACTGGAAGAGGAATTGAAGAAATACGGCGGGACGGCGCCGGAATTTTGAGTAGAAGTTGGCGTGAAAACAGCGATCGGCGGCGGGAGTGTAGATCTGAAATTCCCGTCGCCTGGGAACGCCGTTGGGGATGAAACTGGTACCATTGTGTTCGTCTGAGGATGAGTATTATAGATCGGGGATGGAGAAGTTCCGACGATAACAGACGGCGCCGGAATCGAAGGAAAACCAGACGGCTGCTCGAGGAACAGTGCTGGCGCATCTTCAGATGTCGAATGCGACTGATTGATGGTGATACACGGTGGCGCCGTGGTAGCAGTGGAAAGAGGGTTCAAAGGCGAGTCCAACGGTGTATGGCCGGCGCCGAGAGGAACAGTGGACGCCGGCGAGGACAAAGTGGACGGAAATTGCGTATTTTCAGACATGAAATTAGACGGGCAAACGGCGTCCGATGGGGCTGATTTTTTGATATGTTGGTCGACTGGGGAAGGCGGTTCAGATGGTAGTATCGGCCGGCCGGGATCCGGCGGCGGCAGCATGGTGGCGAAGACTGTGTGAAAAAAGCGTGTTTTACTGTGTGAAATCGCACCTAGTACTGTGTGTTTTTTCAGAGAAAAATTTTGGGGGCGAAAAGGTCTGGTTAGGGTTTAGGGTTTAGGGTTTAGGGTTTAGGGTTTAGGGTTTAGGGTTTAGGGTTTAGGGTTTAGGGTTTAGGGTTTAGGGTTTAGGGTTTAGGGTTTAGGGTTTAGGGTTTAGGGTTTAGGGTTTTAGGGTTTAGGGTTTAGGGTTTAGGGTTTAGGGTTTAGGGTTTAGGGTTTAGGGTTTAGGGTTTAGGGTTTAGGGTTTAGGGTTTAGGGTTTAGGGTTTTTTTTTTTTTTTTTTTTTTTTTTTCCGGAAAACACCGCCGGATGCGGGGGGGTTAGGCAGACCCCTACCTGTATATATCCACAAAAAAACAGTAACAAATACAGAATAAAGAAAACCTAAAAGAGGAGGTGGAAAAGACCAAACCTCCCCAAAAAGGCTAAAGCAGTAGAAACAAAGATACAAAGCAACCTAGGGAAGGAAATACAAAAGCAAAACGACCCTAGGAGGCTACCAATATGCAACATCTGCTAATCAAAAACGAGGAGCACTATGAACAACCAGCTGAGGAAGTCAAAATGATAACGACGAGATGAACGCAGAGTCCATGAAATGCTCTCATCCCGAAACTATCATCCTGAAGAATCCAATCTGTCAATATAAATATCATCTGGTAGGTAACAACTGGACCACTCCCACTCGGCAAAAGAAAGTCTGGCCAGGAAGTCACTATACAATGGCGATCACAGAGCAAAAAAGAGATCGCAATCCCGCCAGAACGAAAGATATCCAGCGTCTGAATCAAAAGAGCAAAGAGCTCGATCCCAAGAAGTAGGAGTCTAACGAGCATGGCATAAAACGCAGAAGATCCTGTAGAAAGCACCCCATGACTCCACCATGACATCCAGGAAACACCTCTATAAAAACTGATACGGCGGCGAAAGAGAACCAGCAGAAAACGCCCGCCAGGAACCATGAATGTGCCAAAGTAAAGCACCAACAGCAATAGATCAGAAACCCACTCGGAACAAACAAGGATAATCACATCATGTGCAAGTGTCTGGACCCACTTGCACAAACTATATGGAAGTGCTAAACAACCTCCAAGAACACTAACCTGCAATAAAAATAAATAGATATATATATAAATAGATATATAGTCAGAGATCATAAAGAAATAGATCCAAAAAAAGGAAGGGTCTCAAATGGCTAAGAGGATCTGTTTCTGAGGTATGGAAGCCCAGAACGATCAGATCTAGCAAGGATGGAGATGTCTGGAGGAAGGGAAGGACCTAACTCTAAGGTATACTGCCTAAAAGTATGTGCCCTTGCCGCCAAGGCATCCGCCACCGAATTCCTTCCCGGTAAATATGCGATAAATGAACAGGCCGCCCCCTCATCAGCAAAAGAGTCCGTGTAACAAGATGTTCCAGGTCCCAGCAGCACCGACGAGAACGAAGTAAAAGAATGGAAATCCAAGAGTCAGTCTCAATCCAAAGGGGGAAGAGATGAAGATCAGAAGAAATGAGAAGACCCCTCCAAATAGCCCATAATTCTGCCCGGATATTGGTCCCAACTCCAATGAACTCGCTGAAAGAAACCACCACATGCCCAAAGGAGTCACGAACAACACCACCAACAGTAGAAGCTCCAGGACTACCTCTAGAACTCCCGTCAACATTCAATTTAAAACACTCGAACGGCGGCCGCAACCAACGAACAATCGCCAGTCTATGAACCCTACGCAACTCAACAAAAATCCCCAGCGTCCTCGCAGCCTGCAAGACACCCCGCCAGTGCAAGGGCTTAACAGTAGATGCAGCATGAGCGAGACGCAAATAAGACAAAATCTGAGACTTCACAGTCTCCCCAGAAATGTGCAAATGACGGTGTTTCGCATCATTCCTAGCTGTCCAGAGAAACCATAAAATGATGAAAGGCAAAAACTCCTTCACGTGGCCCCTAGGAGTCCACCCCGGATGCCTCTTCCAAGCACTGAGGAAGAGTCTGAAATCACTGGTAAGGGGAATATGGACATGAAAAACAGCCCCAAAGTAATGCCATACAGACCTGGCAAGAGGGCTATCAATGAAAATGTGCGTGAATGTCTCAGGCATCTCACAACACTGACATTTAGACGCCAGCTCGAAGCCACGACGCTGGAGCACATCAACAACTGGAAGCCACTGATGCCAAAACCTCCAGAGGAAGAAAGACATAGTAGGCCTCAGCCAACGGCCCCAGCAAGGAGTTAAGATATCAGAAACTTGGTCTCTCAAGCGGACAAGCTCCCAAGCGGATTTCAGCGAAAAAACACCGTCAGAACTGTGCACCCAAATACCCAAATCGGGTTCCCCCGATGCAATAGGAATCAGAGTAATAGTCTCAGCTGCAGAGGGAGGGACAACTGAGCAGAGGAGGTCAAAATCCCAAGCCCCATCTGAAAGAAAGTGAGAAACACAGACACCACGGTCCCCCCTAACCGGAACCTGACTAGACAAGGGAACATCCCCACACCAGATGTCATCCCAAAAACTAACATCTCCCATCCCAATTCTCCATCGAATGCCAGATTCAGCACGAGGCCTAATCTTAAGCAAACGACGCCAAGTGGGAGAAATGAACCCAGCAGATGAGACATAAGCTGGATGCACCAACTGGCAGTATTTCCTCATCATGAATTTGGCCCATAGGGATGAGCCATGACGAAAACGAAACCATAACTTAATGGAGAAGCTGTCCACAATATCTTTGAGCCTGCGAAATCCAAGACCCCCTTCAGAGACAGGAAGACAGGCACGAGACCACCTCGCCCAATGCCATTTCTTATCCAAGGATCTGGATCCCCACAGAAAACCATTGAAAACATTCTCAAGCCTCTCCATAACTGCCAGAGGTGGCTGGACTACCTGGAGCATGTAAATGGGAACCGAAAGGAGGACACTCCTAAGGAGGGTCATACGGCTCCCCGGAGAGGTTTAGGGTTTAGGGTTTAGGGTTAGGTTTAGGGTTTAGGGTTTAGGGTTAGGTTTAGGGTTTAGGGTTTAGGGTTTAGGGTTTTAGGGTTTAGGGTTTAGGGTTAGGGTAGGTTAGGGTTTAGGGTTTGGGTTTCGGGCTTTAGGGTTTAGGGTTTTAGGCGTTTCGGGTTTAGGGTTTAGGGGTTTAGGGTTTTAGGGTTTAGGGTTTTAGGGTGTTTAGGGTTTAGGGTTAAGGGTTTAGGGTTTTTAGGTTTTTTTTTTTTTTTTTTTAGGGTTTAGGGTTATGGTGTCGGTTGTAGGGGTTTATGGTGTAGGGTTTCAGGGTTTTTCGGGTTAGGGTTTTCGGTTTAGGGTTTTAGGTGTTAGGGTTTTTAGGGTTTTTTTTTTTTTTTTTTTTTTTTTTTTTACGGAAAAACACCGCGGAGGCGGGGGGTTTAGGTTTAGGGTTTAGGGTTAGGGTTTCGGGTTTAGGGTTTAGGGTTAGGGTTTTAGGCGTTTAGGTTTGGGTTTAGGGTTTAGGGTTTAGGGTTTAGGGTTTAGGGTGTAGGGTTTAGGTTTTTTTTTTTTTTTTTTTTTTTTTTTTTTTTTTTTTTTTTTTTTACCGAAAACACCGCCGGATGCGGGGGGGTTAGGCAGACCCCTACCTGTATATATCCACAAAATAAAAAGTAACAGCAGAAAGAAAACCTAAGAGAGGAGGGGGACTAAACCAAGACCTCCTCAAAAAGGCTAAAGCAGTAGAAACATAAATACCAAGTAGCCTAGGGACATAAATACAAAAACAAAATAACCCTAGACTACGACAAAAATGCGCCAGAAACTAATCAAATACGAGCTGCGCTAAGAGTCAACACGCCGAAGAAGACCAAATGATAACTGGGAGATGAGTGCAGAATCCATGGAGAAATTCTCATCTCTAAGCCATCACCCTGAAGAATCCAATCTGTCAAAACGACTCTAATCTGAAACCGAGTAACTGTATGAATCCCAGCAGGCAAAATAAGATAAGGCCAGGAAATCACTGTACAATGACGATAGAAGAGCAAAATGAAGATCGCAATCCAGCCAGAACAAAAAGGATCCAGCATCTGAAGTATAAATCTGACGAAGGTATCATAACAATGAAGAGGATCGTCCGGAAAGAATCCCTGGAACCACCACGACATCCAGTAAACTCCTGTAAAAGAACTGAGACGGCGGGCAAGGAGAAACTGCAGTAAACGCCCGCCAGGGACCAGAAGTGGACCGAAGAGAGGCCCAAACAGAAATAGCGCTCCAGGGAATATGAGAGGGCCAAAGAAGAGCACCAAGAGGGTAAGTGCGAGAGCCCACCCAATCCTGAGGAGACCAAACATGTAGTGTGCGAGTGTCTGGGCCCACTCACACCAGACTGGCAAAACGGGGGAAAAGAGAAACCCCCTAAGTAACAGTACCTGCAAAGAAAAAATATACATATACATATAGAAATACCGAAGAAATGGGTCCAAGAGAAGGGATGGGCTGCAAGCGGCTAAGAACATCGATATCTCAGGTAGGGAAGTCCGGAGGTATCCGAACGTGCAAGAATGGAAATGTGCCTAGGGAGGGAGGGACCTAACTCTAAGGTAAAGTGCCTAAGGGTATGGGCCCTCGCCGCCAACGCATCCGCCACCGAATTACCCTCCCGGAATATATGCGAAATATGAACAGACCGCCCCCTCAAAAGGACCAGAATCCTGGATATAATGTGATCAAGACCCCAGCAACATCGACGGGAACGAATGAGCTGAATAGAAGTCAGAGAATCAAGCTCGATCCAAAGAGGGAAAAAAGAATGATCAGAACAAAGGAGAAGACCCCTCCAAACCGCCCAAAGCTCAGCCCGAAGAGAAGACCCAGCTCCGATGAACTCGCTGAATGAGAGCACGACCCTCCCGGAATCATCCCGAACAACGCCACCAGCAGAGGAGTCCCCAGATGTACCACGCGCGCTCCCATCCACATTAAGCTTGAAGCACCCGGACGGCGGCCGCAGCCAGCGAACAATCGCCGTCCTATGAAATCTGTGGAGAGCAACCGAAATACCCAGCAATCTCGCCACATGAAACACACCCAGCCAATGTCTGGGCTTGACAGTACGCGCAGAGTGGGCGAGACGCAGGTAAGACAAAATCTGAAACTTCACCGTCTCCCCAGAGATGGGCAGATGACGGTGCTTAGCATCGTTCCGCGCAGTCCAGAGGAACCACAGGACAATGCAGGGAAGAAACTCACGCACATGGCCCCCCCGGGACCAGACCAAATCTCTCTTCCACGCACTGAGGAACAAACTGAAATCCTCAGTGTCGGGAATACGAACCCGAAACACTGCGCCAAAGAAGTGCCAGACAGACCGAGCAACCGGGCTGCGAATGAATATGTGTGTGAATGTCTCAGACATATCACAACACTGACATCTCGAGGCTAACGCAAAACCCCGGCGCTGGAGCACCTCATCAACTGGGAGCCATTGATGCCAGAATCTCCAGAGGAAGAACGACATGGTAGGCCTCAACCAGCTCCCCCAACACGGGCGGAATATATCAGAAGACGGAGCACGCTGACGGATCAGCTCCCAAGCAGATCTCACAGAGAAAGCACCATCGGAGCTATGGATCCATCGTGCCAGATCAGGGTCGCCCGAAAGAACAGGAATCAAAACAATCTCCTCGGCAACCGAAGGAGCAACAACCGCACAGAGGCGATCAAAATCCCAGGACCCCTCAGATAGAAAATGAGAGACCCGAACATCACGGCCCCCGCGGACCACACACCGGGAGGACAAAGGAACGTCCCCAAACCAAGTGTCATCCCAAAAGAAAACATCTCCGAGACCAACTCGCCAGCGAATGCCAGGCTCCGCGCGAGGGCGGATCCTGAGGAGACGACGCCAAATGGGGGAAATAGAAGCACGGGCGGGGACACAGGCAGGAGCATCCAGCCGGCAATACTTCCGGAAAAGGAATCTCGCCCATAAAGAAGAGCCCTGCCGAAATCTAAACCATAATTTGATCGAGAAACATTCCACGAGATCTTTCAATCTGCGGAATCCAAGACCCCCCTCAACCACAGGGAGGCAAGCCCTGGACCACCGGGCCCAGTGCCACTTCCTTTCCAAGGGTCTCGACCCCCAGAGGAAGGCGTTGAAGGCCCGCTCAAGCTTCTCCATGACAGCCAGAGGTGGCTGAACCACCTGAAACAGATAAATCGGCATGGAGAGGAGCACGCTACGAATCAGGGTCATGCGGCTACCCGGGGAGAGGGTCCGAATCTCCCAACCCTCTAACTTCCTACGAACAGACTGTAGGAGGGGCTCAAAAAGGGAGCAAGTGCGATTACCCCGATAAAGGGGAACTCCGAGGTACTTGAGGGGCAGATGACCCTCGGCGAACCCGGTGATGCGCAAAAGCCGGGAGCGGAGGCGCCCAGAGCACCTCGGAGGAAAAATCAAAGAACTCTTGGCAGCATTCACACGCTGCCCCGAACAGTTCTCGTAGTGATGCAGAAAATCGACAAGGCGCTGCATACCACGAGTCCCACCACTGGCAAAAATAATGACATCATCAGCGTAAGCCAGATGGGAAATCAAAATATCACAATCAGAACGGTACCTGAGCGCAGGATGCTGCAGGTATAGGCGGTCAAGGCCACGAGAAAGATACTCCGCCCCCAAAACGAAGAGAAGGGGAGACAATGGATCGCCCTGCCGGAGGCCTCTGGTGGAACCAAAAAACCCCGATAGCGAACCATTGATGTTCACGGAGAAATGACAATGGGAAATACAGGCCGAAACCAAAGCCACGACACGCTCTGAAAAACCAAAATGTCTCAAAACGTCGAAGAGGAAATGCCACTGGACCCGATCATAGGCCTTGGCCATATCCAACTTCAATATGACATTACCACCACGAGTGGGGAGAGTAATGCTGTGAGTGAGCTCCTGGGCAAGGAGAATATTATCCGAGATCATCCGACCCGGAACGAAGCCACTCTGATTCGGGGAAACAAGTCTCTCCACCACATCCCTCAACCGAGAGTACAACAGCTTAGAGATGATTTTGTTCGTGACATTGCACAGGCTGATCGGACGGAAGTCCGACCAGGCGCGTGCACCCTCGACTTTGGGAATAAGAGTGATCGTGGTGGCGGTAAAGCCCTGAGGCATAGGAGAACCCTGGAAAAAATCAAGAACAGCACCAAAAACATCCTGATGGACAATCTCCCAGCAATGCTGAAAGAACGCCGAGGAAAAGCCATCAGGGCCAGCAACGCTATCAGGGTGAATGGAGAAGACGGTCGCGCGGACCTCCTCCAAAGAGGGAATCGCAGCAATACCATCATTCTCCACAGCAGAGATAACCGAGGAAAAACCCGAAAAATCAGGGCAATCGAGCGCAGAGGGCTCCCCGGTAAGAAGATCCTGGAAAAACAAGGCTCCCGACTGCTGAATCAAATCCTGAGACGTCAGGCAAACCCCATTCTCCCATATGCGGAAAATTTTATTCGCCACGCGCTTTTTCCTCACCATATTATGGAAGAGTCTGGTGTTCCGCTCACCATCCTCAAGCCAATGGCAAGCCGCTTTCTGTTTCCAAAAATCCGCCTCCATGGCGGTGATACGAGCCAGATCCTCATTGCGATCGGACAGGGAAGTCCAATTCGCGTCAGAAGGGTCGGCCTCACAAACATCCTCAGCTGAACGAACAGCCCTCTCAGCCGCAGTGAGTCTATCAAAGATGTTACCAAAAACATCTCGATTCCACCACCGGAGGTGATGCTTGAGACGCTTCATCTTGGCAAAAAGCCGAGGCATGCCGCTCAGACTGCAAGGAAGATTCCAATTAAGCCTCACAGTCTGCAAAAAACCATGGTGCCTAACCCACATACGCTGGAAGCGAAACGAGCTCGGCCCACGGGCAAAAACAGGGGCGGTAACCAAAAGCGGACAGTGATCCGAGACAGTACGAGCGAGATGTTCAACCCGAATCGAGCTGAAATGATCGCCCCAATCAACAGAAACCAAGACCCTGTCCAAACGCTTCCAAATGGTCTTATTCGTCCAAGTGAACGAAGACCCCTCAAAACCAGCATCGATCAAGCCAGAATCAAGAATAAAAGTGTTGAACTCCTCCATGGGTAGCAACCTACCACCACGGGAGCCCAAGCACTCAGACGCATCCCTGACGACATTAAAGTCGCCCCCAACCAGCCAGGGACCCAAAACAGGCTTAACCAAAAGCAAAGAAGCCCAAAGATCCCTACGCTGAACATAATCACATCTAGCATAGACAAAAGAACAAAATATCTCTGTCGGCAAGAAAGAGGCAGAGACTCTGATGTGAAGGAACTGAGCATGATCAAAAACACACTCCGCCCTCACATCAGCAGCAAAAAATACCCAGATATGACCGGAGAGATTAGAGATGACTCCAGAAAACCCCAAACGGCGAGTCATGAATCTCGGATCCAGATCAATCAAGGGCTCCAAAACAGCCAAAACCTTAATCTGTTTCTCCTTCACAAAGGCATGAAGCCTCTGCTGGGACTCCGAACCTCGAAGTCCCCGGATATTCCAGATTAAACAATTCATGGGGAACGGGTGGAAGAAGGACCCGATCGCTTTTTATGCGATCGCCGACCATCATCCTGAGGTCTTTTTCTGGGGTTGGACATGTCAGTGTCCAGAATACTACACTCGGACCCACAGCTAACTCCAGACACAGAATGTCGATCAAAATCCTGATCAGGATCATCAGCCGACATGTGACTGGGGGTCATCTCAAGAATAGGGGGTCCCTGTCGAGCAATCAACTCGTCCAGCATAGAAGTGGCATCAGCAGGGGATGCAGGAAAAGATGGGACCGAGTGGCTGCTATGATTTTCAAGACAAACCTCCGGGGGGACAAACACAGTCACCACATCCGGGCGTGGAGATCCAAGGTCATCCACGCAGTCCATAAAAGGAACACTCTCATCGTCCTCAGCCACCGTGACCGCAGGGCGGTCAGAAGAAGGGGCCTCCTGATGAGAACTCAAACCGACAGAGGGATCAGGAACACCTAATCCAAGCTCCTCAGAGCCAACCTCTGTCTCCTGCAAATGTGAAAGAACTCCAAAAGAGTTCGAAGCAAGTGGGTCATCCCTCGGAAGAGCCTGACGAACAGGCCTCCGTCTCTGTCTACGCCGAGGACCATGGCCATTGACATGAAGCTGGGGCTGTGGTCCCGGGACAATGACAGGGGCTGCACCCTCAGGTGGTGCCTGAGCAGGAGGCGCCTCTGGCTGAGGAGGCCCTCGATCAGCAGGCTTGGATCGAGCAGGTTTAGGATTTTTACCATGAGAATAGCAAATGTCGGTCGAATGACCCAACATCTTGCAATCCAAGCAATACCCAGGTATTTTCTCATACACAACATCAATCTCCTGGGTATGATCACCCCAACCCACCCAAATTTGCTTAACGGGTGGTTCCAACACATTCATCTCCACACAGACTCGAGCAAAAGCGCTCCGAGAGGAGTCAGCAGTAAAGTCATCCATTTTCACCGGATTGCCCAAAATCTTAGCAAGGGCAAAAAGACTTTTCTTGTTAAACAGGTGAATGGGCAAACCCGGGAGACGCACCCAAACAGGGGCGATGGGAGATTCTTCCTGTAGATTGAATTCCGGGGTCCATTTGGAGAAACGGATCCCGAGAGGTCCCACCATCATCTGCCCACGCGTCCAAAAAAACGCATAATCCTCCTCACAATGAAGTGAGAGGATCAGAAAACCCCGAGGCAAAAACCTCAAATCAAAAGATCGCTTCAATCCCAAACGAGCAAATGCCTTAGAAATTTCCGAGTTTGGGACTAAGGATCGATTACCAGAAATCTTCCCAACTAAAGAAAACTTAAAAGGCTCGGTCAGGGAAGACATTACCTCATCCGGGAAAAGAATACCCGGTTTCCCATCCTTAAGAGTCGGCCGAGGCATTTCTTCCATAGCATCCAAGACATCTCCAAAGCCATTCTTCCCCGAGCGAGGGGAAGTAGGAGCCAGAGCATCCCTAAATGACACCGGAAACGTCTTTGTCGCTCGAAAATCAGATTTAGAAGCCATACCCGAGTTGTTGACTGTTGAGTTGACCCGGTCAACGCGCTGAGTTGACCCGCCCGAGTTGACCGGCGAGTTGACCACCGGAGAAGTACCAAAGATCGGCGACGGCGAGGAGATCACGGAACCGGTCTTCAATCCACTAGAACCGGCCGGCAGAGGGGTCGATTGAACCAAAGGATGAGAATAAAATCGAGTTTGCCCTAGAATTTGGGGGTTTCCGATCGGTGGCCGGAAACCGGAAATTGAAGGAGGCAAAATCCTACCCATGACTGGACGATCAAGCTGTGAAGAGGAATTGAAAACACTCGCCGTGACGGCGCCGGAATCGGACGGAGAAGGAGACGTGAACGGCGCGACTGTAGCAGAAATCGTAGATCTGAAATTGCCGCCGGAGGAGAACACCATTGGACCCGATTCCGGTGGCATTAGCTTCGTCTCAGCATGGGCATTCCAGATCGGGAGCCCTTTTTCACAGAGGTGGTCGGAATCAGCCGGAATCGGAGAAAAACCAGTCGCCTGCGCAGTGAACAGTACTGCCGAGGCTTCAATCGGAAAATGCGACGAACGCGGGGTTTATCCGGTCGCGCAGGGGTGGGAAAATGACGGGGAGGAGAGGCGAGTCTAATGGATGGTCGCCGGCACCAAGAGGAGCGACGGTGACCGCCGGCGAAGCAGGTGAAGAAACGGCCAGAATTTCAAAACGAGGAAATCGGAGGGCCAATCGGACGTGGAATGATCTGAAATTTTTGGTATGTTGGTCGCCGTGAGGTGGCGGTTCACATGGGGTGGTTGGCCGGCCGGGATCCGGCGGCGGCGGCATGGCGGTGGTGAGGGCGTGAATAGTAACGTTTTAGTGTGTTTTTTCGCACCTTTTACTGTGTGTTTTTTGATGAGAAATTTTTTGGGTAAATGGGTTGAGGGTTTAGGGTTTAGGGTTTAGGGTTAGGGTTTAGGGTTAGGGTTAGGGTTGGGTTGTTTTAGGGTTTTGGGGTTTGGGGTTTTGGGTTTAGGGTTTAGGGTTTTGGGTTTAGGGTTTTGGGTTTAGGGTTTAGGGTTTAGGGTTTAGGGTTTAGGGTTTAGGGTTTAGGGTTTAGGGTTTTTTTTTTTTTTTTTTTTTTTTCTAGGGTGGCAAATAAATAAGCCAAGAGCTAATCCCTAGGAAAAGCACATAATACATATGAAGATCAAGAAGCAACGCTAAATACATGGAAGTAAAACAAAATCTATCTAAACAGTAGAGATCCGGCTCAGAAATAGGTGCAAAAGACCACCGATGGTACCCATCTCTGAGCCATCTGCCAGTGTAATACCAAACTGAAGAATATAACCTACACCGAGATCGATCTGCTGTACCCGATCTGGCAGTCAAAATAGTAAGAAGCTGGAAAGTCACTGTGCAAAAACGGTCGAAACACAAAAGGAGGACCATAATCCAGCTCAAGTCAGTAAAGCTCGAAGACCTAAGGAGAGGGAGAAAGCTGACGGAGCACATAAAATCAGAAATCCAGACATGACTGTAGCTCTGAAATAAGAAGCAACCAAAACAGATCATCCAGAGCCACCAATGCATGGAGCGATAGTAGAAACTATGTAAATCCCGACATGAATGAGGCTCCGGGCCAGAGAAACCACTGAAATAGAACATCCAGAACCACCATAAATGTCGACCAGAGAACATAAAAGTAAGAGAGCGGCGGGCAAGGAGAAGCCTGCAGTGAGCGCCAGCCGGAAAACAGAAATAATCCAAAGAAATGCACCAACGGAGACAGTACTGGGACCCATCCAAATCCGAAGGAACAAAACACGGAAAGTGCAAGTGTCTGGGCCAACTTGCACTGCTCAAAAGTGAGATAAAGAACAACCTCCAAGGACAGAAGACCTGCAAGAAAAATAAATACATATATATATAGATACAGAAAGAGAGCCAAAAGGAAGAAGGGGCTGCAAATGGCTAAGAATATCTGGATCTGAGGTAAGGGAGCCCTGAACGATCAGAACGGGCAAGGATGGAGATGTGGCTGGGTAATGAAGGACCTAACACTAAGGTAAACTGCCTAAGGTCATGGGCCCTGGCCGCCAAAGCATCCGCCACCGAATTACCCTCCCGGTATATATGCGAGATATGAACCATACGCCCCCTCAAGAGAACCAAAATCCTCGACACAATGTGATCTAACCCCCAACGACACTGACGAGAACGGAGGATCTGAATAGATATCTGAGAATCAACCTCGATCCAAAGAGGGAAAAGAGAAAGATCAGAACAAAGGATAAGACCCCTCCAGACCGCCCAGAGTTCCGCCCGGATAGTAGACCCAGCTCCAATGAACTCACTGAACGAAAGCAAGACCCGCCCAGAATGATCACGAACGACGCCACCAACCGAGGAATCCCCAGGATTCCCTCTCGAACTCCCATCCACATTCAGCTTAAAACAACCAGACGGCGGCCGAAGCCAACGAACAATCGCCGTCCGATGATATCTGTATAAGCAAACTGAAATCCCCAGCGATCGCGCCACCTGGAAAAAACCCACCCAATGCTTGGGTTTGACAGTACGCGCAGAATGGGCGAGGCGCAGGTAAGACAAGATCTGGAACTTCACCGTCTCTCCAGAAATGGAGAGCTGGCGGTGCTTCGCATCATTCCGAGCAGTCCAGAGAAACCACAAAATAATGAAAGGGAGAAACTCCCTCACATGGCCCCCTGGAGCCCAGACCAGATCTCTCTTCCACGCACTAAGGAATAACCTGAAATCCTCAGTGTCAGGGATACGAACCCCAAAGACAGCGCCAAAAAAATGCCAAACATGGCGGGCCACCGGGCTGCGAATAAACACATGTGTGAATGTCTCAGACATATCACAACACTGACAGCGAGACGCTAACGCAAAGCCACGGCGCTGAAGCACATCATCAACTGGGAGCCACTGATGCCAAAATCTCCAAAGAAAAAATGACATCGTAGGCCTCAACCAACTACCCCAACATGGCCGATTAATATCAGAGATCGGGGCGCGCAAACGGATCAACTCCCAAGCGGACTTGACTGAAAAAGCACCATCGGAGCTATGGATCCAACGAGCCGAATCCACCTCTCCCGAAAGAATCGGGACCAACATAATCTGCTCCGCAAAGGAAGGAGCAACAACTGAACAAAGAAGGTCAAAATCCCAGGTTCCCTCCGAAAGAAAATGGGAAACCCGGGCCCCTCGATCCCCACAGACCTCAGTCTGCCTGGACAAGGGGACATCACCGAACCAACAATCATCCCAAAAAGAAACCTCTCCATGGCCGACACGCCAGCGAATACCACTCTCCGCACGAGGCCTGATCTGGAGCAAACGCCGCCAAGTGGGAGAGATAAGACCACGAGAAGAAACACAAGCTGGGTGAGCCAAGAGACAATATTTCCTCATCAAAAATTTGGCCCAGAGGGAGGATCCCTGCCTGAACCGAAACCACAATTTTATAGAGAAGCTATCCACAAGATCTTTCAATCTGCGGAAGCCAAGACCCCCCTCTTCCACAGGGAGGCAAGCCCGAGACCAGCGAGCCCAATGCCATTTCTTCTCCAAGGGCCTAGATCCCCAAAGAAAGGCATTGAAGGCTCTCTCAAGTTTTTCCATGACAGCCAACGGAGGCTGAACAACCTGAAACAAGTATATGGGCATCGAGAGGAGCACGCTACGAATGAGAGTCATGCGGCTCCCCGGAGAAAGAGTACGAATCTCCCAACCCTCCAGCCGCCTCCTAACAGACTGTAAGAGGGGCTCAAAAAGAGAACACGACCTATTGCCTCGAAATAAGGGAACTCCGAGGTACTTAATCGGCAGATGACCCTCCGCAAAGCCAGTGATACGCAAAAGTCTAGAACGAAGACGCTCAGAGCATCGCGGAGGTAAAATCAGGGAACTCTTGACAGCATTCACGAGCTGTCCCGAACAGTTCTCGTAGTGATGCAGAAAGTCTAAAAGACGCTGCATCCCACGAGACCCACCATTGGCAAAAATAATGATATCATCAGCATAGGCCAGGTGGGAAACCGAAAGATCACAACTAGAACGGTACCTAATAGCAGGATAACGCAAGTAGAGTCTGTCAAGGCCACGCGAAAGATACTCCGCCCCTAAAATGAAGAGAAGGGGAGACAATGGATCTCCCTGCCGGAGGCCCCTGGTAGAGCCGAAAAACCCCGAGAGAGAGCCATTGATATTAACGGAGAAATGGCAATGAGAAATACAGGCCGAGACCAAAGCCACAACCTGCTCAGAGAAACCAAAATGACGCAAAACATCAAAAAGGAAAGGCCATTGGACCCGATCATAGGCCTTAGCCATATCCAACTTCAAAATAACATTACCACCACGATTGGGGAGAGTGAGACTATGAGTGAGCTCCTGAGCAAGGAGGATGTTATCAGAAATCATCCGTCCGGGAACAAAACCACTCTGATTCAAAGAAATGAGTCTCTCCGCCACAGCCCGCAACCGAGAGTACAACAACTTAGAAATGATTTTATTCGTGACATTACACAGGCTGATCGGACGGAAATCCGACCAAGCCCGAGCACCCTCGACTTTTGGGATCAAAGTAATCGTGGTGGCAGTAAAGCTCTGGGGCATGGGAGAGCCTCGGAAAAAATCCAAAACCGCATCCAACACATCCTGATGAACGATCTCCCAGCAATGCTGGAAAAACGCAGAAGAGAAGCCATCAGGACCTGCCACACTATCAGGAGAAATGGAGAAAACCGTCGCACGCACCTCCTCAAGGGAGGGGGTGGTAGTAATCCCAGAATTATCCTCATCAGAAATCACCGAAGGAAACCCCGAAAAATCGGGACAATCAAGCACAAAGGGATCCCCAGTGAGTAAGTGCTGAAAAAACGAGGCACCCGACTGCTGAATCATCTCAGGAGACGTCAGGCAAACCCCATCTTCCCATATGCGGAAAATCTTATTAGCCACACGCTTCTTCTTAACCATGTTATGAAAGAGTTTGGTGTTCCGCTCACCATCCTCAAGCCAGTTGCATGCAGCTTTTTGTTTCCAAAAATCCGCCTCCATGGCGGTGACACGAGCCAGATCCGCATTCCGATCGGACAGGGCAGTCCAATTCGAATCTGAAGGATCGGCCTCACAAACAAGCTCAGCAGAACGAACTGCACTCTCAGCCTCGGTGATTTTATCAAAGATGTTACCAAAAACATCCCGATTCCACCACTTGAGGTGATTCTTAAGACGCTTCAACTTGACAAAAAGGCGCGACATACCGCTCTGACTGCAAGGCAAATACCAATTGAGCCTAACGGTCTGCAAAAAACCATGATGCCGAAGCCACATACGCTGGAAGCGAAACGAGCTCGGCCCACGGGCAAAAATCGGAGCGGTGACCAAAAGCGGACAGTGGTCAGAAACAGTACGGGGAAGATGTTCAACTCGAATGGAGCTGAAATGATCACCCCAATCAACGGAGACCATAACCCTGTCCAACCGCTTCCAAATGGTCTTATTCGTCCAAGTGAACGAAGACCCCTCAAAACCAGCATCAAACAAACCAGAATCCATAATGAAAGTGTTGAACTCCTCCATGGGTAGCAATCTACCACCACGGGTGCCCAAACACTCAGACGCATCACGAACAACATTGAAATCCCCGCCCACCAGCCAAGGACCCAGAACAGGCTTGACATGAAGCAGGGAAGACCAGAGATCACGACGCTCAATATAATCACATCTGGCATAAACAAAAGAACAAAAAACAGATGTGGGCAAAAAAGGAGCAGAAACCTTAATGTGAAGGAACTGAGCATGATCAAGAACACACTCAGCCTGCACATCAGCAGCAAAAAACACCCAAATGTGACCAGAAAGATTCGAAATGACCCGAGAAAAACCAAGACGACGGGTCATGAATCTCTGATCTAAATCGATCATCGGCTCCAAAACAGCCAGAACCTTAATCTGTTTCTCCTTAACAAAAGCGTGAAGCCTCTGTTGGGACTCCGAACCCCGGAGTCCCCGGATATTCCAGATTAGGAAATTCATGATGAACGGGCAGCAGAAATGCCCGATCGCTTCCGGAGCGACCCGGGGAGGTCATCCCTCCCCCTCTTTTTCTTAACATCTGGCATATCTGAGTCCAGGATGCCGTCCTCAGAAGCACGACCATCACCTGGTTCAGAATGTCTATCAAAACCCTGGTCAAGATCCTCAACAAGCCTTTCACAGACAACCCTCTCAGCAACAGGAGAACCCTGCCTATCAACCAAGTGAGAGAATAAAGAAGAAGCATCGGCAGGGGACGGAGGGCCAGAAGGTATCGAGTGAGAACTATGATTCTCCAAACAGATCACAGGTGTTTCAGAAAACACCGTGTCAATACCAGCATGCGGAGATCCCAAGACCTCCGCACAGTCCACAAAAGGAGTGACATCCTCCTCCTCCAAAACTTTAGCCCCAGACTGGGCTGACAGACCACCTAAAGCCAACGGAGAAACAGCAACGGTGGGTGAACACACATCTTGAGAACCCATACCCCCGGAGGGATCAAGCTCCAAAGGAGGACCACCGGTGATAACAACACCCACCTCCCCCAAATGGGGCCCAGAACCAGTATTTTGTCCAACCAAATCATCAGGGTCAAAACGCTGGGCCTCATTGCGCCAGGGGGATAGGACTTCAAAAGCATTAGACGAAACCAATCCCTGCGGGACAACAGTGTCGGGAGGGGTAACTCCAGCAGGGGGACCCCGACGCACAGGACGCCTCCTCCTCCTCCGTCTGGGACCGAAGCCTATTTCTTGAAGCTGGGGCTGTGGTCCCGTAGGAAAAGCAGGAGTGACACCCTCCTGGGGTGTTTGGACTGTAGGAGCAACTGGCTGCTTAGGATTAGAAGAATCCTGATTAGGCCTAGCAGGCCTAGGGTTCTTCCCATGAGAGTAACAGACACTAGTGGAATGTCCCAGCATCTTGCAATCGGTGCAATACGTAGGGATTTTCTCATAACAACATCAAGAACCTGGGTATGTCTCCCCAAACACCCAGACCTGCTTAGTGAGAGGTTCTAAGACATTAACCTCCACACAAACACGAGCAAAAGATCCACGTGAAGCATTAGCAGTGTAATCATCCATTTTCACCGGTTTACCCACAAGTTTAGCCAAAGCAAAAGAATGCGTTTGTCAAACAAGTGCAGGGGTAAACCTGGAAAACGAATCCAAACTGGAGCAATGGGGGGATTCTCTTGTAATTGAATTCAGGGGTCCACTTAGAGAATCTAATCCCCAGTGGTCCCACCATCATGGTCCCACGCGTCCAGATACGCGCATAGTCCTCTTCACAGGATAGAGAGATAACAAGAAAAACCCCGGGGCAAAAATTTAAATCAAAAAGAACGCACAGCCCCAATTTACCAAAGCCGCAGAAATCATAGAATTAGGAACTAGTGACCGGTTGCCTGAATTTTTTCCAACCAAAGCATATTTGAAGGGCTCGGTCAAAGAAGAAATGACCTCAACCGGGAATCTGATACCCGGCTTACCATCCATCAAAGACGGTGCAGGCATCTCTTCCATCGAATTGAGGACATCATCGAAGCTTTTCTTCACCGTACGAGGGGAAGGTGGTGATAAAACATCACGAAAAGACACAGGAAAAGAAGCCACAGAATTCATACCTGAACTGGCCGGTGGAACAGGAGAGTTGACTGCAGAGTTGACTCCATTGAGTTGACCGAGTGACTCGCCCGAGTTGACTGGCGAGTTAACTGCCGGAGTACCACCGTGAACTGGCGACGCAGCGGAGAACTTGAAACCGGTGACCATTCCAGCAGAACCGGGCGGCGGAGGGGAGAAATCGGGAAGAAAAGGCGCCGGAAAAGGAGAGGAAATCGGAATTTGGGCATTTCCGATTGCCAAGCTATTTTCAGAAATTGAAGGGATGGAAATGTTACCCATGACATGGGGAGTAAACGCCATGGACGAATTAAGGAAAGGAGAAGCGACGCCGGAGTAATTGAGCGGAGAAGCGGTCGCAGACGGTGAACAGTGACTGAAAATCGTAGATCTGAAATTGCCGTCGCAAGCGAACGGCGTTGGGGCTGATACAAGAGGCGAAATGATCGTCTGGGAGAGGGGATTCAAGATCGGGTTCCATTTGCAAAGAGGTTACCTGAGGTCGCCGGAATCTGAAGAAAACCAGACGGTGGCGCGATGAACAGTGTAGGCGAGGAAGAAAAAGCAGATTCCGGTGGCTGTGGTACAAGAACCGATCGCGCAAGGGTACCAATGGAAAGCTGAGGAAATTCCGAGTCAGGGGGAGTACAGCCGGCGCCGGGAGGAGCAGTGTTCGCCGGCGACGAAAAAGAAACAAAAAGCGGCGTATTTTCGATCGGAAAATCGGAGGGGTTACCGGACTCCGATTGAGCTGAAACTTGGACAGAGTGGTCGCCGTGAGGAGGCGGTTCAGGTGGGATGGTTCGCCGGCCGGGATCCGGCGGCGGCGGCATGGCGGCAGGTAGGGCGTGAATAGTGACGGTTTTAGTGTGTTTTTTCTCACGTTTTACTGTGTGTTTTTTCAGAGAAAATTTTTGGGGGCAAAATGGTTTTGGTTTAGGGTTAGGGTTTAGGTTTAGGGGGGTTTGGGTTTAGGGGTTTGGGTTAGGGTTTTAGGTAGGGTTAGGGTTTAGGGTTTGGGTTTAGGTTAGGGTTAGGGTTTAGGGGTTAGGGTTAGGGTTTGGGTTAGGTTTAGGTTTAGGGTTTAGGTTAGGGTTTTCGGGTTCGGTTTCGGGTTTGGGTTCGGGTTTGGGTTTCGGGTTTCGGGTTTAGGGTTTAGGGTTCGGGTTTGGTTTCGGTTAGGGTTTCGGGTTTCGGGTTTGGGTTTAGGGTTTAGGGTTTAGGGTTTCGGGTTGGGGGTTTGGGTTTGGGGTTTAGGGTTAGGTTTGGGGTTAGGGTTTGGGTTTAGGGTTTAGGGTTTAGGGTTTA